>NW_020271144.1:0-165608 GCF_002803265.2 Melanaphis sacchari | reverse complement strand
ATCACATAGGTATTTAATTTGAATAATAGTTATATGAATACGTTCCGAAGATTTCATTAACCTTTTAGAGGCTTTGAATTCGTTAAATTTAATACATTTGGTGCTTTAAAGTTTAAGCACAATGAAATATTATATTCCCCTTATTTATAAAGTTGTGAATTTAAAACATACAATACCGTTTAAAAAAAATAGGTTTGTCTGATAAAAGAAAAACCTGAACTATTATATTAGATATAGACATGCAAGACGCACAAGAAAACGAGTTCAACACACCTACCGTTCCGATTTAAATGTTTGTTGCGTGGAACTGTACGTAAAAAATTCAACTATCATACTTAACTATACAAAAGCACGATAAAATGCACAGCAAAAAAATGATAACCATAAGCGTTTGTATAGATTTACATATATTATTATACATAAATTCTCGAGTTTCGGCGTCGCGAATTATATTTAACGATAGTAAAATTACATAAGTCGAACACGAACAATTTTATGATAGGCTACATTTAATTGAGGCTGATGAATGGACCTATAGATATCTGTTGAATATTGACTGTTATATTAGTTAATTTAGTTTCAACCTAAATAAAATGTCCAGTTTTAATGAAGAAATGTCTTTACTTTATGAGTTGTGTATCATCAATGTATCGTAATATATAGTGTGTGTGTGTGTTGACTGTTGAAACCTTATTGTTCACTCAATGGACAGAAATAAATTCGATATCTCATAACACAATAACGCGGTGTACAGTGACATCAGTTTAATATTTGAAAAATTATTTATACGACCGCAATTTTGTTGTTACTTTTTAGAAACGCGGAATCGTGTATCCAACTATCGAAAACTATACGCATGCATAATATGTAGGTATACCTTCATGAAATAGTAAATTTCAGTCAATAACGTTTTAAAATCGAGGCGTTTCGATGTTTGACAGAAAACACAATTGCGTTAACGACGATATCGAATTTTGAAATTTATCATTTACACTTACTCGCACATTGTATTGTAAATACCACCACCCGGCGTTATTAAAATTAAAAAGGTATTTTTATAATTACCGATTTAGTATCGTAATTTTATTTTTAATTATTTTGATTATTGTAATCAGAGTCATTAAGAGTAGTTTCAGGAGATAGCATATTATGGAATAATAAAATAATTCAATATTTTTATATTTTTTAAGAATATAACATGGGTTTCATTTTCATTAGAAACAATTCCATCAAAATCGTATAATTATTTTAGCTCTGAGCCTGGGCCATAATACATTAAATTTATAAATGTATTTATCAGGAAGGAGATCTGCCATAACTCTATAATTATTTCAATTAAAAAATCTATGTGAATCAAGTATAAAACTACCGTGCACTGAGTATTTAATCCGGTCCGTATACTTAGTGCAACGACTTTAAAATAATACAAAATGTTTTTTCAACAAATAATTGAAGAAAAAAGTGTCTTATCAATAACTCTTGTTATTATTATTATTATTATTTTTTTTTTTAACAAGTTTACGGGCATAGTCCTAGTTTACAATATAACAATGTACTAGGATTCAATTAAAACATAGGAAATATTAAATTAATAAATTTTATCTTACTTGATTGAATTAGACGTTCTATTCTAAAAATGAATCTTATGACTATGATGAGATGCGATACAATGCCTTAAACGTATATAATATACTTTTTGAAATAATTTTAACAATTTAATGTTAAAAAAATCAGCCTAAAGACTATAAAACTATAAAACACAAAATCATAATTTATGCGTCTAACAAGTACATAGATTGGCATCAACCAAAAAATGTTCTTCGACAATATATACATAAAAATAATTTTAAAAAAAAGTCTCGTAGATATAATAACTAACCACTAGGGTAGATAACGAATGTCTAGTCGGTAGGCTGAATGGTTGTACTCTATAATTTATATTTACGTAGTGTAATAGTCTAAATATAGTAAACGTCATACTGAGAAACCTTGGATAGCAAAATTAAGTCGGTTAATTAATTATGATCAAAAAGTCATTTATTTTTTGGAACAATAATAAATCATTTTTTTTTTTGTTAACCTGTGGAATCGAGTAGACAATTATAATACCTAATTATTTATTATTACACTGCATCTGCACGGAAATTAACGCAGACCAACCTCAATATAGACATTCATTTACATATATGCGCGTGTTATGATGGCTGTTCAAAAATTATTATAAAATATAATACATAATTAAACACAGGATTTTAAATACTAATTAACGCTACGTTTCTATAGTGTATATACAGCAGTTAACGATGTGCACATTGTTTATTATGTACGAACGAATTTTATTGCGCCAGTCTCTACTGCAATATCAACATCAAATTATAATAATTTAACTAACAATATGTATGTCTCGTGTATACATATAATATAAACAATATTATTTTAGGATGCGATATCATTACTACTTAATCCGCGTGCCCGAAACACGATACACACACTCATATATAGTATATATTATATACATGCGAATAAATTATCGTAAGGCACAGGATGTATCATGCGATATATACGAACCTACGCAACGATATATGTATTGTAGGTAGGTACGTGCGATTTCCGGAAAAATAAAATAGTAACGCACTTTGGCGCCGGAAGGAAAAAAATGAAATACTCGGACGTTTCAAACAACGGACGTGCGTCATCTCGAAAATAATTTAAAAACAACAACTATGTATGCGTTATCATAAAAATACCGGAGGCGAGTAAGTAACGCGTTCTGCTGTACAGTGGGTGTCTACAATGTTTCTCGTCATCAGGTAGGTCAGTACACAATGGACGCGTTAGATTAGAATTCGTCGTCAATTAACCCATCGCCTATGAAATACGATTCTGAGCGGAGACTGTCTGTCAGCCTATTAGGTACTAAACGTGTTATATTTTACGATATGTTTATATTGTAACTATTGTAATTTGTTTTATAGGTACGTAATTAACAGTAATGCGATAGGTAGAATTCATTTTTTTTTCGAAAGCATGGAATTTAAATCACATATTATTATTATTATTATTGACTTTTATAAAATAAAGACTTAAGTTCCATCGAACGATATTCCTATACGCCGGTAAATGTGTGGTATAAATAGGCAATATTCAAAAAATAATTTAAATATTAAATAAAATATAAAAGTATAAAATATTCATGAATAATATTTTTAAATTGCACTTCAATAACTAAAATTGTTTTTTTATTTTTCATTAACAATTTGTAGGTCAAAAATGTACCTTCAAACAATTATATATAAAAAAAAAAAATACACTTTATATTTTTAAACTTGTATAATAATTGTGTAGGATTTTTTAATCAATTTTCAAGGTATTTTATTGATCCTAAAAATTGTTATCAATACTTAAAACAAAACACATACAATTACGAATGCCTATAAATAGCTTGAAATAAATCTAATTAATTTTTAAATTTCATTGTGTACAAAAAACAATTTAATTAATAGTGATAGGTTTTTACGAACTACACTTTTTGAATCTTAACAAAAAAACTAGAATGGTTTTGTGGATAAATACACAATTTAATCAAAACTTAAACTTTAGATGCTTATTTAAAAAATATTTGTAAAATTTTGATCAACTCATTTTTAATTTTAGTAATAACAAATTATGAAGAACTTTATACAGAATTGACAAAAACCATTGAATATAAATTTTATAAATTTTTATTTGGAAGTTTTTATAACATAAATTTTAAGATGTTTGTAAAATTATCATAATATATTTAAAATTATATTATGAGAGAAAACACTAATTCAAACAATTAGTGAACATTTCAAATACCCGTGGTTTATTCATTTTTAAATAAATTAAAACAAAACTTATTTTAACAACAATTGGTTTTTTTCGCTCAAAGTCTAGAACATTAAATATTAAGTTATAATTATTTTAACTTTTTTTTTTTCAAATATTTATTATACAATCTGTAATATATTGGTTTACAATAAGTTTAAGTGATGTCTATGGGTAGTAATGGCTGTAGTCTCGAGGGAAGAATCCATCCGGACAATTGTTTTTAGTCGTTTTGGTAGTCCCGGCACCATTTACGTTTCTAACGTCTTCTGGGGTCACCTGGGATGCTACATGTTATAATTTATAGCATACAAATTAGGCTGAGAATGGATATCGATCAGAATCTTATATATGGTTGGGGAGGGGTGGTACAGCACATATAATTGTACCGGGTAGAGGAGACTGATAAAATCAACAACATTAAAATACATTAAGATGTAATTTTAAAAATTATTCAAAAAAGCTAATTATTTAATAAATTACTCGTATAAACTAAAAATGAAATCACAGTTAAATACATTATCTATAATATGTTATAGAAAATATAATATATATTATATATTATATTGATATGTATATGCCATCGACCTAATTGTTGATATTATAATGTGTATGACGTTCTTTTAGTAAGACTATATAAGTTTTCATATTATTATAATTGTATATTTATTGAAAAAACTTTTAAAAAGATAAACCGACTAAGACATTTATGAGGAAATCAACAATTATTAATACATGAGATATAATAAGTTCGATTTTGTAATAAAATCTTTGAATCGTATTGAACGAAATACCTATTCAAAAAAATAACATGTTTTTTAAATATGATGAAATATTACAATGCCATCATATTTTTTACTAAAAGCTTATAATAATAGAAAAAAAAAACATGTAGGATTATAATATAATATGATTGCGTAATCACGTTTCCGTTATATTCTCACGAAAACTATATTTACACTCGATATACTATCTATGTATAATATCCACAATCTACTTCCCCCCTCGTCAGTATACCTATACACTCTCACATTTTTCTACACATCACTGGATATCACATAAAATATTATGATACTTAGAATCGTTACGATTACCTACGGTCCGCAGTGGATTGCACATATTATTATGTATGTGCCATGTGGCTATCGCATATGAAGGACTTGGTTAAAGATTGTAATTAAAAAAAAAACAAAAACGGAGTAAACAACAATAAAACTATTTACATTTTTATTGCTCTGCCGAATATCATAATATCGTTGTGTATTTGTATACTAGCCTTGATCGCTGAGAGCACACATTTGGGTTTTACGACAACGTATGTTATACGTCATAGGAACCAACCAACATTATCGTTACGGTGACATCACGTGTGTGTTCTGATTGTTTTTTCATTTTTTATTTTTTCTTTCGCGCTACTCGTTTTCTTTTTTATTTGGGTATAATATGTAAATATATGATTTGTATTAGTACATGGCGTATTCGATATTGGAAACGTATATAATATATATTTATATATTATACTTACATTCACCAGGTTGTCTCGACAAACGAGTACTGAATGCTTATGCATCATCTATACTGTTTAGCTAATATATATATATCCATGATGCTATATTTAGAACTCATAATGCATTATATTTATTGCACAATTGTGAAATTTGCATCTTTTAAAACAACCATAATATTTTAATTTAATTTTAAGCTCAATTATTTACACAATAATCACAACGTGAACCAAATAACTATAATCCAGAAACAAATAATATTGTTATTACCATATATGGCATATTGTAGCAGATTTGTAGACACTTGCCGGTATAACTATATGAGTATTAATAATACTTCAACACGAAACAATTTAATCATATTATATTGATTTTATTAGGATTTTCACTATTGTACTTATATAAGTGACAACAAATTTTGTTTCCAGAGATCAAAGTAAAAAAATATGAATACAAGATTAATTTTCCTATTACGTAAAGTGATATTTATTGTTATATAAATCTAATCCAAATCAAACAATGAACAATTTGTAAAAATTAAATTATATAACAAATATGTTGTGTCAAAAAAAATCACCCAAGGTATATGACATAACATCGACAGCATATTTTTACTCTATAACGTGGTTTATTTATTACAAACATTCGTTTGTATAATGCGATAATTAATGCCGCAGTAAATTGATTGCACTAAAAATGATTAAATAATCACAATATGTACAAATATAATAAAAATTCGTTAGAATATGCATTAAAAGATAAACTAAAAATCAAAATTATCTAAAAACATGTCATACTAAAAATTAAAAACAACAAAAAAGTGTCAAACTCAATTTTAAATTAAAATTTTTTTGTTCATTTACTATTTGATTCGGCTGCATCCGAATTACATGCCAAAATAAAAAAAAATGTCCTAATTGCATGCTACCTGTTAGAGGGGTATGTCCAAATTGGACACCGTACACCCACAAGTTTATTTTTATTTATCATGCACTTATGTGCACAACTTAAACTTTATTTTTGAATTTTTAAAAATTATGCTCTATTGTATATTGTCAAAAACTCTATAAAATTTTATAATATTATTATTTATTTAAAGTGCCATGTAAAATACATTCACTTGATTACCTTAAACTAAAATGTCATCCTCTATAATTTGGTAAAATGTTTACTCGGATATAAAAATATTTTAATCTTGAAACTAATCGGTTTCTATTCATGCGTTTAAAAAAAAAAAAAATGGAAAAATCAAAAATTAAGTTTAAGTAATATGCATGCTAATTAATAATAAGCTTGTGGGCATGCCATTAGAACAAATCTTTGTAAGAGTTAGCATGCCATTTAGACATTCCAATTTATGTTTGTATTTTTTTTTTTTTTTTGGCATGCAAATCGGATGCATCGTTTGATTCACAATCTTTTAAAAGAACAATAATAAATACAACGTCCCCTCACTGTAAAACATACATACCTCAGATCGAAATTTAATAATAATTATTATTATCGTAATTGTATTGTAATAGGTAACGGGGAACTTTGAGCTCGACGACTGCCGAGCACGGTGTATAATACTATAATGATTTAGGTACTAATAAATAAGTATTAAGTACTGTTGAACTATTGGTATAATATTTAGTTCTATAACATTTATATCATTGTATTGGCATTAATTCAGATTTGTAACTCACTGGCTCCGTATAATCGTATGGTTTTCAGAATGAACCGATCCACAAACAAACCATCATTAAACACCCAAGTCGTAGAAGTAAAATAACAGTTTGCAAGTGTGTAAAATCTAATAATATATTTTGATGTAGAACGACCGCAAAGATGACGACCGGAACGACCACGCCCGGGCAGGGTCATCGTATATAGCCACCGCGGTCCAGACGTATTGGACATTAGTATACACTCGCGATCGCATAATATCCATATAAATATATATATGTGTGTGTGTGTGTATGGCGTACGTGTAGGTACCTCTCGTACACTGTCTATACTATGTATAGCATACCAATATGGAAACGAGTTTCATTCATGTTTTCGCGGCCGTAAACCTCGACTGACGTCTGGACCGTGAGCGAGATGCAGACGCGCCAAAATCGGTCGATATTATTTTATTTTATATTCCCGCAATCGTGCAGTTGTAGGTGCGTGATCTTAATGTGTAATATTATCACGGTGAATAGTTTCGCAAGAAACGACACACGAAGACGCAAAACGGAAAACCCTCGAAATACGCGTACGTTGCACGGGACTGCAATCTCCCTGCAATTCCGTAAAGTTTCTCGGAGTTTTTATCGCTTCGATAAAAATACATACCTACAACTATTAACCAACGATCACACTATCGTCGGTAGGATTCGCTCGAGACGTGCGTTTTGCGATTGCGGACGATAATTTTTTTTCCGATGGAACGACTAGGACGAAATAAATCGCGGTGGACGGCGCCCCCTCCCCTCCCAACAGGAGGTGCACCGTTTTTAGAGACGATTGTATACGGCACGACTTTTTCGACTTGAAGTACCTATTAACGTGTCTTCTAAATATTGACGCCAAACGATCGACTGGTGGTTGAAACGCGGTGCTGTCGTTTAATCAGTCAGCGAGCGAACAACCTAAATCGAAATTCATGATCAGTGTGCGGTTATTTTATGTTAATCGATGAAAAAATGTATGTTTTATATGTGCAGACAATAAAACTGTAATGTATTAATTAAATATATACTTGTAATTAAATTTATAAATATATGTATACATTATACATATATTCCAACGAAATTGTGTCCCTCGGAAGTCATTACTGTCTATTATAAGATAAACATAATACATCTATTATATGTATACAAAATAATATAACTTAATCGTAAGTTAATTTTTTCGATTAACTTTTAATTGAACTAATTCATCTATTTCGATATTTTTTATTGACTCGTTTAATATGTTATGTGTTTTTTTTTCTCATCCATTAACTCGCCGCCCATCCTTACTATTATTATCATTTATCAAACACACTATATTATGTAATTGCGATTAATACGAAACACAGTAAATTCAAATGTATAATGCGCATCGGCAAATAACGATAAATATCGTCATGGAGTATTAATAACAGAGCTGTATTATTAAAGTCGTAACATGTGGGAAAAAAATATATAATTTGGTGTATATCGTATTGTTTTAACGTTTCTCGTCCTTAGTCCACCAACGTTCTCGTTAATGATTCGCGACCAAATATTATACTGTATTTAACGCAATTATTATTCGATTGTTCGAATATAAACCCAACACATAAACTTATTATAGGCCAATGCTAGTCAAATCCTAGTATAGAACCGGAATACCATACGTTTACGATGTAAAACCGCGTTAAAGTCATCCTATCATCACACACACACACATGTGTATATGAGGTAAGTACGCGTGTGTGTGTGTGTGTGTAAGTACGCATTCAATAATAATTTCACATAGAAATATTTGTATAACATTATACTATGTAGCATATATGGAGATAAATGTCGATTGCCGAGACACCGATCGCGCGTCGCATTAGACTGCAACCGCGCGCGTGCATAAATACATAATATAATATATATTATAGTAAATTATTATGCGTGTGCGCTCGTTGTTACGAAACGAATTATTGCAACGAAGGTAGTTTTGATTACTGTTAATTTTTTTTTTTTTTTTTTTTTCTTAACAGTTTGCTAATAAAATTCGTTTGTCGTTGTAGCGACGGCACACCCATTGCCGCCGCGGCCTTTACATCATCGCTACCGAAAGACGAGAGACGGTACCGCGCGCGTCGGTTTATTACATTTAATACCTCTGGCTACGTCATACGTATTGGATCGATCGGTTCGATTAGATAAATCGGTTTAATATTCATACGGCTTGTGTCTGGTCTGCGGTTGTCGGGAGCATTATCTCTGGGTAATCGCCAACCCGAAAAAAATAAATAAATACCTCCAACGCTTTTATTTTATCCTCTCGAGTCCTGTTGCATTTTAATATTATTGAGTGTCGTCTGTATGGCTGGCATTTCTTCAGCCGTACGTCCACGCGATATGCGTGCCCGTACAATGCAATCGGCCGAAATACACATATTATTGTTATTTTTATTATCGCGACGATGTTGTATATATATTATAATGACTAATAATATTATATACCTTTTATAAACATAATATTATTATTGTTTATTATATGTATTCTATTATTTCGTTCGAAAACGACGTCGGTCCGCCGGTACGCGTAAATATTTGTGTTCGTTTTACAATGAAACTTCTAACATAGGTATTATTACTACATGGACTAGCATTACAACTTTCGTCGAATAATAATTTCTATTACGTCTTATACGTTGTTGTGTATATATACATTTTATACGGACGTACAATGTCGTATAATGTACATACAATACAGCAAGTCTCTATTGGTTATCGACTATATTGTGTTCGTATTATACATTTTTACATTATATTGTTGAGAAACGGGCACGTGACATAATTTAATATGTAATATATGTTTATAAAATGATTGTTATTTCTTGGTAAATGCAGTTTTTATTTCCACGAAATCCAATGATCGACGGAAAAAAACAGATTCTAAAAAGAAAAAAAAACTGAAAAGAAAATCAATGTTTTGAATAGGTATACTTCAACAAAATAAATCCTATACACCTGAACAGTTGAATGATTTCGGCACGTCAAGCGTACGGACGACAAGATAATGCTACAACTCAAGTCACTTAAGATAAATCCAAACTCTCGAACCAATCATCGTTCAAAAATCTTTATTTTTTTACTGTCATTTTTCTTTTTCAAGATTATGTAAATTGAAAACCTTATGGTATTACATAATAGTATTACCATCGCCACCCAACTGCATGTATACATTTAAATCGTATTGTGGATAATATGCCAATTTTATGAACTACCTAGGTATATGCATTATATTATATATTTTTCCGACGAATATAATTCTTTTGGATTTTATTTCAGAGTTCTAGGTATTATTTCCAAAAAATCAATAAAATAAAGGTAATAACTAATAAGTATACTTTTTGCGAAAAGTAAAAAAACAATATTAAATGAATATTTTATGATTAATATTTGATAGTATTAAGTAGTAACTTAAAAAAAATAATGTTTATTTGACTAAGCACGTGCCTTAAAACCGTTATTAAATTTACACAAAGCATATAAATTATACATCTGCAGTAGACACAAAATAGTCATTATGAACATTTAAAAATTCATTAAATTTAAATAATAATTAAAATATAATACATTGAAATAATGATATTTTTATAAAACAGACTCAAACAAGTGGAAATTGAAACAATATATATTAGAGTGCATAATTATTGTGTGTAAGTGATGGAAAAACAAAGTACGTAAATTTAATGCAGTTTAAAGTAAACATAATATTGTAATATTTAAAATTTATAAGTAATACTTTAATAAGTTTTGCTCGTTTCGTTCATCTATCTGTTTTTGCCTTATTTTTTCAAGCTAAAAGCTTATAATTTCATCAAAAAACAAGTTATTGAAAAATAATACAAACATATTGAACTATTAACATTTTAAATAAAAATAATGCACACATTATTATAATTTCTCATTTAAAGGAATATTTTCAATTGATTTCTTTTAAAATTTGCATTCAACACAAACTCATCCTATGATTTGTTTTGATATTGTTTTATTTTTCGTAACCTACGCTCTTTGTCTGATATTTAAAGCCTCTTTCTCTCTGCCATAAATTTTTCAAAATAACTTTTATAAAGATTTCCAATGGTAATTAATAATTATTTGATGTTATTATTTTTTAAAACTATTTTCAACAAAACGAAGTTAGAAATATAATTTTGACGAAATGTATAAGAATTTTATAAAATATACAAACAATAACAGAGAAATTGGGGGGGAAAAATGTTTTATTGGTAGGATAAATTATTATAATACTTCAATTATAAACTCAAATACTAAACAAATTTATTGAAATTTAAATTACAATTTAAAAAATCGTTATTTTAAGATCATTGAAATTAATCAATATAAATATATAGTCGTCTTAACATAATTATGTTTCAAAATATTAAATGAATATATATGGTTTATATACTGCAACTGTGATAACTAATAAGTAATGACGAAATTTTTTTTAATATTTTATTTTCATTGTTGTAAAATATTATATCTCAAAGCTTAATCAGATTTTTAACTCTCTTGAATAGAAATTAAAAATTAAATATTATGACTGTACACGCATAGTGCATATTGTATTCAACAAAGATTTTACATATAATTTCAAATTATTCGAAACACATCGCAGCGTGAAACTAGTTGCATACTTAACGATTATTTTATACTATTTGAGTGCCTACTTACATATTTAACAATTATCTTTACTAATTTTTGTCAGTATCATTTTACAACAGCAAAATAAATTAATTTGTGAACACTTGCAGAGATGAAAATTAATTTCTATGAGTTATTTTTTTCCGCTAAGGAGGAATAAATTTGAATTTAAATTTGGGCTGAAACTAACTCAAAATAGGTTATCATTGTTATTAAATAATTGATGGAATTAATGAGAATTTCTAT
Source organism: Melanaphis sacchari (assembly GCF_002803265.2). Classification (NCBI taxonomy): domain Eukaryota; kingdom Metazoa; phylum Arthropoda; class Insecta; order Hemiptera; family Aphididae; genus Melanaphis; species Melanaphis sacchari. Next base: position 153,643 of record NW_020271144.1, on the reverse strand, counting down.
TTTTTATTCCCCGTTGAAGTAATCATAAAAAATATGTAATTTAAGATGAATGTGAAATAATTATTTACGAATTAAATTGTATGGCAGACGTATATTTAATAATTATAAAAAATATATTCATTTTTACTATGAATTAACTAAAAAATAGAAGAATATAATTTATCTTGAATAATAACCGTCGTATAATTCACTAATTGAAAATAAAAAAATTATTACATTATACAATATATAGTATAGTATAGTATAATATACCTACAATTTGTATTTTACTGAGACTTCATAAACACCAGTTCATCCTTTGTCTTAATAATAATTTGTTTACAGAAAATTTCTTAACAATAGTAAATATATTGTATTGTAATAACAATAAGTTATTCTTCGTTTTAATTGATAAATAACAAAAATCTCATTTATGAATTGCACAACTAAACGTCGAAGGTACTACTTAACTATAAATAATGATTATGATTTTTTATATTTCACCCAAGCAAATAATTATTGTTGTACTTTAAACACGTTCGAGGTCAAAGAAAAATAGGTACCTATGATGTTCATTAGTATTCTTAACTAATGGATTTATGTTAATACACCAAAATTGGAACAAGGGTTTTAATTGCATGTATCTGCATTTTTTTATATATAATGTTTATTGTATAATATGACTAGAAATGTAATCCGTGAAAGAACAAATAGTAATTATAATTTTTACATTTTGTTTATTATATTTTTATTATAGTTTGCATAAAATCGATGCGGTAAACAAGTCTTGGTAAACTTTTCTGCAGTAAACTAATGAACATTTTGCAATTATTATTATTAGATATTATATTATATTAAACGAGTAGATATCTCCAATATTGTATTTAGTGACCAGAACTTGAAGAAAAAAAGAGAAGAGTAATATGCAAAAAATAATATATTTAATTGCACAATATCTACATAGTATTTGGAGATATTTTGATAACACTAAAGAGATGATTTTCAAGGTTTTTAAAAGTTTAAACTATGATTGTAATGTGCTCTAAAAAAAAATCTTAAAATATTCACTTAATTATCATTGTAATTAGCTGTTAAAATATTCTTTTTTTACATAAATTAATTAAAAATCTATGTTTTCAGAAGTTACAACGGGAAATGCATGTAAGTTTAATAGTGTATGTTTACATTTAACTTCATGAATTTATAATATTTACATATTTTACCTACCATGAATTATACATTATATGGTAATATGCCTAAACTTAAAAACAATTTTTGCACACATTTTTTTTGGTACATTATTTAACTTCAATTACATATATTTAATTATAAACATTAATTGAATACACATAAACTTTGTAAAAAACCAAAATTCCTCTTTACCAGCATTTATGCCGTATAACAATTTAATTTGTACATATGAAGTTGAAATTTCAAACTCTATTGCTTACTATTTTTCTAGTGTGTTTAAATTTCTGTATACTCAATATTTTAAACACGACAGTATTAATTCGCTCGCTATTGATTCTAATACGTGTGTCTTGAGTTTAACTGATGAATATAATAAATTGGATAATTTGAATCTAAAAAATTGTGCTGACTCAAATAAAATACAAATTTATTTTTAACGAAATGTAAATTTATCCTAGCTATTCCCTTATTATTTCTATTTTTTAATTATTCTTTATCGTCAGATTTTCCCAGACCAATGTAAAATAATAACTAATTATTTTCAATTTCTAAAGGCATCGATGTTAATCAAGTTACAAACTATCGTCGAATCTCAATAACTTCAATTATTCCAAAAATGTTCGAAAGTATAATTACTAGAATAATTACCCCACTGTTTAAAAATACTATTAATGATACGGAATATAGATTTATGTTTAGGATATCAACAACCAATAAACTACTGGTGCTCAACAATACATCATTGATGCTTTTAAAGCACGACTTCAGGTGTTCTCCTGGGATCTCATATTGCACCGTTCTAATTTAATTAATTAATTAATGATATTAAATCTTCCAATCAAAAAATGCTATTGTTTGCCAGTGATTTTAAAATATGTTGTGTTACTAAAACTCCAAAAAAAAAAAAATATCGACTTAAATTATCTACGTACTTAGTGTGATCTTAATAAATTGTATCTAAATACTTCTAAATGTAAAGAGATGAATTTTCTTACAAAGCTGTCCGCATTTTTTTTGTAATTATTACTTAGATGATTTAGAACTCACTGACGGGTACAAAATTAGTAATTTAGGTTCTATAAATAGAAATTGTAAACATTTTAGTAATACAATTTGGTTAAAGTCTTTATACTATGCATATGTTCGATCAATTTTAGATTATAACTCTGTGATTTTGTCACCAAGAGCATTAGGTAAAATACAAAAGTCAATTCAAAATCGGTTTTCACGAGTTGTATATTTCAGGATAATATCACACGACCACTTCATTTATCTTAAAAGGTATTTCTAACTTTTTTTACACCTTGAAACATTAGGAACAAGACAACTTCGCCTTGACCCGGCTTCATTTTTAAACTACCTATTGGAAGCATTTATTATTCAACTTTACTTACAAAATTTAATTTCTGGATTTCCAGTCGTAATACTAGGCAATCTAATAATGTTTATATGCTATTTCAGTCAACCAACTTAGTGTTTAAATGCTACTGTGATTAAATGTACAAGGTAATAAGTATAATATCAATCTATCACTTTATGCAACTATTAATAAATTTAATATATATTTAAATTCTTTGCTTTCTTAATCTCTATTTTTATAATATATAATAAAATAATTAAATTTTGGGCTACTATCTGTCAACATTTAAAATAAATAAATAAATATAAAACAATTTAACAAATTAAATAACTTCCAGTTAAATTACAAACAAATTATTATACAATTTCTGTAATTTTTCATTTTTAAATTAAAAATATTCTTTACCCGTGATGAAAAATGAGAAAAATATAATTTCTTATGAACAATAATGCAATATTTTATTTTCAAATATGAAGTATAGGCTGAATATTGTCTTATCTCTAAAATATGCTTTAATATACAAATTAATTTGTTCCTAAAAATTATGTGTTGATAAGTCTACTAAATTTTTCACCCCCATTGTGCTGCGTATACCTAGTTAATAAAAATAATATGCAAAAACCTACAAATCCGCTATCTAATTATAATAATTTATCATCAGAACTATGGTGTAGTAAACATTGAATTTATTAACGTGTTTAATGAAAAAAGCAACCTGCGCATAGCGCATTATACCAGTATTATGTACAGTTATTTTATCTATAATGTATTTTATACGATTCAATTCAAGACTGCACGCTATATTAATACAAACACCTTGTTAGGTACCTATTGAATGGGACGAAAATGAGACACGAGTTTCCCCCTCTCCCCTTACACTATAATACGGAGTGCAACAATTATTTATAAGTACACTTCAACGGCTTAATAGTCGACAGAACAATAAAAATTACTTTCACAACTTTGTTAAGACATTTTGACCGTCTATACTTTTCTGCTAGTATTCGTAGTGGTCGACATTTTAATTGTCATCTATATCTGTATAGTGTATATACTAAACTACTGAACTCATCGATCACTCGACACCTATACCCCAATTATTATATAATACAAAATTCAATAATGGAAGAACGTCATCAAGATATGAAAAGGGCTCAATATACTAGAGTAATCATTATAACTCATTTAAAAAATAGTAAATACACAAAATTAGTAATCGAGACCAGCATTTTTGTCGGTTAAGAAATGGTTTGTGATCCAGCTGAATCATTAAAAAATTATTTTCCTCTCTATAAGACTTTAAAAAAAGTTCTTAAATGGATTTTAAGAATTTTCCTTAGGCTTAAGCCTTATAAACAATATTTCCTATTTCCGAATTTTATACAATACATTATTTAAGTAGGAATTTTCTTTCTTTAGATTTTAATTTAAAAAATGTTTACTATTATAATTTACATGGTATAGCGGGGGATAGGTCTTAGCTACTTCATCTCTTATCAAAAAACACTTATGAATAAAAAGGAGAGAACGTGTGAAAAATGTAAGCTATATGGTGTTTGTAATTTAGTCCAAACGGGTTATGCTTTAATCGATTAATATTTATTAATTTTTTCAAACATACTTTCTCATACAAAATAAATTTACTTAACCTGAACTAAAATAAATTAATAATTAATAAGTGAGAACATTTAAGTATGTTAAAAAATATCATAACCATATTTGAATAAATAATTAAAACATTATTTATTGTGTAAATTTAAAACTGTATCAACGATTAAAGCTAAAAGAAGTTTTCAAATGTTTTAATTTCCAGATTATATATTATAAGTTAATAATAATAATGGTAAAAATACTAAATATGGGCAGTATTAATCTTGTTGTTTATATTTCTTTAAAGGACAACGTATTTTTTTTATATATATACTCAACGGTAAATTTTCCATTAGAATATAGACATTACACAAGCTTAAAATTAGGGTGAGGTCATTTCTCGCCCGAAAAGGAGTTGATTTATTTAATATATAGTATGCACTTATGTAGTTACATACCGTGTTAAAACATTATTTATAATGTCCAAAAACTAATAGAAAATGAAAAGATAATCAACAATAGTATTTAATATAATTGTAGTTAGTTAAGTTAGATATGTTTTAATTTTTAAGAATAATATTAAAAATTCTAGCATAGCAATAAATTATATTATTTACATTATGTAAATTATTTTATAGAACACAAAAAAAAAAATTCTCTTATTAATATTTAACTATCTTTTTTATGTTAAAATGTATTACATAAATTGTATATAAAAAGAATTTGCTGCTTAATAAAATGATATACAAATCTTATAAATAAAATTAGTGTGATTCAAACATAATTTTTATGAAAGTTATAATTGATTAGGTTAGATTAAGAATATATAAAAAAGAGAGATAGATTCTAAATCAGTCCCTCTTAGTTACTATTTAAAAAAGAATTCTCATTTATATTAGTTGATTTACGAAAGTTAAAAATATTATTTATGGTCTCTAACTATACCAATAATACTTTACTTTATGTTAAAATATATCACTTTTTAAAGATACGATTATTTAATTTATATTTATGTATGTATGGTCGGATTTAATTATCTAGAGACTGCTGAACTCATAGTCTTGTATAGTAGTCAATTTCAATTATTTTTTTCTCTCTAAAAGTACCTACGAGTAGTTATTTAACAACAATACTTCACCCTATTTCATATTGTTTATTTTTCTTTTGACTTGTGATAGAAAAACAATATTCTAGCTATATTAAAGAATGAGCTATCATTTTTTATTTATAGTATTTGTTTTTTATTATTTTTTAAGCCATGATGAAAATGTATATTTAATTTTTACTATAGTAAAAAGTGGAATAATATTGTCAAAAATAAATAGTAAAACTGTTTTTTTTTTTGTTATGATCTTTAATTATGTGAAACTAAAATATTTATAGATGTGTAACTGGTATAAATTATAATTTCTAAGACTATATAATTAGGTATTTTTAAAAACACCAATGTTAAAATAAATAATATTATTATAACGGAAACCGGTAACAAAAATATATATTATCATTGTTTTCTAGCAATTGAGAGAAAAAATAAAGTAGTTGATTGTCAGTCACGTTTAAATTTCTACTGAAAAGTATTATTTTTATTATTCACATAATAATTATATATATCATAGCCAAAACTAAAGAATATAATATCAAATTAAATTTTATATTTTTTAAATAAATCTGAATATTTCTATTTGTTTATAATGAATGAAAAAATAATTTTTTTTTGAAAACCCGAGACTGCTTATACGACTTATAAAACATAGAAGTGTATATTATTTAACTAAAGTTAGTTAGTAAACTCAATTACTATATGTTTCCCTTTTTTATATATTATGACATACAAACTAGTAAATGTTTTCTCTTGATATTTACTTATTTATACTTTTGACCAAACTTCATTAAATTAAAGTACAAATTAAACATTAAGAAATTGAAGTATATGCTATATTTATGTGTTCCAATGTAAAACTAATTTATTAATTAATAAAACAATTAACGACCAAAGTAATTAAATAAAAATCAACAAAACAGTATAAGGAAAATCTACTCGAAGGTACTAGAAATAAATTAAAAAATGTATTGACCACATTGCAAAAATTTTTCTTTTAATTGAAAGAAGTCTCGGTAATTGGATTTAATACAATTGTAAAGTTAAAGTAAAAAAAAAAAAGTTACAAGTTGCTGAAAGCATTATTAATTATGTATTAAAATCTATTATTTATTCTTTATAATTATTTATTTAAACTAATATACCATCTCCTTTAATATACTTTAAAATATGAGTAATTATTAAGCAATTAATAAATATATGCAAACCTTGACCTTAAAATCGTATATAAAACTTACACAGCATAAGAGTATGTGATTTTTTTTTTTTTAATTGCTAATTGAATCAATTTGTAATTATAAGTATAATGTGGTATTGTAATTTTAATTTATTATAAATATATTAAGTACAAACAAAGATCTACAGCTTATTTTTATGTTTTTTAATATTTATAATTATATATCATCGAATAACCATGCGTAGAATTTTAATTTTAGTGAAGCATTTAACAATAAAAAGTATACATAAAACTGTTCGTCTTTCAGATTTTTAATAAGAAAAAATTTGTAACGTTAATGTATTGAAAGGATTAACTAAGATAACCTTACTAATGACAAGGGGTTAAAAAAAGAACAATTTTGCTGTGATAAGATGTATGTATAAATTATAAATAAATATCTGACTGCACTCTGTCAACTATGTCTGCGCACGCCTATGTGATCATGCATTAAACATATTTTTTATACCTTAGCGTTCTCGTGGTTTTATAGTGAAATTATGTTGACATTTTTTCAACTACGACATCGTAACAAAAAAATATAAAAAGCATAAATTTCATTAAAAAAAAAAAAAAAAAAAAAAAATGAAAATAAAAATAAAAATACTCCGACCAGAATTTTTTTGAAGTTTAACGAATATAATTTAATATTTATTTGATTTTGTTAATAGCTCTAGACCCAGTTTCCTGGAAGAGCTGTGCGAATTTTATCGTCTCGACCGGCAATCAAATAATAAAAAATAAAATATATAACCATATATTCAATAGCTGTTTTTTGACAAAACGTCGTATTCTGTGTCTCGTTAAGTTATTAAAAAGCTTTAAGACACTCCCTTCCCCGCCGTTATAAAAAAAGCATACGGGCTGTGTCGCACAAGTGCCACTTAAGTTTCGTATACGTTTATATATTATTATATTTCGTTATCTGAGAACCATAAAGTCGACGCGAAGACATATTATTACATGTCAACCGACAAGTTCCGCGCATGTCCATGTATATGTGCGAGAGGGGTGTTTAGAAATAAAATTGTGTTTCGTCAAAAAATAGTTTTATTTATTTTTTATCACGAAAACCGCAAGAGTGTTTCTCTCGTTTTCATACCACACTAATAATAAAATACGATTTTATGATTTTAAATGCTTATAACCATGACAATTTTCGATTGCCGTTCACTGTAACTACTGCAATGGGCATTAATTCAGTGGTTGTAAATTTCTGCAAATGATGTAATGCACTTTCATTGGACAACAAAACAAAAAAATGTTCTCTAGATTCGTCGCTATTTGAATGCAAATATAATTTATGAAGAATGCTTCACAATAAATATGATACATTTTTGTTACTAGAAATATAGTATCTATTATCCCCGGTTGAAAAAATAAATCTCAAGAAAGAATTGTCCATTAAAACGTGATATATTTACATTTTTTATAAAAACCACTAATCAAATTGCGCTTTACATGTTATGTTAGTGATATCATTTCCGTATTTTTCTAAAATGTGAAATCGTTTATTAAATTTAAAATTAATCTTATTTATTTTTGTTTAGGAAAAAATAGAAATATTTTATTAACTAGAAACTGTTAACGTTCGAAAAAAGTAGCGTTATAAGTTGCTAAATCGATGACTGTTACAATGGAAAATTAAATTTTCGGTATACCCATAAACGTTAATATCGAAATCAAGTAAAGTGATGTTTACATTGCTCCAAAGTAGTAGTGGGCTTGTGCTATTGAAGTATTACTACAAATATCATACTACTTCCAATCAACGAGTATAATAAAGTTAATATTTTTGATTCTTAAAGTGTCGCTTGGTTGTGACTTAAAGTGATCTTTATTCTTTTTTCTTATACCGATTGCGGTCAGTACAAAGTAGGTAGGAAATAATGTTTTCACTGATTATTATAACTAAATAAACATCCTAGTTGCGTTTTACCTATTTTCGTGTATATAAAATATAAAACATTCACAAGAGCAAGTACGTATTTAGCACGAATGGTGCTTTCTAACAAATTAAAGCCAATAAAACAAAAAATAAATGTGATTTTGAATTTTTTTAAATAACGAATTATAAAAATCAACCTATATCATTTCTTTTTACACACATTTTATTAATTTCATTATGATGTATAATATTAAATTATAATATATCTAATACTATCAAGACATTTGAATATATATAACTGATTTTCTTCATAAAAAATATATTTTTAAATACACTAATAATTTATACTACTATAAGAATTAGTTGTATTATTAATTTTTTCTTAACTGTATATGTTAATATTTAAATAATGATGTGTTGAACAAGTTCAATAATTTTTTTTATTTTACCTATTTTATTTATACGCAGATATGTTATTTTGCGAATCAATGTGTGTTCAAACTCAATCGGAATACTTATATTTGGAACCGCAATAGGACTATTATGAATTCGAGCCATAATTGGGCATCACCAAATTCACAAATCCCATTACCTGTCCGACAAAATATATACAATTTATGAACAAGGTGATTTTCCGAGCATATGCTTGCCCCCAATTTTATCTTTCAATAATCAACGTAGATATAAATTCTTATGTTTATAGATCATTTTTTAAATACATAGATACTTACATTTTTTATATAATTTAAAGAAATTCTAACTGTAAAACCCTTTTTTTCTTAATAAAGAGAACTTTTTTACTAAGAAATTGTAAAACAGATTATAATTTTGAATATTTATTTTTTTTTTAATTCTAAATTATTAAATGTATAAACTAAAATATTATTTTTATGGAGTCCTTATGTCTTATGAGTTATGAAAATAATATATTATGCTATGTAATTTAGTACTTATTACACATGGTAATTTTTCTAGATTATAAAATTATAATGAATTGATTGAATAATTATTATAATTTTTAAATTATCATATCTTTCATAATTTTTTGTTTTTATTCTCATTATCATGTACAATTCAATTTTTAATATACAAAATTAATAAATTCATAAAATATTCGTTCGAATTTGTAATTCAAAATCAAAAAATTTCAAAAAATAATTATCTACTTAATAATTTACAGATAAAAGATAAGTAATTATCATTTAATAAATAATGCATTGGTTATTTACGAGTAAATTGCCACAAGATATTCCCTAAATGGTACAAAAATCTAAATATTTGAAGAAATGATCTTAAGAGCTAAAAATTTTCAAAAATAAGAATTTAAATAAATTATTTTTAAAAGAAAAAAAATGGCAAAAAGTTACTTCGGTAAATACACCTTTTAACAATTACCGTGTATAATAAATACTAGGTTATATAATATAAAAAATTGTATTTCAAATGGTCGTAAAATCATTTTTAAGTATTTAATAAGGATAATTTTTTTAGTCAATACGTTTTAATAACTCAGAATATAAAATGAAAATATTCAAAATTTTATATTTTATTACTTTTCTTTTGACACAAAACATGTCTATCATAATTTCTATTAACTTTCGATATTACAATAAAAAAAATATATGTATATGTATATTTATTATTTATATAATTTAAACTCTAGATCTTTGCGAAAAATAACTTTTTACTGATTTTTATTAAAGTAATAATTTTAAATTTCAAGAATTATATTTTGCAACATACTGATATTTTTTTTTTTTTAAAAAGCAAAAATCTAATCAGAAGTTTTTTTTTCTTAATTATTAAATTATGAGCTGATCGGAATAGTATATTTTATAAATAAATTTCACTGGGTGTATCGGATTAGATTTTAAAAGCGTATGTTTTCTTAAAAATCTCATGTACATGATAAAAATTGAAAAACCTAAGAAAAGTTATCGTGGTAATGAATTTTTTATCACATCAATAAGCACATTGAACGGTGTAAATATATTTAAAAAAAAAAATTGAATTATCTACCGGGATAGTAATATTAATGTCCCGTTTTAAAAAACCTAACCGTTTTAACCTTGTACATATAAATATAAAATTATAATTATCGGTCGTCAGTAATACGCTCATTCTTATGCATTCCAGTACATTATTGTTACAACAATACAATTTGTAATTAAATCATTGACATTATATTTATCGAAATTGTTCGTGTTGGCGGCAGCACATGGTGCTCCGCGCACCGTTGATTTTCTTTTCTCGCATACTTAATTCACCAACCGAAACGTGCAATTTATATTATTATTCCATTACAGGTAAATCGGAATAACTCTTGACAAGACCTATCGTTTAAAAAAAAAAAGAATTTTGTTTTTATTTTTGACATTATTTCTCGCTCCGTCATGTTTTAAATGAATCGACAACGAATTATTCCGATACGAGCAGTCTAAACGCGACGGATTCGACGTCGAAACGACCGCGTTGTTTTTATCTTATTTTTCCGATTTTCTGATTTGACCATTTAGCCCGTTAGGTTCTCTCTAGTATCTTCTTGCCGCGGACGCAATATTGTCCATCAATACCCCTTTGGGATTCAGAAACGATATTTTAATTGATAAGGTGTCTTCTAAACGTCCCGCTAGTTTCCCCGCGTTTCGTATAAAACTAAAGTCTAGACACGTATGTCGGCGGCAAACGTCGTATAAAGGCTATAAAACTAAATCGTTTTGTAGAAAATACCGAACAGTCCGTATCACGGTCATTTCGCTAATTATGCCAATCATCAGCGCACCATATCTTAGAGAGTGTACGTCGAATAGGTACTCGATTATAATAATATTTTAGTTGTGTTCAAAACAGTGTTAAAATATTGAACGTGGATCGTGATGTTAAAAAGTAGCAGTAGCTGGAATGTCTTAACTTCGAGTATTTCTACGCTTAGGAGACGTCTCAAATAATTGACGAAACTTTTACATCGAACACTAATCTAATCTAACTTAGACCTTTAGAGTTGTTGTATAAAGAGTGTTAATTTTTCTACAAATCGATTAACTCGACGGAAGTTACGGTTTCCAACAAAAACGGTGGATTATGTGCGCAATATACGCACCTATACAGAACATATTATTAGGTATGGTTAGAGTTCAAACAGCCCTAAATCTCAATCACTGACTGCGGCGAGGCTTTTTTCCAAGAACTGTGGACTCTGATGTATTAGAAGTTATGTAATCAGAGACTCGAAGAAACAATATATTACGTCGGTACGACACAATAAGGTCGGTCGTAAAGTAGACGTGATATTTTACCGTGGATGCGACCATGTGGGTTTTCGATATATTTTGCGCATATTAAAAAAAAAATACGAGTAGTTCGCCACACTGACAAACATCATTGTAACTATAAACTTAGTTGAGTATACATTTATTACAATTCAAGTATATACATACACACACACACACACACACATATATATATATATATATAAAAGCCGTAAGGCCACCTATGCATTATATATTATACGAATCACATAAATATCTACTATTTAATATATGTATATACAAACAGTATCTTTTTCTATCTTAATATCGGTAGTTCGGACGTACCCCTTCAGGATGGGGTGCCGATATAGTAAAGGACTTTCGGAAATTTACCGAGGAAAACGGGCAAAGGTCGTACACCCTACGTGCGTGTAAGGACGCACGCACGCACGTCACCGCTACACGCACCGTATGTACATATATGTGATATTTTTGTACAATATATATACACGACTTGCACCACCGAGTCCGTTGCCGGCTAGCTAATCGTCGGCCGAATCCTTCGAGACTTGGGTAAAAGAGGGGAGGAGAGAAGTGGCGAATTCGAAACGAGGGCCCTGTACATTCATATCATGTATGTATATATATATACGCAAAACTCACACACACACACATACACATACACACCGTGTGTGTACAGTCCGTTTTTAGACTGTGTGCGTGTGTGTCGGCCAGTACACACACACGCACACATTTATACGTATGTATAATTATTGATTATTGCCTACGATTTCGCGAAAAAGGGTGCTTTTCGGGTCGCTTTTGGGAGTGGAAGTCGCCTACGGAGGGGAGGCGCAGCGCGGGGTGGTGCAATCCGGACCGCGGAGAGTGGCGGCGGACTGCGCTTGCACGCGACCGCCGCTCGCCCTCCCTCCGGCCGGTGGAGAGGACAGCATTATTTTTACCGCAATGAAAGTCGGTTGTATTAAAATCCCACGGCGGCGGCGGCGGTAGTACACGCGAGTGACGGACGCGGGGGGGGAGAGATATATCGGCGCGGAGACGATATCGGATGCTGCGGCGCGGGGACCGTTGCCGTTGGTAACCGTTCGGACGCAATCATGTGTAAAGCTCGCGCATTTACAATCCGCGCCCGAATGTATGTATATAATATATATGTGTATACGTATACATATATATACGTATATTATGTACGGTGTGGTGGTGATGGTGGTGGTGGTCGTCGTCGTCGTATACATTATTTTGCGTCCGGGACGAAATCTCGGGATGGAAAACGGTCCTTTATCCTTTCCTTATATTCTTTCTATTTTCTCCCCACCTAACGCCTGCCCGCCCGCCCGCCCCCCCGCCAGCCCGCTCACACTTTCTTTCTCCTTTTTTCGTTTTTCGTTTTTTTTTTTCTTTCCACCACACCCGGGAATAAAGAGGAGTTTCCTTTTTATCGGACGGCAATATAACCTCCACTACCCTCTCCTTGAGCACCCGATAGCCAATATATGTACACGTTTCTTTTGCCACCGGAGACGGGATTGCTTTTCGATTGGCCCACCATAGCCGACTTTTTTTTATTTTTAAGTTTTTGCAACGTGGCTCTCCTCCCATACGATACCTAACCGGCTAACCCCATCGCCGCATAATATTTTATCACATTGTATTTTGTATTATTATACACGCAGTTCTCTCCCATTCGTATCCATAAAATGACTGTATTATGGTATTTGTGTGAATATTATAACTATTATTATTATATGGCCCGAGTTGTTACAATAGTAATAAAAACGGTTGCAGAGACGTGTACTGACAAACAATGGTTCTTTTATATAATATTTTATTATTGTTTTTTGTTTTAACAATACAATATATTTATATAATATAATGTTAATTGGGTTAGACTCGTCTTATATCGGACTTATCCGCAAAACGTTAAGACGTTGTTTTATAATCACATGATACTCCTGTATTATAGGTGCTCATAATGACAAAAGTTCTGAATTTTAAACTCATATCAATATGACAACATCGTTTTCGTCTTGACTGTACGTGCAGCTGTTATTTTTTACCTGAAACACTAATCGGCAATATGTTTTTAAATAACGATATAATAACAGAATATACATTAAGACTAGTAAAAGTATATACACATAACTTGATTATTTATGGTTTAAGGCGATGTAAGTTCGTGATAAGAACGAGTGTGCTTTCATAGCTGAACTGCAAATAGTAGTAATAAGCGGAAAACGAACAATTCTCAACAACGTACTAAAGTGCTGAAAAAAAAACTCATATTATTAAAAGTTTTAACAGTCAAACAAATCGTTTGTTGAACAAACACGTTGAAGGCAGTTCAACATATCACCATTTGAACGTATTGATCATATGGTATGAGTATCCAAAAAAGTTCAACGTGATCCTTAATGTATTACGTTTCCAACAAACCTGTGAACAACAAACATAATTTTATAACCAATGAAACGTAATAGATTAAATTTATCCACAATATTATGATTGTCTATAATATATTTATTATAACAAAAAAAATTGAAATATGCATTTATAAAATTCGTATAGTGTTTATCAAGGTTTATAATAGAACCGTTTTTAAAAGGCTCATACTAAGAGTCAACTCAAGAAAATTAAAACGTAACCTACATGGCTACAGCCTTATGAATTATTTAGTTACAAGCAATTAGCCCAAATAATAAATTCGTGAATATAATATAATAATTAAATTACACAACAATTAATAACAACAGTAATTATTTCTCTGAAAATAATTAAGTAAAAAATATATTTTTCTTTTTTCTAAAATAATATAATTTATGAACATTGTATCATTTTGTTAATTAACGATTCGGTCCATAGAAATGAAAATGTTATACATTATTTATAAACACTTAATTACGGAGAATATAGAAAATTAAAATACCTACTTGAAAATAAATCATAATTTTTACTTTTATTTACTTATAATTTATATATTTATTATAATAACATGTTAAATAATAAATCTAAACATTAATTTAAACGTGTAGTTTAAGTACATTTTTAGATAATTTAATTAGAAAAATTTAAACATTAACACACGATCTTTTAACTAAGTGATTTATATATGTTATTATTTACTGAAAATTTAAATAGTTCAAGCACTTTACATATTTTGAATGAATATTTAAGTATGATACCCGATAAGTATTGTTTGTATTTTTTACTTATTAGAGCACGACATATCCAAATAGATATAATAGTTTACATTAAAATACATAAAAAAAAAAAATATATTTATTTTTTTTTGTTTAATAAATGTGTAATATATAGTCTGACTACTGTCCTGACGAAGTACTTCCATTGGGAGATACCCATATAGTAGTCTAGAATAGGTACTGCATCTGATGCAAATCATATGTAATTGGAACGCATGCTTTAGTAAGTACATGAAAAAATGTAATTACTAATCATGTATGTTTTGTCGTCAGTCATCTTAAAGTCTAGGGCGTTACTCGATTTCACGAGCAGGTGATGCAATATTCAAATTAAATAATATAACACCTTACACCTGTTTGTATGTAGTATATATGCAAGCAAATCCACAACAATTGATCAAACGTACCTATACATAAGTCCATAGGTAGAAATTACATTCATGGCTTGTTTAAAACTTATTAAATCTCGTTAAAAAAATACAATAAGACATTACGTTCTTAGTTCCCTAATCAAACATGACGTTCACTGCACAGTGGCAATTAATTCACGAATGACACTCAAAGTCAGAATAAGAATTCAAAAGCGTTGAAGTTCGTAAAAAAACTCCTCTTGTTCGATTCGACGACAACAGGCATTGTCGATATCGAAAATGTCACATATACGTATATATCCACAGATTCTTTTATTGTATGTCGTGTGTTAGTTCCACACTCCACGAGTATACACAACAACAACAGATGTGAGCGAAGCGTATTGAAACAAATACGTTTTCAATTATATAGATAGTACGTTACTATCGTTAAAGCATATATAGGTACCCATTTTGTATTAGCAATTAATTGAAATGTGCGCAGAACTCGTTACTCAAATGGCTTGCAGACGGTTTCTAGACGACCAAATTTCGATGGAAAAAAGTCAGAAAAACGACGATAAACTTAACCTCACAGAGCACACAGAGTGCATTCGAGACGTGTAGAAATTAAACATCACGCGGCGCAGGGCATCGATATAGCGTCTTCGGCGGCCACGGTTAACGCTTATGAAACAGATGGGTATATGATAACTAATAATAATGATATTATTATCATACATTGTATAGGCACTTGTTGTAGACAATGACGTAGACAAACGCTTAGACGGAGGATGTTACGACAAATATGAATACGCCGTCGAGAAACGTGTGCGATTGGACACGGGCGCGCGGACGGGAAAAATTTGCATTCCCACGACTGTCAACGGCGACGACGACGGGCGAGAAAAAATCGCACACACGACGTGTATAATAATATGATATATATATATATATATATATATATATATAAACTGACATCTAGCCATATATGTATTTATATATATATATAGTAATAAACGACGATAATAATGACCAACGTCCCAACCATGGGCGTAGCGATGTCGGTGGACTGGCGATTTTTTTTTCCGCAGCCTCTTCCGCCGCCGCCGCCGCCGCCGTCGTCGTCGTCGTGTCGTTACGCACCGGTGGGTGGTCCGTCACGTTTCGTTCCGGCACACGGAAATTAACCCGAACAGATCCGATTCGTCATTATCATTACCATCATCACACCCTGTTTATTATTATTATTAAATTATATTATATCGACACACACAGATTGTGTTCGATTGCTACGAGATATTCTATTTTTTGTTGTTATTATTATTATTTTTTTTTTTTTTTTATTTTTTTTATATATATATATATATCGTTCCTCCTTTTCCTCGCGCGTTTCGACTGTACACCGTATAATAATAATAATAATAATATATCGTATTGTGTCGTCGCCGCTACCGTCGACTTCGATGTCCGTTTACGCTGTAGTCCGTTCGTCACTATACCTACATAATATACTTCGTAGGTTATAAATGATTACAGCACATAATTCGCCCCTGGTCTGGGCTATTGCTTTC
This sequence comes from Melanaphis sacchari, assembly GCF_002803265.2. Lineage (NCBI taxonomy): Eukaryota > Metazoa > Arthropoda > Insecta > Hemiptera > Aphididae > Melanaphis > Melanaphis sacchari. The sequence continues at coordinate 136,927 of NW_020271144.1, read as the reverse complement.
GTTATTATATACTATATATTACTGATACATCTATATACACAGTGTTCTCTCTATACGTGTATGACCAATACTGATCAGTAATGAGTAATAACCTTTTCCATTTCCTGTCCGGACGGTTCTAAAAGAAAAAAAAACCATCAAACTATATAAACCTAATACTTTATACGCATTATTCTTGCGGTTTATATAGGTAGCTATATTGATGTATAATACATTTTACCGCGAGTGCGCCAATATAAATTTTCAAGACGAAATATCGAAAAAAAAAATCTTAAAACTAAATACTTATACCAATATATAAATGCCGGACAAATAAATATATTTTAATATACCTTTACGTCGCGTGTTTGTGCGATAAATTTCGACCTTTATATGTCACGAGTTGATTCCTATTAATAGTGATTTATAACACAGGCGTACTTGAGTAAAATGTTCGAAGTGATGAAAAACTTCTATACGCCCAACAGTTAACTATAAAACAGCTGTTTCTGTACATACTATGTTGAGTAACGATATGCCAATTAATCGTATTCTTGACCCATATATTTTATCAACTATCGAGTTTTTAATCATTATATAGAAAAAATTAGAACAATGTAAATTGCATTAATTTTACTTAATGTCTTAATGATCATAAATAACTCTGGAACTAAAACTTTTCCAATTTATTTCTTTCATACTTTTGACAAAAGAATTTTTAAGAGCCATATTATTAAAAAATTCTTTAGAAAATATAGAAATTGTATGTTAGTCACTCGTATCGCTTTAACGTAGTCTGGTTATGTATTATTATCATACATTTTAAACTTTAAAATAATAATAAATTATCAACCTTTAAAAATGATTATAAGCAACGCTCTTCCAAGTCAAATAATTATGAGCACATTGTTAGGTTAGGTTAGGTTTTAAATCAAAAAAATAATTTGTAGAAAAATAAATAGCAACATACCTCATCTTACACTAAATCTAACGTTGAATATTACTATAAATCCTGACTATATGTTAAATAAAACGCTAAAATATATAATATTATGCGTCATAAATATATGTATAATGTATATTATTATATAATACCATAAAAACTCCTATAAATTAACATCCTTAAACAATACTATAACTAATAAACCTCCTGTCATTAACCATATCAAATAATTCCTTGTGTGGGGAACTTATAAAATTATTCAAAAAGCTTTATAAAGAGTGTATAATCATTAGCTATAGTCTGTGCTTATACTTTAAACCATCAATAATTGATAATGTCTAATTACAATTCAGTACTACAAAGTTATTAATATAACTTAATAACAAAATTAGGCAAGTCCAGATTCAAAAAGAATGTGTTGTATACTTGTATGGTAATTAGTAAACCGGTTAAATTTAGCAAGATAATTTAAAAACGACACGTTTAAATTCCAAATTTTGCAAAACTATAAAATCATTTTTTTTTTTTTTTTTTTAATTCTTACATTTTGTTAATAGGTCATAGAGTAATAGTAATAGATTGAACGGTCGTTGTCTTGTTCTCCGGTGTAAGAATAATCACTTAGATATTTAACAACTTCTAAAATGTACAGACTTGATCCGATGCGACGATGCGAGTAATGAAATATTGGTCAAATAAGAGCAGGACCGAACAAGACAGAAACTCGAAAATGGTTTCCATCACACCTCCTTCATTGTAATATCATATTTGTATGTGTCTACATACGCGATACGTCATAATAAATATCATTATCCTTAATATATATTATAATACAACAACACCATCCCATGCGTTGCGGTAGCCCTCCGCGCGCGCGCGCGGCCGCGTCGCTTAAGGTATAGGTATAGTCACAATCACACGAGTTAACCAACCTTGACAATCACACCGTGCACGTACTACCCTTTTCAAATTAAGTCACATACCGTGTATAACCTCATTAAAAATTATGACAGGTAAATCAGGTGGCTAGTATAGGTTATCACACGCCGGCGGTGGCCAACACACACACACACACACACACACACACACATACATGGCATTCTGATAACAATGGATACCGAATAAGATACGTGTATAATAATATTATTATTATTATTTTATATGTATGTGAACGAGCTATTTGTCATTATTACGACAACACTAAGACGTCTGTCTCATCATTCTCTCTCCCTCTATCTCCGACCCACACTATTCCCTTTTTCGTTTGTTCCGGCAAACATCATAATATAATAATAATAATAATAATAGAAATAATAATAATCGTATTGTGTATAATAATATCTACGAATACTACCGTAGTGCCGTCATTGTTGAACATAATGATATGTATACACATATTATTATTATTCCATCATATATTATATTATATTACATTATTATTATTGTTGTTATTGGGAATGCTACTTTTTAACGGCCGTAACGCGCTGGTCCGGAGAGGGTACACCCGCCGCTATATATTTTTACTAAACGCACCCGACCGACGCGATGACGGATAGTAATGAAATGCGGTGGAAAACGGTCCACGCCGCACACTGCTGATGCAGGATCCGTCGTTGTCACTATCAGATTGAGTTTTTATCCCTCTACCCCACCGACGAAAAAAAAAGCATGTCGAAACGGCATAATCATAATAATATAAAGATTATAATAACCTCATTCCGACAGAATTGGAAACGTTTTTATCAATCATAGTTTCCACACACAGTCACACACACGCGCACACACATAACAAATGAACGATAGGAGGGACGGCGACGACGAAGATGAGAGATGGAAGCAAAAAAAAAAAAAAAGGAAGACCAATTAAATTATCGTCTATTTCGATTTTCTCCTTTATTCAGTTATATTATTATTATTATTATTGTTATTATTATTTATTAATACTAGCTGTATACCAATGGTATTGTTATTTATATGTTTTCAACGGTCACGATTAGGAAACGCGAAAGAATCCAAACGAAAACATTATAATACGATACGTTATTATTAGACACGTGTAATAAATCGGATGGGCAAAAGAAAGAAAAAATGCACTTAAATGTAGATCACGTCCGTTGTATCCGTCCGTGCGTCCATTTTACCGATATTTTTCATCTGGCAATTATCGCTGGGCACACCATTCGGGTTGTCGGCCTGGGTGACTGATCAGTATCCTTAACCCAGGATTTCTATGGATCGGAAATTACTATACACGTAGGTACCACGGTTATATATTTTTAAAAACTCGACAATAAAATTTAATGGTTGTTTCTGTTTCCTCATATCCGCAATTACAGGGATATGCGAATCAATTTTCAATTTAATCTGTTATTTCTGCAGCAGGTATACCGACATAATACCGCCATTTTTTCGATTTAAATTTAACGAGTTAATTTATAATATACAACTAAAAAAAATAATAATAAAAATGTACGCTCATTTTGTAGCTTAAACGGATTCAATGCACGTAAATAACTAAAATTTAATTATAAAAAAAATTTTTTTTAACCTAACTAGATAAGTTTAAAATGGCTGCAGTTTACCTTTTTTACAACTCGTTTGTGCACAAAAACACAACTTATTTGCGCACAATAGAAATTTTTTCTCAAAAAAAAAATTACCCACATAAAGGCCACACATAATCTGCGTATATACCTTCAAATTTTCGAATTATTTATTAGCAGGGCTGTGCATTTAATTCACTAAAAAGTGTTAAATGTATGCTTGTATTTTTGCACTAAAAACAGGCAAAATCACACTAAAAAATTTAAAAAAACATGCAAATGCATTGAATTCACAACGTTGTTCATTATTCATTAGTGATGATAGAAAATTATTATACTCTACACCGTTTTCCTTCACCCTTTATAAAGGTTAAGACTTACTATGTAATCATATTCTGGTATCTAGACTGGTGGGTTTAAAAATGCTGTTTGAGTTGTTATATTTAGCATATAGTTTCCTAATGGTCAACAAGTCATCATTATTTAAAATATTGTTGATTAAAAAAATAAATAATTTTAATTATAATTACAATATTTGTTTTTACAATCAAGTCTTTAAAACAATACATATTAAAAACTAAGTTCAAATAATACATATTTATTACATATTGGTTGGCGTTTGCATTAAATATGTTAAAATGTCAATTTTTTTAGATTTTTAATCTGAGTATATAATATTTGAAGTTTTAAATTTGTCCCACACGACTCATGTACTTGGCGAGCACAATAATCGCGATTATTGTAACGTATTATTACTGTTAGGTGAAAACTGATGATGAACCACGATTGAAAATAATCCTTATACTTTAAGATATCCTGTACATCCAAAACTATACCTACAAATAGGTTTCCATTGTTCACAATTTTGTGCGCAAACGAGTTGTCGCAAATTTATAAAAGCTATTGGTATGTGCGTAAACAAGTCTGAACCGTTTAAAATATTTAAATATAACATATAAATAAATAATAATATTGTTTTAACGAAAAAAAATTATTTTTTATAAAATGAATACAGTTTATAGTTTTAAGTGTAATTTAGTTTAGGAATATAAAAATTAAATAATCCGATTATCTGTAACATGGTTACTTTATACGTAGCTACTAGTTAATAGTTAAATATGTACATATTTGTCAAAGTCACCGAGTATAAATATATATAGTATAATATACGTAATATAACATATTATAATAATAGGTGTTTTCGTCCTTATTCTCTCATTGTCATCATTTTCTTCCTAAAAATCGCCAAATCTAGAAAGTCTAGCGAGTAAACGGAAATCCGATACGGATCCACAGTAACGAGTTAAGCAATAATAGCCTCCGTTATATTTGAACGCCTAAAGTTTATAAAGGGCTAAAGTTTAAAGCTTAAATGTTTCAATTGGTACTTTATTGCTTTGATAAAAATCAAAATATTAGGAAATAAAAATCAGCTAGCTAAATTATACAACAGTATAGGTACCTAAATAACAATTTGTTTCCTTGACTTCGGTGACCTTTATGGTTTTGTTTTTCATGACAAAAAAAATGTATGAATGTTCTAGTATGCATAAAAAATTTTGCATCCACTAAAAGGTATAAATTTTTTATTATTATTGTACCTAAATTCCAATAAAATAATTTCTATTCGTATAAACACACTTATACAAATTTATATGAATATTTAAGTTATAATTAATTGTATATCTTAAAATTGTGACTGGGTGCTTGAAATACAATAATATAATTTAATATTATTCAATAGTAAGAAAAGTTTCTATTTGGTGTAACGACGTAAAGATCAAATTTTTTTAAAAAATACTTGTTATTGTACAACGATAAAATATAAACTTAAAATTACGGCAATAATTTAATAGTGGTGAAATATTAATTTAGAAATGAGTTTTGACGATAGTATATTATAGTAATTATTACTCGTAAAGGAAATATATTACACATACAATGTGCGAGACAACAACAAACATATCGGATTACGAATTTCAAGTACACCCCTCATAGGTAGTTGTAGGTATATAATATATTTATACATAGAAATACTTAAGCTATATATAAAGAACCTTCATTACGTTGTGATAGCATTCGACACATCCGGTCGCCCGCAGTAGTTTTTGCTAATCGGGACCCGCCAAAAAGCTCGTCGCTCGGCACGTTCCCTTATTTCGAAAAGATTCCTTCCGGACTACTCCTTCTCCTCCACTCCTCCAATACACACACGCGCACCCTTAACCTCACCCGTATGAGTATATATACCCGTCTATCCTCCCCGTCGAGTCCTCCCTGCTACTAGTCCTCCGCCCCGGACTATTACCAATCCCAGGGTCAGTTATAATTGGAATGATATCTACGGCCGGACAGGATATATAAGCATCTTTTTCCCTAACATGAAGCCAATCAAAGCGGTAAGACTTTTTTTTCTTATATATATAAACACACACACACGTACTCACACACGAGACATGACGGTGTCTTTATACCCACGCGTATCTCATCCGCTTGGATGTAACTCCACTGTCCTCTCATTCAAGAAGTTTTAATAACTACACGCACACAAACACGGATACGAATATCGACGAACTGGGTTTTCTTAAATGAGATAAATATAATAAAATACTAAACGCTGTAGGAGGGATAGAAATCCGGAAAAAAAAATAATTAAGAAAATAAAAACACGCACTGCGATGGCGCATGCTAATGCTTCCTGGTTTCTAAAATTAAATTTAAACATATCACCATTCATCTAATAAAATGTAATATTTAAAAATCTGCTGCTCAGACTACGTAGGTATTATATACATCTATTTTTAACGAATTAATAAATGTAAATAGTAAACTAATTATATGTATATTTACAGTGAAATATATTTAATTATAGTCACACCGATTACGGGGGTTTACCTATATATTAAAAATATTGTAAAATAATATTTAATTTTTTTTTAATCAAACAATTTATTTTTATTGTAGGCGTTGTATAATATATTAAGCATAACACAATAATTGTATGAAATTCGCGGCGGAATTTTACAACAACAATATTACTCGTGTATTATGTGTGTATATACAATTATAGATTTATAAATAATAGTGACATGGCGCGACAATTTATAGAAGCCTAACCTAACCTATAACTGGATGTCGGAAAACAAGCGATTCAAGTTTTGATTCAATTCGTGCACCGAAAACTCATGTGTGGTATTCGTATTACCGATTGAAAATTATAAACGAAATATCACGGTCGCGTATACACGTAATATCATTACATTTTTATTCGCGTTGACAGAACTCGTGTTACGAGTCACTCGAGTCACATACACAGAGCCAAACACGTACACACGAGCACACCTTCACTTGTATACACGCACGCACGCACACAGACTTACATATATAATATAATGTATTGTATATATGCACATTTATACATTTATACGCGCAAAATCCTAGGGGAGTGGCGGACCGACGAAAGGAGTGGCTTTTGCAGCACAAAAGGGATTTGTGCCCGGCCGAGGGGAACGCGATGCTTTATTCATGCGGCGTATCTGGCCGGGACCTTTGAACTTTTTGCAACGACGACGATCTAAGAATAAATACATATTGAGCGTAAAGAAATTTGTCGGAGTGCGGACGTATAACGGTGCGGGCGATTGCACCCCCCCCCCCCTCCGGCTGTAACTACGTAGCTACGGCGACAGCGGCAATATAGAACTTTTCTTTTATTCATGTTTTCCACCAACAAACCCCTTCCCACTTCTCGCTATATAGTACCACGCCACTTACACGCGTTGATCGATTTTTTTGTTATTTTTTTATTTTTTTTTAGTTTTTTATTTTTTTTGTTATCAGATTTGTCAACGAAGCGAACTCAAAAACATTGTATCACACCATAACCGATATCCAACACTTAACAGTCATCTGCACATGATCTACCAACAATTCTCACAACACCGGGTCACCGGATCCGTCTATAGGATACATCCAAGTTAAACGCATTATCGGTTGTTAATATTGTGATATTTCAACATGGTAATATCTATTCATTTATTTTATTGTTTTTTTTTTTTTTTTAATATACACGTAGAATTATATCCAATTTTTACAATTTAACAATATACAAAAATTTTATTTCAAATTTAGACTCTTATTGAAATTCAATGATACAAATAATCTATTTACAAAAACGATATTTATTTTTTACGATCCTTATTGTCTGAAAAATAATTTTTATTTTTTACATAGGTAAAGTGTGATTGATTCGTAGGTACATAACACTTAATAGTTTCAATTTTTCTATTATAATAAAAAAAAAAAAAATAATACAAAATTGAGTTCCTCCTAAACGAAAACTTGTAAATTCTATAAGGATCGTCTCGATTGACTATACGTTATATACTCAGTGGCATAATTTCAATTTTTCCATAGAAAGGTAAAAATTAATTACAAACCAACTTTCTGATCGTTTGACCCCCAGATCCGACGCATGACAGTCCACACTGTACGCATTAGTCTTGATGCAGAACTTAGCTGGTATTCATATTATTGTATTATTTCAGGCATTAAACCATACGCGATACGCATACCTACTTTTAGCGTAACTAATATTATTATTCATTACTATAATTAGGCGTAATGGTTGTATGAATACATTTTACAATTTAATGTAATTTATTTAAACATATATTTTTTATCATAGAAATAATTTATAATGAAAGTATCCAAAAGTTATAGAAAAATCGTCTTTATTATCTTTATTATAAATAATAATTTTTTTTTATATGAATTTTTGGTACAATAATATAATAAATTGTGATGCGAACCAAATAAATATGTAAAAAAAAAAGGCGAGGCATAGGTAAGCATAAATAAATGATGATTGTACATAATATAAATTTTGTACTATAAAATAATTAAGAAATTTAACCAATGGGGAAGTACCTGTTACCTATTATTTTTCATTTGTTAATTTTTTTTTATAATTTAATATAAATAATATTTTATATTCAATAATAAATTATAACAATTATTATAAATGATGACTTTACTTTAATACAATAAAGAAAAAATAGTAAAGTAAAAAATTTAAATTGAATTCGTCAGAATCTACATATATAAACGAGTATATACAATATTAACTCATAATAATTGATAATAAATATTATAATATTTTTAAATTAAAAACAATTGTTTATATTTATAGAAAAAATACTAACAGTTAAATTATTATTTTTTAAAAGATAAATTTCATGAGATAAATTGTTTGTAAAATACTAAGTTTATTAATAGACTAATAATTACTAACACAATTAAAATTTTTTTTAAATTTTGCTCACTTTGATGCAGGTCAATATATATTACTAGTATAGATTTAAAAATTAAAAGAAATAATGAACCAACTTATTCGAAAAATTAACCAAAAAGAGACTTTTTTCATCAAAAAATTATTAAAAAGTTATGCTTTATTTATAGGCAGTTTTAAAAAAATCGTTCTCGATTTATTTGATACATATACAATTTTGACCACTTTTATCATAAAACTAGGTACCTCAAATAGTAGAAACGTATCAATAAACTCACACACTACGTATAATAAATTGTAAGACTTGAAATAAGCTTAATGTATTTAAATATTACTATAATTCTATGTTAAGTCACTGTATAAATGATTCGTTGGTTGTAAAAACTATCATCCATCAATATATTAATGTAAGTTTACTCTTATCAAATGGTTGCTTATGGGAGTTAAACTTAATGGCAATAGATGTTAAGTGTTCAAAGGTGTCTGCGTACACGATCAAACGGCATTTATTCCCTCTCTCGCCAAAGGAAAAAAACCCATATCCTTTTCCACTCGTAAACGTTCGAAATAAACCGAAAGGGCGATTATCCCTTATGTATAAAGCTCCCCGGGCTTTTAAACGCTTTGGTATTCCGATCGGTCTTGGTCCGGCTGACAGACCCCAAAAACCGACACGTCATCATATACACATAGACTGGGTAGGGTCCAGACATTCAAATCCTCTTATTTGGACGTCTCCCTGTTCTTTTCTACATTTTCCTTTCTTCTATGTCTTCACTCTCATACACGCACATTTCTCCTAGTGACCCTTGGCAGCGGCTGGGGAGCAATTGTTACTGGCCTTGAGGGGTCATCTATTCTGAAAGTTGCAATCCCTAAAGGCTATGTCAATTCGTTTTTTCTCATACATTTTCTTTTTTTGTTTGCTTCTGCGGAGCCCTCTGTGTATCCTTAGGCACCTTTGTCCACCCGCTTTATATGACTCCCAATATTATTATCATGACTATACCATTATTATTATTATTATTGTTTCCAGCAAAAAGATTACACCTTCTGGATTTTCCCTTTGTTTTACAAGACCATGACAGTTTTCCACCCGACGTGAATCGAATCCTAAAATTCCATTTGAACAGCACTGCAGTCAACCAATGAATGACACTATCATGAAAATAATAATCGAATATACGTCTGTGAGTTAATTCCCACTATTGTGTTCGACCATCAAACGATTTGAATGGGTCCTTTGAGAACTTACAAGAAACACATAGCGTTTGAAAACTACATTATACTATATACTAATAATTTGGGTTTAAAATTGTACGTGATTATTAAAGAAAAAATTAATATTTGAGCTGAATTAAAAAAAAAAAAAAAACCATTCTATTAATATTATTTGAGTATATATGTTTAAGTTAAAAAGATTACTCTAATGTTTTAAATTTGATGTGTGTGCGTGTGTGTGTGTGTGTGCGTGCGTGTGCGTGTGCGTGCGTGTGTGTGTGTGTGTGTGTGTGTGTGTGTGTGTGTGTGTGTGTGTAAAAATTAAATAAAAAAATTGTATCGTGGTATTATTATTATCGTTATTGAAAAACTTAAAAAACTAAGATGAAATACTTTATGGGTGGTTAGCGTAATTCGTTGACTAATAGTATATCGCATATTCAAGTTTATACGGTGACAAAATAAAAATGACATATTTTCCATTATACTTCTCTTTTGAAGCGAGTGTGGCTAACGAAGCGATTAGTTGCCGACAAAAAAAAAGACACCACAAATTGAAATCTAAAAATCCACTTGTCCGTAATAGATATTCTGTTCTCACACAGTTTCGCTTAAATTGGTCGTGAAATATCGGCACACATACACTTAACAATCACAAATCATATACAACAGTAATATAATAAGAGCGAAAAAAATACAAAATATAATAATGGAACAACACGTCTTTTTATTCCTATCAATCAGATGCCATTATACACGGATGTAATGTAGTCTAATTGAATATAACTGTAACTGTCCAATATTCTGGGTCGTATGCAGTTTAAAATATCAAAGTATATTTTTTTTTCTCCAATAATAATGTTTTCTCCATATTCCCCTTCCAGTAGTTATAACGTATAGCATAATATATCTGAATGTGTATAGTGCTTTGATCTATCAATACTAAATGTATAAAAGTATACGAAAAGCTATATAACTTTATATTATATACTTGAATTTAAACCCAACCAATAAAACAATTTAGATTGATAAATATTTTTATGACGGAAGTAATACCATAGATTGAGCCAATATAACAGAGCATCTATAAATTACTTCATGAAAGGAAAATAATTAATAAATATTAAAGAATACTAAAAAGACAAAGTCGATTCACTTTTTGTTAAAATATTACACTTATATTAATTGTATTAATGATTAATATGATAACGTATTTTCAATTTTAGAGGTGCCTACTATAATAGTGCAAGATTATATTTAAATCTAAAATGTATTATTAGTTATTAATTTTTTTGAACAATGAATTCATCGTAATAAATTATTTGTACCTAATAACAAAATAACGACTTTATTTACGAAATATCAGTTATTTGCTCACTGATTTGACTTATTCATCCGTTGCAAATTTACTCTTTTTATTTCAAACCCTCTTCACGAAAGGTAATAATTAATTAAATCATTTTTTAGTTTCAAAATGGCAACCATCATACTTAGTAAACCATTTTGGAAAATTCATTTGAATTTTAAATAAAATTTAAGAATGAAATTGTGCCATTTATTTCAATGAACTCAAAATTTGTGATCTTTCATTGTTGTGCATTTTTAAAAACTATCAATTTTAATAAGCACACAATTCTCTTTTCATTTGTATCCCCAAGATTTATACTTATAAGTTATAGTCTACGAAATATATCAGTTATATAACTCGACATCTGGTAGTATTTACTTATTATGGAGTATAACTATTATAAATTAAAAATATTAAAAATGTTTATTTATAAAATATAATAAATTTAATTCATAGTGTTAATAATGGGTCGGTTAATTTAAAAAAATATTATAACATTTTTAAAAAGTTATGAAATGTATGCATAGACAATAGAATAATATTTGTAATTGAATTTTAAACTAAAGTCATTATAAATAAATTAATAAAATATTAAATTATAACTGTTCGTTAATTTTATTGTACATAGTATTTAACACAAAATTTTAAATATATTAAAAACAATTACATTAAATTATGCATAATAATTACAATTTTTATCCTTAATTTAGAGATATATATCATAAAATTTTTACAGTAGTACGGTATATATTTATTTTTAAAGTTTATTTTAAATTTAATAATCTGTGAGGCAAAATTAGAAAAATAAGTGAATATGAAATATGGGATCATAAATAACGAGATTGAAAAATCTCCCATTTTACAAAAATGTAATTTATGAAATTGAAAATAACTATTATTATCAGCTAATATTCATAAATAGTATTTATAATTTAACCAGATACTTTAGTTGATTTAAAAACTTGAATTTTGAAATAGTTTAATTCATTAATAATAATTTATAATTTAAGTATGTCGTATGGATATAAATTTTTTATTTTAGTTACGACAATTACGCTCAGAAAACAAATTAATATGATTCTATTAGTACAAATATACATGGGTGACGTTTATATCGTTAAATTAAGTGCCAAAATAACATAGTTCCTACTTAGTATGTATTAATACTTTCTAAAGAATGATAGATTATTTTTAGGGTAAAATTATTAATGTCGAAGTAAAAATAAATGAAACACTAAAATCTTCAAAATAAATCGGCTAAGAAAACATCAAAATAATTATAATAACTTAATTTTATAAAAAAAGTGTTATAAACTTATAATGAATGACATAGTTGGATATTTTCTTTTAGCATTAGTTATGTATTTTTAGTTTCCATACGTCAATACAAATTCTATACAATAAATTATAAAGGAATTGTTATAATTAACTAATAGGTTTCCCCATATTTTTTATCCGATAATTAAATCGGAATTTTCTTGTATAATACTGACATTTTTCTTAACATCTATTATAAAATTATAGATTACATATTATTTCTTCAACATATTGATAAATATAATATTATTTTCAACAAAACGTTTTTAATGTACAACTTCAGTGACATATTTTCATTTTGTTGAAATATACCGATGAATTCTATCTGAGTTGTCGACTACCCGGCCTAGGGCGTCAAACACAGAGATGAAAAAAAAAAACTTACTTACTACAGCTGTAGACATACAAGCATCAAACAGAAGATAACCCTGTTTGGCGACGAAGAAAACTCCGTCCCTCAGAGGATTGTTTATCACATTGTGGAGAATGTAACTAAATTCTTCTTCTTTTACCCCCTACCCCAATGGACAAAGCTCATTCTTTTGTGTAATAAAATCGAGACGGAAAAGCAATTTCTTTAAAGAAAAATCTGAGTTGTGTGGGTATGTGCTTTTTAACGAATTCGTATGGGTTTTCCTTCTTTTTACTTCGACAAACAGTTGTCTAACGAACAGACTTGTTTGTCTTTTGATATATACCCATTTTCTAACAGACTGGTAAAAAAAGAAGCGGTTACGGTTTAATTAAGCTTAAGTTTTACTTTGGGTCGAGTCACTCGCTTGATGGAATTTCGAACGCGCAGTTTAAAAGAAAAAGTTTTTGACATTTCCGTCTTATCGTTTAATTATTTCCAATGTGCTATTGACTAATACATATATATATTGGAAAACAAAATAGAGTATCTTATGTGAGCGAATCATTGAAACCACTAACAAAAGCATTCTCGTTTAGAAAACATCTTGGATACTTTGAAATAGAAACAGATAAAAGTGATTTTAAAAATTAAAAGTTTCAAGTTGCCTTATATATGAAATGTTTAGACTTTCGTCGATATTATTACTACACTTCATTCATCAACCTTTTTAAGTAATAATTATTTAAATTTTAAAAACATTGAATACCTTCGTTATTTAATACAAATCGTGATGTGTTTTAAGTTTTAATTTTAACATGAAACATTTTAATGAAACTCACATTGGATATGACTAAATTAGAATTCATCAATTATTTCACTTCACTTTCCTCGGTAGAATAATTAAGACTATCTACCTGAATTAAATTAAAGTTGAAAATTATGAATTTAGTATTCATCATCATATTAAAAATGATTCTCAAAGAAACTAGATTAACTAGATACTTTTTATAAATTAATTTTAAAATTTTAAGTTATTTTAAAATAATTGTTAAATCAAGATTTCTTAAATAATAACAAATAATTTTACTTAAATAAGTACGATCATATTAATCATGTCCTAGTTTTAAAACGACATTATATTCTAAAATTAAATATTTGAATTTGTTAAAAATACCATGGTATTTCTTAAAATAAATAGATTAAAGTATTTTTAACAAAAACAAACTTTATTTACTATAGAAAATCCAAAACAAGACATTGATTTTAATAATTAAATGTAATTAAGTTTGTATTATTTTTATTTATTTTTTATTTTTATTATCTTAATGATAAACTTTTATTATTTTCTGAATTACAATAAATTAACCAAATTAAATTTTTATTTTTAATTAAACACAGAAAATATAGCCGTTTTCAATTTCTCAGTATTTTTTTCTATTTAATTACTAAACTTCAAGAACTTGTTTAAGATTATTTAGTTATTAAAAAAAAAAAAAATAAAATCATTAATTTACCATATTATTATAGGTACTTATATAACGTTGAACCAATTGGTGGGTGATGGGGGGGGGGGAGAGACACACAGAAGAAAACTCCGCGGAAATTGCGATTTAACAAGTAACAATCGGGCACGGCGTGGTTAACCATCAGTTAATTTCGCTAACCGATCCTTCTAAACACGTGGTGCCCCGAACACGGGAAGAAGAACTATGAAAGAATGTAATACGGGATTAAATATTTTTCAACAAAATTTTAAAAATATGATATGAGAAAATCGTTAGACGATTTTCAATTCCTTATTTGACAACATCTCACCCGTTGTTATTGACCATGATGAATGGACGCATCGTTTTTCAACCAATTAAAATTACCGATTCGAATACAAGGATATTTTGCGTGACGGTTGAGATATATATATATACATAAGTGTGTGTGTGTGTGTGTGTGTGTGTGTGTAATATAACACCTATATATAATGCCTATAACGATATTGCACACGGTGCGTAAATGTAAACCGAAGGGAAAGTCGATAAAGAATTAAAGCCCGGACGGCCGGCTCTGGCTGATGGAAATCAGGAAGCGATCGTTTTGGCCAGTTGCCAAGCAACCAGCCCAGCTAACGGCCAATTTGCGATTAGCGCACACTAGTACAATCGTTTTGCACACTTTATCCCGACCACCCCATCGACGGTGTATGCACGTCATCCGTCGTCGTTTAACTCCCGAACGACCAATAATTTATTGCGCGAACCGGCGACCGACGAGACGGATTTCCCTGTTGCACTCGATTTTTATTAGTACATATTATTACATTATACACTCACTATTAATCGGTCGACAACGATTGAATATAATGTGTCGTCGTGTGATTATTGATGATACCATCCTGTCATTACGCTCGTACAAAATCATATTATAATAATATACTACACCGTGCACGGTGCGCGCTTTTGAAATTTGAACTGCGGGACGGGATTACATAATGACGATCCTGAAGATTTTGATTTAAACGAACAGCGTAACAGACGGTTTAGTCTTACTGTTATTCTTTGGCTGTCAGTGCCGTCACTATATAGAATAAGCACTCTACGAGTTTCGAGAGCTACCTACACTTTTAAATGTGATCAGTAACTATATATACGACCTGAACATAAGGAAAATCTACAGACCATTGCCGTGCTAAGAACACTACAGTTCTGCAGAAATCTGCTAAATCGGGTTTTTTTACTTCGCTTAGAAATGTTCTTCGAATACAACGATTTTATCACCATTTTCAAATTTGCAATGAGATAATACACCTACAGCGTAGGACTTACACTATGCATGGGGGCACGCATTGAACTTGCACTTTTCTCGCGTATTGTATTAAGTATTAAAATATGTGAAGGTGTCAAGTATGCGTTAACACAGGTCGTTTATGTTTTTTTTAAAGTATTTAAATAAAAACTTTTGTTACACGGCGTTTTTAATAGGCTTTTTAGGTACACCACTGTCTAGAGATGGTTTTCTCGGTGTCGTATGAGTACTATGATTTTACTACACATCATAATAATATAGTATCTACGATATCAGTAGATATGTCGAGTAAGTTAAAATCATTAAACAATAAACAGAATAGAATGTCTAATTTAATTTTAGATATAACCACAAGAAAATAAAATGAACTCGTTAAGTAGTAATAATTACCAATAGTTTTTATTTATTAAAAAAAAAAAAAAAAACCATGATTGAAGTTTAAAATTTGTAAACAAATAATTATTTGTAAGACAATCTCAATCAAAGTAATAAACCTATTATTACTACTATTCATTTGACGACATGATTACTCGAGAAGTATCGAGTCCTAACCACTACAATAGACGCAAAAATAATGTACGTCTGAAGCTAAACACAACCGAACCAAGAAAAATCGATGCTAAATATTTATATGAATTATTAAAATATAAAATAGGTAATATGTATAGGAATATTAGGAATGCCTAAAAAATTATCCATAAGTTTATAACATACGTATTGTTATTTATTAATATGCATAAGTAATAATATTTTCAAAATATTTGCAGGCTAAAATAATTTTGTATTTTATTACTCTTATATCATATATAATACCACAGTATACTATGACGTTGTAAAATATCCTAATATAAATATTTTAAATAAACTTCCTATTGAATAAAATGCTAACTGTATATCGAATTTATCTACATAAAATATATCTTATTTTTTTATATTATTTGCACTACTTTATTATCTTAAAAAAGCATCATTTGGTAATATTAATAATTTAGAAATAGTAATAATATCTCTATATACATTTAAAACAGTTAATTAATATGATATATTATGCATATCATACGTTTTTAAAAGTAAGAATGGATTTGTTTGTTTTTAATATTAATACATAGTTTTAAAAAAATATTTTAATTATCCAATTTTTTTTTTAATTACTTACCATAATATATTAAATCGCAGTCATTTCTTGGTCTTTTTTATTTGTTCACAGTGCAAACAGAATATTGGGAGTCATCTAAAAATGAATTAATAAAAATTTCAAAAAATTTGTTTGATTATAAAAATTATTACATTTATTACAATGATTTGATAAGAAATATTTGAAATGTTAATATTAAATATGATAAGATATAATTTGTGTGTATTATTACATTTGTAACTTTATTCTAACATATTTTATAAAAATGTAACTAATAAATTATAATACACATAGTAAACATATCAATTTATCAATTTTTATTAATTTTGCTGTGAAAGATTTTACAAAGAAAGCTATAATACAAATAAACTGTATTTAAGTTATATTTAACACTAGCATTACAATAATGAAAACTAATAATAGTATACACTTAACATTGCATAAGAGGTACTTCTTGTGGAACTGTGCTGTGTTTAAATTAAAAACTGATTTTTAGCGTATGTATTTACTATACATGGTCAGTACAAAACGCTAATCTATTCGTATTTCTATAGCCATATGTAATGTGTCATTAAAAATAGATTTTGTTGCTTGTCCATCACATTATGACTGACTTCTTATGTGGGTTATATTGGTGTGTTATGTATGCAATGTGCAGTGATGTACTTGAAATATAATTAGAAAATGGCAAGAAATTTCAATATATCTTATAATATCTTAAAAAATTACCCACGCATGTTCAAATTATCGATCACATTATTTTAGTGCATGAACATCGTAATATTTTTTAACTATGCAAAAATAATCCTATTAAAATTCCTTATATAGGCGTTGTTCTTTTTTGTTTTCCTATAACTTCCAATAATAATGTCATAATTCATAATCCACTATACATTATACTATTCTGTCGACTCTATACATATACACAACAGAACGTTCCACAATTTTCCGATTATTATTTTTATTACTATCCGCATTAGTGATGCATGGTTGAAAAATCTTTGCGAATTTGTTTCCCTATCATAAAGCATTGGTCGGTTAACGGGTAGGATAGTGAGTGGAAAGGGAGCACATTATAGTATATGGCCCATTTATCATCACAGCAGGTGTATATTGCTGCGTGTTCGTGCTCTCATTTAAGATTCCGCTCATAACTTTTATTATTATACTTTTTCAGAATTAATACGATTTTTCATCTTATATTACTTCATTGTAACTAGAACCGTACATCTTTCCATCTCTGTTTCCGGGACCGCTGCCTCGGCTTTTCATCCATCCCACACATACACGTACATATATATATTAAAAGCCCGTAGAGCTTTGGACGTTAATAAAAGCTTCGGCTCGCTGTACAATGCTAGAATTAAAACCGTCTTCATTGTTATTCTCGAAATGATTCCGGGCGGGAGACCTGTGAACCAAACAAAAAAGAAAAAGAGAATAAATAAATACGAGAGAAGAAAAACCGAGGAAAGACGTATGTTATTAAAGGCGATGGCGGTGGAGCTTGATAAAAAGAAAAAAAGGTCGGGACGTATGAGAAATGAGCTTGGACTACCCACCATTTATTTTTATTTTTTTCAGTCGTATATACGTAATATGAAATACGAGGGAAATGTTCTTGCCTAGATTAAACTCTCGGGAAAACGACAATATGTCACGTGCATCTTTCGTGCCTTTTCGTTACAATAATAAATTCTACATAGTACACAAATTTAAAAATCTACATTTATTTTAAAGTCTTATTTACAAAGAATTCAAAACTTTAATTAAATGTTTATCGTAAAATGAATAAATATATCGTAAATAAATAATAGCAAGTAAATGCGCTAAAAATTAAATATGATAAATTTTATAAGTGTGACAATATCGAATGCAACGTGAATTTATTAAAAACAAATAACTTGTAAATGGTTGTACCTATAAGTCTATACTAAGCAGATCTACAAAAAATAAGTAATTACAATTATTTGATTTCGTACGTGATACGTTACTTAATAATAAAACAACAAAAATTTAACTATGCCCTAAAATCTCTAAAAAAAATTATGTGTTTAAATTATAAATAAGTAAAATTTAATTTAAAACTATATTATAAATTATAATATTGAAAAATAATAAAGTATTTATTTTTTTAGCAAAATACCTATAAATAATGCATTACTAAAATATAACTGATATTTTAAAATTATTTTGGAACAAAAATATTTTAATTGGTGACGAAATTCATTTAGTTAATATATCAAAATATAAATACATCAATAGTTTTTCTCAAAACAACTTGCTAATAATTAAAAAATATTATTAGAACCAATTTAATAAATGACCTGGTTTTAAATATTTTTTTAAATAAAATTTTATGGTGCTATTTTTAGATTAATTGAGTATGTAAAAAATACATTACATTCATGGACGTGTACGGTTTAAAATATAAACTATACAGATAGTCATTTGAGACGGAATTTTAGCTTTTGTAAAAATTTAAAATGTTGACCGTGTTACAATTATAAACATGTTCAAAAGAGTGATTAAATTTCAATTTACTTGTGCCATTTTAGAAAAACAATTATTTGTTTTGCAGTCTTTAATAAAATATAATTTATTTTCTGAATTGGTTCAAAATATGTTCATCGTAAAAATGTTTACTTTATTCGTTACAGTAACTCAATTTCGCCACAAAAAAAAGAACTTAGTCCACACACCAAAGCTTATTCTTCATATACTCGGTATCTACCACTGAAAAGTACACTTAAAACCCTTGTCTACTTACTTTAGCCATTTTTAGAAACACGCACGTAACATTTTCAAAACTTTTTTATATAAAAATACGAACTTTTTTTTTTTTAAATTTATTCAAAACAAAATTCAGCTTAAATCGACTTATTTTCAACAGGCCCATACGATAATAATAACACAATAAATTACTGTTATAGGTACATATTACATTGACTTCCTATATTAGCTATAAAGTACATTAAATATCGATATACTTATTATATTTATAGAAAAATCTATTGTAATGGGTTTTACTCTGTCTAGTGTTTTAAAAGACGACTTACCCTGGCCTACTTTTCAAGCGCAGAACCACAGGGGAGCGTTATTGGTGACCGCCCACTCACCATGGTGTTTTTAAAATAATACCATAATACCAAACAATATATATGTGATGTGTGTATAATATTTTATAATACACTACAGGTACTCTACGTATGCGATATAGTTTTTGAATAAATATTATTTTTTGTATCTTCTAAGAAAAAAAAACAAATTAGGAACTAAAAGTTACTATACAATTGTATGATAATATACATTATTTCGTTATTTTATAACTTATATGTTTAAACAAAAGCATGTATGTCGATCTATTAACTACATTCTTTGCTTAAATGCTAGGTGCCTTATTACTAGCTACATGCAAAATTTCAAGTGCTTTAAGTTATGTATCTTTTATCTGTTGACTAAAACTTAGTTAAGTCCACCACAGATGAGAAATTATTATTTTAATAAGCAATGTAGAAAATTTTAATGTTTTACCTATCACATATTGTCTACAATTTGATCATTGTAACTGAATTTAACTAAATTATATTTAATTATGATAAGCTTAATTTATATTTGACGAATTTTAGAAGGAGAATAATGTGAAAATTATTTATATATAAGAAGTTGGGTTCAAAAAATTAACAAAATACCTATACTACCTTATTAATTATTTATACCAAATGCATGCAAAAAGGCTAAAAATAATTCTTTGTAATATACCGTGTTTATATATAGTTACATAACATAGATAGTATTTAATAAAAAATGAAATATAAGTCACAAATTTTAGAAATTAATGACAATGTTATAATAATACAATTCCTAAAAATCATTTAGTAATAAATTATTAGGTTTTATAAAGAAGCTAGAGAAATCGTCAAATCTATTTATTTTAAAGAAATTAAAAACTTGTAAAATCCACTGTCGTATATCACAAATAAGTTTTTGGGTGGTTAAAAACTGCTGGTATTAGAACTTAAGGTTATGGATGAGAAAATAATTTGCATATAACACACTTTGGCGGATGAAATTATCCAATTCGCCGATCTAAAGAAAAAAATAAGTACTGAACAGGACCATAATGACTGTTTACAGTGTTGATATGAATCAAAAACTAAGTACGATAAAAATGTATGTGTCGCAAGCAGAGATTAATGGACTGCAGGGGATTTAAAAAATTTCACTAAGTTGTAGACGGTTGAACATCAATTACAAGATGCGTGAAATAAAATAGTTAAGTAAACGACCAAGTTAAAGGAGACACTTCATGAAACAACTAAAGCTTTATGCTAACGCTAAGAAAAAAATAAACTAGAAAAGAAAAACGAGTAAACTTAAGATTGAGAATTAACAGTAAAGTTGGTCTCAAACGTCAAATGTATTATTACGAAATTATGCAATTCAAAAATGAAAAACAGTATGCTCAAATCTTCGCTTACAGATCAAAATCGATCGGTCTAACTGTTGGAAGTGACGAAATACAAACTACAACAAGAAATGATTACTGTAAAGGATCAAGAATAACTTCTTGTTAGCAGTAAAAATTTTCACGGCAAAACGTGAACTTAAGAAGTTGGTAAAAAAAAAACCATTGGAACAAATTAAATAGATAAAAAAAGAATTAAATACGACTGTAATATGTCCGAAAAATTAAAATTTTAAAAATTTACTTTATTGAAACATTAAAACCGAAAGAATTATATAAAAATAAAATAACAATATAACCAATGTCAATGTGTCGAGACCAAACAAGTATTTTCATTTTAACTTTGTTGTACAAAAAAAGTATATTATTCTGTGCTAACTAAAATTGTATTAAATCAAAATTTGGCATGTTTGAATTTATCGGGTCCAGAACTCGGACATGATAAAAAAAACAGCTGAGTTTATGTTGCATTGGCGTGTTATAAGAAATAATAAAAAATTTTCCACACATAAGTCAAAATATGCCTAGTGAAGTTTATTGAAACCTTATGAAAGTGTAAGAATCACCTGATTAGAAATTATAATTTTGGACATTATTAAAAGCGTAGCCATATATATTTGCTATTTTCAAAAAACTACCCTTTTCGAATTACTTAAATTTTAAATATCTATAAACTTATAAGCATTATAATTTATTATTGAATTTTAAGCTGAACTTATAATACTATTAAATATTTCAAAAATTATGCGTTAACATTTAAAATATAGACTAAACGAGTCGATAATAAAAATTATTATTTATGTAAGTAAAACACAATATGAACAATATATGTTTATTATAAAGAAAAAATACCAAAAATCTACATCATAGATAAATCAATTGTTAATTTATGATATAAATCTGGATATGGTAATAAATTTTACCAAAGTATTATTGGCTTTTGCTTAAACAACACATATAGAATTTAATTAGAATTATGTGTAATAATTTTAAAAGGACTTATAGATATATAGTATTATATATATATAATACTATATATTGGGGTTTGATTATAAGCCTTTAAATTAATTGCAAAACAGTATATTACCTCTTTTTCTTTCTGACAACGTCTTCTCTATTTATGTCTTTTGAATACGTTGTAAGGTAACTAGTGTGCGTCAAAAAATTACAATAATTGTTTTTTTAACTAAACTTATTAACTTTATTACAAATCTTTTAATACATGATATATATTTAATTTTTTCTATTAACAACTTTAATACTTATGTCTCCTTGATATTCGATCTGCGCAGTCTTTTACTCTCGCTTGTAATCGTCTGTACAAAAATACAGTAAGGACACTGTGTATGTGACCGGCCTTTTATAATTTATATCCTTTGTGTGTGTGTGTGTGTGTGTGTGTGTGTGTGTGTGTGTGTGTGTTATCTATTGTTCTTATAATCCGACTATAGGTCATTATTATTTATTTTATTATATTGTGATTAAATATTTAATTTTTGTCATACATGATTACATTAATAAATGACTTATAACTAAAGGTTATCATTATTTATTTTATTATACAGTATATAAATATTTAATTATGATTGCTTAGAAGCACATCATTACATATGCATATAATCTTTGTAGTGTCTTAGATTTTTCATTCCGACCAATAATATCTCTAACGATAGTTACCTAATGTTTTTTTACAATACTAGTTACATAGTTAATAATTAATAAATAATTATTTTTTAAATATTCTTTTAAAAAGCATTATAATCATAATCATTATAGCAATTCTCATGGGAATGACTATTTAATCACATGATTTATTTTTAAAAGTTCAGTATAACTACGGGAGAAATGTATCAAGTATTTTTTTTTTTAATACAATATAATATTGCTCGTTTATGATTTGAAGGGGTTGTACGGTTTTTAAGCGCTAGACTTTTGGCTAAGCTTTCCAATAGATAAATTTTTCTTGTAAAATAAAACCACAAATATGTTATTGAAGTGTTTTATCTAACAGGTCTACCACTCGTAAACATTTCGTTATCTACTCATATAAGTGAGACGTTAGCGCTAATTTGCTATCAAAGTATTAGACACTGTTAGAATTACTGTGGTTAGGACCGCCCTTCCACACACCCATTATTTTCAACAATAAAAAGAATAGGTGTTTTTCTTATTGTTAACGTTTGAAAACAAGATCATCATCAGGTGGTTCAACAAAAACATAAAATGAAGTATCTATCTTTAAAATACTAAAATTTACCGAAAAAAAAAAGAAACCCAGTAAAAACAGATTACTTTTTCATGTTATAATAAAACGATCGATTTTTTCAAACGTAAAGCTACATATAACTTACAAGTAATAAATAGACCTCATAATTGTTTTAAACATACATTCGATAATCGTCTTACAAAAACGAAATTTATGATGAAAATCAAAGCAAAGTATACATTTAACGGTTTAATTATTTATAATATCCAATTGAAAAAAATAAAAAATATTTTATCATCAATGGAAAAATACATTTTTAGAGACCAAATCGTAATTATATATAATTGGTTTGAAATTTGAACACTACATTATCGGCAAATGTATTAATTAAAATAATTCTAAATAAAAATGAAGAGTTCAGATAGATAAGTTATAAATTATTGTAAACTAGTCTCAAAATATCCCAACATAAAAATACACAATAATTATTGTAAGCAGATAATAATAATATAAAACAACGATTTATTACTTTAAAAAATTTACGATTTCGAAAAATCAATAATTGCACGCACGACACAGACGTATTTATAATACAAATATCGCAATAACTGGCTCTACGATATCGATCCGACGGCTGTTTCTATAATTACAACAAACGGCTTGCTAAGTTTTCTCGGGGAACAGTTTGGTCCTGTGCGTATGTGTATAGTTAATGACCGTGCAGCAGCAGCTGCGCCGAGGTCGTCGAAAACGTTTTATGCAGTATAAAAATCCGCATGATTGCTAACAAACATAAAAATGAGTGCGAACACCTACGTTTGATACGTAGGCATAACTCTGCAAAATATGGATCCGTTCTACGCACTACGCATTGCGTTTCAGTGTCACGGTGAAACGACAATAATTTTATAATATATTATATGTATTTATCATATTATATTTAAAAAATAAATAAATATTTTATCGAACAGAAATGCTGTATTATAGG
The DNA here is from genome assembly GCF_002803265.2 of Melanaphis sacchari. Taxonomy (NCBI): domain Eukaryota; kingdom Metazoa; phylum Arthropoda; class Insecta; order Hemiptera; family Aphididae; genus Melanaphis; species Melanaphis sacchari. The sequence goes on along the minus strand of NW_020271144.1, from coordinate 112,338 downwards.
TAGGTATGATTATACTGTGTTATTGTACACTCGACGACAATATCAACAGTAATAATAATAATAATAACAATAATAATAATGATGAAAAATCACTGGACGAGGGCGAAAGCGTTTTTCGGCGAGTGCAGTCGTATATATAGGTACCTCTTATTCGTATAATAGTGGTCAGCAGCAACGATACTTAGTATTGATCCCCGGTCCGAACGCGCGTGGGACATCGCGCGGGGCGTCCTGACGCGGGGAGGGTCGCGAGAGGGTGCCACGGACGCTCGGGGTAGAGCAAAGCGGCGCGGGAGGGGGTGGCGAAGGCGAGTGGCTGCGGCGGCGGCGGTCGGTGATGATGCTGCGCTCTCGGTATTTACGCAATTAGCCGGCTAGGGACGGCGGTGGCGGCGCGGCCAAAACGTGCGGAGGGGTGAGTCGCGCACGCGCATTACCTGATCACCTGAAACTCGGCGGCGGCCGTCGCTCCGTATACAATAACGTTATATTATATTATTATACCAAACTACCGGTGGCGGTGGCGGTTTTGGTGTTGGTGGTGGTAAGGGGAAGGTAAAGGAGAAAAGCTGAAGGCGCGTAGATCGCGATCGACGATCAGCATCGCGGGCACGTATCACTACTGCTGCCTCTGGCTCGCTTATACACACACGGCCGCCACTGCGCTCCTGTTCCTGCTCCTCCTGCTACTCCTGCTACTCCTGCTACTCCTGCTGCTGTTGCGATCGGTCCCGTCGTCAGTTGGTCGTTTATCATTTCGGTTATGCGGGACTTAACGCGCATATAATATAATATAATATATATTTATATATATATAAGACCTCCGGGCCGGAAAAATATATACATTAACGATATTAAAACCATCACGGATGCGTGCGCGCGTTATATATTATATGTGGTTCGCGGACGAGCGCGCTGCAAGAGTGTGTACGAGAAAAAATATATACTCCTAGAGAAAATATAGGAGAACGAAAATTAATCAAATTACGGCCCAGCGGTGTGTGTTTGTGTGTGTGTGTGTGTCTGTGCGCGCGCGGTTTTTGACGAAATGGAGCGGAAATATTGGCCGGCCGTACGTACGCGGGTTGACGATGTCATTAATTCTTGTCCGGTTTTGTTTCTAACCGCTGCAACGCACTTCCGCGGACCGCCGGGCCTACGCGAGGCGGTGGCGGTAGGTATGCCACGGTTCACGTGTCAGAAATTAATAAATCCGCCGCCACTGCGACCAGGAGCGCTTTTTCATTTTGATAATGGATTTACTCCGAACTTCGTATACGTATACGCGCGCGCGCGTGTGTGTGGGTTTATGTGTGTTTGTACGCCGCAGCGTTATAATATTACACATTATTATTATTATTATTATATATACCTACTGTTCCGTCATATTCGCAAACAATAATACACACACAACACATGACATACGCACGATAACATTACATTAAACAGGGCGGATGGTCCTCCACGTGTTTTCCAGCTCGCTCGTTCCTCGACGGCGCGGGAAATCGCGGTGATGGGCTCTCCTGTAAGGCTGTAAACATGCCCCCGGACGCGCGTGTCGCACCACTCGCGAAGACAACCACCCGACCCGATGCGTCACGCGGTTTACACGTGCCGATAAGCCTCGACGAATACAGCGCAATACGAAGTACAGTAAATGTTTAAAGGTTTCCATCGGTTTTGTGTCGTGATATTTTAAACGTTTTGAAAACATTGTATAGCCCGTAGCACACGCCGTCCTTAACTCAGAAAACCCTATGCGAATAGCCCACCAGCCTGGTGAACAATAATAATTGTTCGCCGCCGTTATTGGATATGCGTATCCACAGATGATGACGGCGACGCGTACCTACCTTTGTAAGGGACTGATAATAACGATAAATAAACATGCGTTTTCCGTTTTACGTTTTCCGACGAATAAAATAATACACGTATATATAAATGTATTCTCGATTTAACGATTTTCTAACAATACTTTTCGCAGTTGTATAAAAATCACATTAAACCATTTATATATATATATATACTTATAGGTATATAGTCGAAAACCAAAAAGAAATATATTACGGCAACGCCCGCCCGCGCAAATTCGTCAATACGAATGTTGTTTTTTTTTTTTTTTGAAAACATTATGTATAGTTTTCGATAACGAAATTAATGTTGTATTCTCGACAGGCACTTTGTATATAAACAAATCGATAAAGCTCCCATTGCTCACGATTGCTCTTATATATTCGGACAAAGGACAACCCCCGCTAATGGACATTGGCTATTCGATTTTCGAGAATAAAAAAAAAAGTACCAGGAAGCGAATATCCAATTTTTCAAAACATGAAAACAATTTATCTACTACGAACAGTGTAGTACTTCAAAAATTAATAGTAAATAATTTAATTTGATTCTTATATTTAAAACTCTATAATGGAATAGAATGAAATGTAATTGTAAGTATAAACTAAACGTTAAACTGCTTTGTGTGTACACTACATCTAGAGGCTAATCTATTGAACAATACATACACCTATATATATATTTAAATTTTTGACTGTATTTTTATATCCATTTAAATAAATTTAAAATTTAATTTTCAATAACCATCTACAACAATAAATAAAAATAATATTTCCGTAATTTTAATATATAAATAAATTTAAATATATTCGATTAAACTTGATAGACATTTTTCAATTCGATGTTACAGCATAGTCACAATGAAACATTTAATTTGAATATTATTCAATAAGTTTTAGTTTAAAAAAACATGTATACAGTTACAATACCATACCAAACATTATAATTTTCACATATTAATTATAAATTATAATACATAATATATTATGTATACATTTTACTTACTTCTGTAATAAAATGTATACTTAAAATTACATTTTTGATTCCTATACTTTAAGAAAATACGACTCAATAGAATTCGCACACTAATTCAATTAGATAGTTATATAATAATATATATGTGTCGCACTTTGTTGTTACCGTTGTTTCAAACTATATGGCTGATGCAATTTCTGTGCACTTGGTAGTTGGTAGTTATGGTACTTGGAAGCCTCTAGTATTCTATGAAAGTAAACCCTGGCTACTATACTACTTAATTTCGAAAAACACTTTTAGTTGGGAAAAAGTTTGTACTTCAAACATTTGTATGATAAAAGAAATAAATCATATTTATTTGGTTACGAAATATAATCTAATATAAATCGTAAAATAAAACTATTTATAGAAATACGATAGCAACAACAATTTTAAAAAAATGTTGAAGTTTATAAAACATAATTATAAGTTTTTATATGATATAGACATAGATTTAAGTAGTTGATATCATAATAACAATAATAATATTATGAAAGTCGACATAGACTTAAATACGTATAAAATATATTGTAATTTACAGATATTAAGTATAGGTACATATTACATAGATTACGTACCCTTTTGTAATACGAATCCAATATTATAAAAAAGTGAAGTATAATAAGTTGTAAAATATTAATATTTTAACTGTACAAGATTATCTCGTCTTATTGTCGAAAATAATAACACTGGAATAAAACAGATTGCGATCACGACGATCGTTTTTAGATTCTCAAATAAACAGATTTCTCTCAAGGTTAAACTTTTGTGAAACACACGACTGAAACGAAAATCGCGGACACCGAGATCCGTCATGTGCAATACCAATTAGTGTTTGTATTATCCCATACGTGCTGCAGGGTGACGACGAATGCACATAGGGCTCATTTTGTGGACAATAGATGCGAACTAAAATGACATCCCTCGTACACGATATATCGTGTACATTATTAAATGTACGCTCGTTCGATTTCGGACGGCCGATAATAAGGACGCGCGTAGCGTACTATAATTATCGTGGTGCACTGATGCAGCTACGGCTGACGAAAATAGGAAAAATAGGTTTTACGTGTTGAATATAATAGATAGACTTATAAAGAAACCGGACCACGAGCCGTGATTCATCCCCGTGCTGTGCTATAAACAAAATGCTCTTGTAAAAAGGATCACATTTTAAGATTAAAAAATGTTCTTTGAATCTAAATTTAGAAACAAACATTTTTTTTTTTTTTTTTTAATGTCGTTTTGTGACACAATTTTGCGGATATTGAAATTAGAGTTTAATACTCTACAATCATTATTATTAACAACGGGTCATCGAATAGAGATGTTATACCGTAAATCTAAAAAAGTAACTGACAGCCAACTAATATATATTATTTTATGACGTAAATAGAATGCAAAATCCAAGGCATTTTATTTTTTAGACCCTACAAACCGGAATTCCAGAAAATCGTCGTTATTTTTATGGGTATTTCTAGAAACTAACGCACATATTTTCATCATCGATTACCTAGTGTGTGATGTTGCGTATATTATGTCTTTCTCTCTCACTCTCTCTCTTTTTCGATACGCTAAAAGACCCCAAATCCTACACTCGTACACGGCGCACTATTATTTTTCTCTTTCTATTCGGAAGTTTTTTTTTTTTGCCTACCCCCGCCCGTACAATGTACATCCCGCCAGCGCAGACCAGCAATAACAATAATAACGCGCTCGGCGACGGTGGCGGACTCGGTGATTTTATGGCATGGAAAAAAAAAAGGGATACGGTCAGTCCACGGAATTGATGGCGCACGGTTTCCTTTCTCGCCCAACGGTTTCTATTTTTAATGCATAATGTAATGGCGTAGAGCACCCTATACTACGGTAAGGATGGGACGGAAATAAACAACGTATGAGAGAAAATTTCCTTTTTTTTTTTTTTTCTTTCTTGTTTTTCCTCCTTGGTGAAAATAACAAATCGTAAAACAAACACAAGCTCGAATATTATTCACCCGTGGCCATCGCATTGGGAGTACAAGGGGGTCATAAATTATGTAACAGGCCCCACACGAATATTTCCACATGACAGATACAAACCCTTAAGGAGAGTCGGTGGGGAATTTATTTTGATTATAATATCGTATTATTATTCGGTCGCATTAAAGATGTTTGTGGTAAGAAATCTAGAACAAAAATGGGATAAGTATAAAAAGAAAACTTCGCACTGTGAAAAATAATGGGTAAAACAAAAGGGTACATTTTCAACTTGAATATATTGGTTCAACTTGAATATACTGGGCGATTGAAAAATTTCAACTACATTGAAAAGAAAACATCTATACAACCACATAGAGTTTCGTACTTTACAATGTATTTTAACTTGTAAAGTATGAAAATATTCAAATATTACAAATTTTTATAATGATGGGTTTCCATAAAAGTACTCACATATTATGTTATTGAAAGATTAAAACTAGAGTTAACAATTTCACAATTTTTCCAAATAAATAATTATAGAGTTCAAATAATGTACCTATAGTTTTTCTATACTCTCGTAAATTATGTTTAAATTAATTATTATAGCCGAATATACTTAATATATTATACATTATATATGCACAACTGTTATATTATTCTAAATAAAATACCAATAAAAAATGTCTTTTTTAATAATTCATATACGAATATTGTGATTTGTTAACTGTAATATAATCATATTTAATAAATCCGTTACAATATTATTTAAACATGAAATAAATTAATAATGTCTTCAAAAACAATTAACAATTATCTGTATGACTATATAATTAAATAAAGCATTATTTTTATTTCTCGTTAAATTTTGTAATACATAACTAATAATAACATGAGAAACTCATTACTATAAAATATTATTTTAATAGATTTCATTGTATACCCAGTTACGGACTTGAAGGGACGAGATGAAAGAGATAATCTCCTCATCTAACATATCATATTTTACCTTATTTTATAAGCCATTATATTTTATTACTAAATAAAAGTCTAACTTTTGCTTCGGGAAATTGAATGATAAAAAAACATTAACAACAAAATTTTGTTCAATAATATATTTTTGATTATTTCATTATACAATCAAATATTTAAAAATCCAACAAGGAATAGCAACTGAATTTCTTAGTATAAAAAACCTCACCATAAAACTAAACCATAAAATAACCGAAAGCATATAAATAAAACAAATGAACACATTCATGAAATGTAAAGCCGTAAACTTTTCGGTTATTGCCATTTCATTCCAATGTGTATGTTTTATAAACACCCAAGGACCTGCCTATTTTTTCATTTTTTTTTTTTACTTTTTACAATCCCCTAAACGACCGTTAAGTCGCATAAGGGCAAAGGCCATTTAAAAAAACGCTCACCCTCCGAGGGTAGATTATACGTATTCATTTTAAAGTAAAAAAAAATAACAAACCTTGGGCATATAAATATATTATGTTTGGTCCACCAAATACGTAGAGGGTTCACTATCCAAAAGTGGAGTTTAATATTTAATAGAGTTAAACGTGTTTATGTACACAAAAAGCATCTAAAAAATCGTATACTAAACACTAACTCGGTTTTGAGCAATTTATTGCCAAAACACTTAAAAAAATTATTTATTTTTCCGTTTCAAAGGTTATTCAATAGAAATGAAAAACATTTTTACTCTACTTATATTTAATTTTATGTTGAATTCCTATTGAACCAATGTTAAAATGATTAAAAAAATAATAAAGTTTTTACATCAATATATATTATAATATAATCATAAATTTAAAACGTATGGTTGATTAAATAAAAAATATATAATGTTATAAGATATTATAATTACAATCCATTTTATTTTTATTTAATGAACAAATGCAATATATATATATATATAGAAACTGCAGCGTTATAAAACGACTAAAACATCATTAAGTGAAGTTGAAATAAAACCAATTACATTCATCGACATTGATATTTGGTTTACTATTTGGCTATTATTATATACATATTAATACAAAAACGTTATTTTTTTAAATAATTTTAAAGCAAGTTTTAGGAATAATTAGAATGTATTCAATATTACTGTAATACTATAATACCACAACAATCACATTATATGTACATTATTTATTATAATGTATTATACGTATTTATCCGTATTTCTGCACCAGAAATAACTTGAAATGACTCATAAAACATTTTAATTATTTTGAATTTTTAAATATTCATTAGTTTCCGTGGAAATGAATACACTTAGTACATAATAATACAAAAATACGCATAAATCATAACATTTGCATAAATAATAACTATGCAGACATTTATTAAACATAAGTATATCTCTATATAAATAATTCCATGAAGTAAACTTATTTCAATGTGGTATATAATATATAAGTCCAACATTTCTACATTAGGAAATTTAGTTAGATATATTTCTCCCGTGAGACTAAAAAGAGGGATGATGTATCACTAAATCTATTGGGACTAGTAACGTTTTTTGATTGCCGATTTTAAATAGGAATATCTACCCCGGGAATATTTTATTCCTTTCATTTTAAATGTATTGGTATTTTATTTACAAACATCAAACAAATCCGATTTAATTCGTATTTTATTAATACAAAAATGTACCTACTGTATAAAAATTTATGATTATGATGACTGACGACATGATTGTTATTCTAACGGTTCCATCGGCGAAAATAAACTCTGATACACTAAAATGTAAATATTAATCGTAAACAACATATACAATTAAAAATACTTTCGTAGAATTAAAATAGGAAATAAGTATAATAATATCGAAATTAATAGTCATAATTTATACTTAATACTTAATGACATACCTATCGGTTTTAGTGCACCTAAAACGAGCCAATCAACATCAGTATGGCTTTATGAACTAATAATATCGCTAAATGAGCAATCCAGCTGTGGCAAAGTATAAGTATACATGTTATATTTTCGAATTTTATTGTTTTTTTTTAAATATATTTGAATAAAAACAATTAATTTAATATTAAATATATTCTTTTATTTAAAAAACCTAACCTCGAGTAGTTGAAAAATAAAGCAAAAAATACTTCCAGAGTGTCAAAGAATATGTGTGCAAAATTTGGTAACAATTTATTGGTTTAACAGTTTCTAAGCCTAAAAGCCATACAAATGTCTATTAATTTATATACATAGAGATATAGATAAACCTATATACATAATACTGTTAATATTATTTAAACGCAAAATATATTTTTTAATTAATAAATGAATATGACAAAAAAGGTACAACGAGCCTCCAACGTTTAAGATCTCTGATTCAACTACAATAATTATTAATAATTATAATGAAATCGATTAATATCGCGGTACATTTCTACGATTCAAAAATTTTCACTTTTTTTTTTATCGTATTCATACCAAAGTCGAATTATTTTTGTATCATAACTACGAAAACTGTGTGAATATTATATAAAGTACAAAAAATTATAAAACTTAACATTGCTCAATTTTAATCAACCGATAATTCCCGGGTGGCAGGTTTTTATATAGATCTGAAACTAAAGCTTTATCAGGCTTTTTGATTCTTAAAAAAAAAATGAGTATATTTACCACAAAAGAAAGTGAATGAATCTTTTTAGAGGGATTAACGAACCAGTGAGCTTATATCACACACACAAAGGCCACCCTTCTACGAGAGCGTCTGTCAATCGCCGATATTATCGACTTATCTCCGTACACCATACGCCGAAAAAAAAAAAACAAATTAATTTTCGCTACAAGCAATAGGCGTCGTGGCAGCCGTGGCAGCTGATTGTGAATTAAGAACGTGCTTGCACGCATAGGGTGTGTTGTTACGTTATGCGAGTAGAGCGGTGGTGATGAAAATCCACTCTCTTCCATAACTTTTTTTCTCCACGCGCGCGCGCAGGTCATTAGGAGACCGGACTTTGCAGGAGGGACCTCCACCCCTAACACCCCAATTTAATATATGCGGCATCACACGCGACCGACCCTCGATTTTTCGAGCACCCGAGACACGATCGTGATCTGATTCTAAAAACAACCGCCTCGTTTTTTTTTTTTTATACTCTTTAACCACTCCTTCCTTCGACCACCACCACCAAACCCTAATCTTGCTCCAATCATTACCACCGTCCACGGGTTGTTTTTCCTGTATCCACACCCTTCCGCTCTACCCTTTGGTTCTTATTTTATTTTTTTTTATTCCTTGTATTGTAAATGGGTTTATTAATTCGGACGCCATTTTCTTCCGAGACGGCAACGTTGAATGAGAAATTATCACCGTCTTTTTACCACGTGACTTATACGCACACACGCAGTATATACGTACATTTCCCTTTTCTTTCCCTACGTATCTCTGGTATATTTCAGAATTTGTCGGAGAAAAAAAAACAACAACTTTTCCGAATGCACAAGGGGTTGCTGTTGCCGCCGTACGAGCGTAGGAATAAGCTTAAAGGAAGCCTTAATGCCGTTTCAGCGTAGTTTCGCCCTCTGAATAATCAAAATTTATGAGTTTCGTACGAACCCTGCGAAATGACGGTATTCTATCCCGACACCCTTCCCTGTCCATATCTCTTCAAACACCCCTTGGCCGCAATTCACGTGATCACAATATTATATGTAGCCAGGGACGACCGCCACCGTCGCCGACAGTGCGTGTACGGACCCCACACGTATTGGTCATGTGTTACGCTGCTGGACAACAACATTTTGCCATTTACAATACAAAAAAACAACGTTAACTTGCAAAGTATAATAAATATTACAAATTTATCAAATATATAGATACACTGTAATAATAATATTATAGTACAAACTGCAATAAATGTATACTCATGGTTTCAAAATAAACGTTTATTTATAAGTAATACTAATCACTTTCTTTAAAACAATTCGTAGAGTCCTGAAAATGATCCTTTATAGACAATAAAATGTATCACTTTCAACATGACAATATAATACATTTTTGAGTTGATAATATTTTATATACCTAATAGAATTACGTAATACGACATTATACTTTTTAGTTTTTGAAATATTATGATTTTAGTTTGTTCATGGTATACATTTTTATTTACTTATCTTAAGCATATTACTCACATGCCACTGCTAATAGTTCTTAGAATAATTTTAATTTATGTTTGTTATATAAATATAAGTTTTTTCTTTATGCATTTGTTTTCAACTTAACCTATGAGTTGTAACTATTAATTACTATTGAAAGTAAAAAAAACTGTTTAAAATGTTTTAAACATAACCATATCTATAGACATTTATAAACATTTTATATTTCTAGATAGCTTAGTTTTTTAACTACTATTATACTTTAATGAGGTAAAAATGTATTTTCTGAATAATTTCTTAAAATATTTAAAAAAATATCGAGAAATCGCGGGGAAAATAAAATGACAATTATAGCAGCCACGTTTTAATAAAGTTATTATTTTGTTAAATTAAAAAAAAAATAGATGCTTCAAATGTTAACTAATTTTTTATTACTATTTATCAAAATTATCAAATTGACCTTAAGCAAAAAAAAATTTAAGGACTTTTTTTAATTGGAGTTACAGTAAATTATTTTTATTTTACAATATTATTTTCAGATTTTTTATGTATATAATTTGTAATTTTCAATTTCCAATTTTTATAGTATTAATTTAATGTACAAGTAATATCAATTTATATCAAAGTCATTAATACTAAATTAATTTTAAAACGTCAAGATATTTAGAATTTCCAATCATTAACATTCTATAAAATAGTTAAAAACAGTGAGAAACTCGTATAAAAATGTACGCGAGCATGTATTTTTAACATCCTTATTCTTTATCTAGATTTAGATCCAAATATTTGCTGTTAATTTATTAATATGAGTGTATATTGATGTACACGTATGGAATATTTATTATAATTGCTTTCAAATATAACAACAACTCTCAAAATATATTTTTATTATTTATTCGATTACCAATTTAGAAATTCTAAAATACTAATAATTAATTATTATCCCTTGCATTAAACAAATTAATGCTTTTTAATTATGAAATACTATTTCAATATAAAAACGTTGGTCTTCAGTTATTTATTTATTCATGTACTGTATGATAATATTTTTAAATTTCTGAATAACAGATCCATTTTCAATATGCTTATATGTATATAAATAATTCACACATTCGATTATTTGCAACAGAGTTTATGGATGAATTATTACAGTACAGTATGCACTCCCCCGACAATATCCCCCATCCAAAAGCATACGCACATAAGGGACAGTAAGGTTGGTGTTTGAACTGACACTGAAAACGGAAGTTTAATGGGCCTCACTGACACAAGAACAAGGCAAATGCAAAGACTTTTTTTCTTCTACACGTCCCCAAGACAATTTTTCTAGCTAGGCTTCCCCTCTACCTCTTTATTTTTCTTTCCACCGCGCTAGTATTCCTTTTTACCGGAGGCCCCGGCGTCGATTTATTTTGATCCCGTTTTGTAACGCGTCCCCGGGGACGGACTGAAAATCGTTTCTTGGACAAAAACTAAAGGGACTTAAAGCTCAGAAGAATGATTCAACACTGTCGTACGTGCATTATCATTTTCCCTTTTGCCCACCCTAAACTAGCCCAGCACGCACAAAAGCATACCATTCCATTTCACTAGTGTGCCTGGCGCTGAACCACGGACGCTATTATATATTGTTTACGCTCTGTCGTCTATTTTACCTTTTTTTATGATACCACGCGCCGACCAAGTTTCGGCATTTATATTGTACACGAATATTATTAAAGTATTTAGAGCACAGTAACATTTTAAAACGATAAAATAATAAGAAAAATATTATTTATTCAAATTAGCACTATAATAAATAACAATCCATTGAGTATAATGTGTATGGACAATATCACATAATATCACGTATCACATCAAAACCAATGTAACAACAATTTCAATTGATTAAAATTTATTCTAACTACGTAAAATCATAAATTTCTCATATACGTATAGTAAAGTGCAACATAATATTTAGATAAATTGTTCTCAATTATGAGGTTTATGTCAATGCATTACGTCTCGGTCTCGCGAATATAACATCATTATTACCATGCACGGCATACACATATTAAATACAATCGCAATTCGATTTCCTTAAAATATATTATACATGCTTATACATAATAATAGAATAGTAAATAAAAAACAGCTTATCATCATCCAAATGACTCGTATGTACAATTTCACCAAATTTAACCTAAATTATTTCCTTATAATAGTAAACAAAATGGAAGAGTGCTCGATAAAAAATTTGGAAGTTAAAAAAATAAGGACCACCCTATAATATACAAATTATACTATAAATATTATATATATATTATATGTTATTATAATATATACTATATATATTAGTAGTGTGTGCAACAACAATTATTAACCTTGACTCACAAATAAAACGTCCAGTTCGACATTAGATTTGTTGAAATTTAATTTATAACAAATCATTTTTAATTTTAACTAAAATATCTACCGCGTTATAATAGGAACAGGTGCCCATCCAAAAAATACATAATTTTAAAAAAAAATCATTACACGCGTGCGGTAATTTTTCGCACTAGAAACATATATTAAAATATACGTTACGGACACCCAACCTACCGACTTATATCGCAATATTTTTGATGCTACGCTATTCGCACAATAATCCAGTAATGAAAATTCGTTTCCGTCTTTCAAACGCGTTAAAACTATACACTTGACGTAATAACTCGTCAACAGCTATTCGACATCGATAATGTTATAGTGTTCGTTTCACGTCATATTTTAGGCATGCTCGTTTGTATCGTTTTATAGCAAACAAAACGAGTATACGGTTAACCCGAGTTGAATGCAAACTCGACTGTTCAACGTGCTCGGAGATAAATCAACATGATTGATTCGACTTCAGGAGCAAACATTAGCCATATAATATACGCGTGTATACTGTGTATAGTAGCGGGCAGCAGTCGTAGCGGAGGGGAAAATTTCAATTATCTTTAATAGACGGTAATTCTATACTTCCCCTCCGCCGGTCGCCTCCTCTGTGGTTAGCTCTGCAGGGATGTTATTATATATGGCGCAGAACAACATAATGCTCGAGTGAAACGTTAAACGGCACCCTGAATCCAACAGTAATTGCGTTTATATAAAATGGGCGTTTAGCTGACGGAAATAGTTCAAAAAAATATTGCACGACAGGGCATGGGGAAACGCGTACAGTAGCGTCGGTAGCCGGTGGACTATTATTTCTGGAATTCGGTCCATTGAGAAATTAACCGATTTTACCCGATTACACGCATCCAGTCGGTGGCACTGCGGCGGCGGTGCTGTAAAACGCTACAAGTATAACGTAGGAAATCTTCTCTGAGTGCCTTCCATTCGACGGTAGTTGGCAAAAGTCCTTGTCGGATGCGATTAAAAACACCGCGAGGCAAACGAGATTTTAGAAAGCGAGACGATATAAAAGCGCTAATAAAGTATATCAACTTGCAAACTCGGGTCAAATCCCTTTGCGCTCAAAGATAAATTATTACGAATAATTATCGAGACTTAGGATTATTGATCAAAAATAGGTAGACAACGCCTAATAAAATACGGTAGCTTTTAAACACCTGCAGTATGCCAATATCGTAGTTCGCATTAGATTTGTATTTTGTAATTAGACGTAAGAGTCGCCCTAAAATAGTATTATGAATAATAATTATTAACAATGCATTCTACCGCCGTGGCAATACGTAGGTACTTCTTACCTCACGCTTTTGAAATTGTTCTGCAGGAGTCACGATAAACTAAATAAATCGCTTTTCGATCAAAATACATAGACTGTTTGACTTTAATCGGGCCAAATCAATTATTTTTCAACGTTAACTACAGTCGAATTCTGTTCGTGAAAGATCGGTGTTATTATACGTACCATTCGTAATCGTTCAAAAATAATAAATCGACGTAGTTTAATCGAAATAATTAAAATAATTGTGTGGCGAATCGCTGTGTTTAAAAAAAATACTGTCAACGATGTTGATTACGATTTATAACCTAACCGCACTAAGATTATTTCGTATAAATGTATAAAATCTTAATTGCAAATGTGCTATTTGAATCGGTTAAAATGTATAGAAATAATTCTATTGAAATCGATCATTGGTCATTAATCGTTATTGTACGCGTAAAACGGATTTTTCCACATAAAACGGCCAAGTACATATGTATGGATTTTTTTTTTTTTTTTTTTAGTGGTGAACATGGGTTGGGGGCAACGCTGGGAAAACGATTTAAACAATTTCTCAGTTCACTGAAGACGTTCGGCGCGGTGAGCATTTATAATAATAATAACATGCCCGCGAAAACGTCAGTTGCACATTATTCTACCGCCGCCGCCGCCGTCTTTACCCCAGTTTGCATCACATGCGCGCCGCCCCCGACTTACTATACTTACATATTATACATTTATACACACACACACACACACACACATATCATAATATATAATATATATACATATGAGTGTGTGAGTGTGTGTGTGTGTATACAGTTATTCGGTCTGCGTATATATATATATACATTTAGATTATATACGTGAGTGTGTATATATATATAAATGTATGTATTTACGCTTTGCGCTTGCGCCTGCCGACAATTATGTTTATTCACGCTCTGTGCGCCCGCCCGCCCGCCCACCATCATCGACGCCCGTGAACCCCCGCAAAAAAGTCTGAGAGTATAATATATATATATGCGCGTGTTTGTGTGCGCGTGTGCGTAAGTGTGTACGCCAAGTCGGTCGTGTCATTCCTTTCTTTCTCCGTCCTTTCACATCACTCTCTCTCTCTCTCTCTCTCTTGTTTTCCACCCCACATCTATCCATAACTTTCTTCCTTATCCGTTCGGCCTTTTTTCTTCTCCCACCGGATTCACCCCCTCATTCTACCCTCCTGCCGCTCGGTTGCCGCTCACTCTCTTTCTCTCTTTATCTCTTTCACCCCCTCTGTCTCTGTCTATTCCTCGTATTTTGTTTCTCTTTCTTGTATTCTCTCTCCCCGTTGACAGCCGTCATTCTACCGGACACCGCGCCGCTACACACACACACAGCAATAGTCCCTCTCGCGATCAATACCCACACACCGCTGCCCGCTCCTCCTACATGTATATTGTATGTACCTACATATATAAAACCATTGTCATTGTTATTCAGTGCGTATAATATATATATATTATATTATGTATTGTACGCATATGGCATATATATATATGTATATTATATACATATACGAATATTTATATATTATGCAAGTAGTCGTATATAGTATATTGCTTGCATAAATAATTGATCGAATAATACCGGTTGCAGGTACCTGCAGGCCCACCCCTAACCTCTTTAAAAGCCCATGCAGCAGACGGCGTGCAAAGTCGCGTCGTGTATTGTACGGACAATCTCGATGAGCAATGAATAGTTGCATCAATGTTATTGGACAACAATACCTAAAATATTATTTAATCGCCTCAAGTATACGGAATCGGCCTTGACCTTAACCCTGTGGTTAAGGTTTCGTAATAAGCAGATACGCGGCGTATTGGTACGAAAATGTTTTTTGATCATTCGACAAATCTTAATACGTGATAAACCACCAAAATTTACTGCTTATTTCTATGCTACGTCAATAGAAAAACCCACCCCGTAAGTATATTTATAACTAGCCTATTGGCTACCTTTTGTCGAATATATTCACTGGGGGGATTGTCACATTTAACAGAACGTGACAAACTCAATTGTTGTGACATAATAATATTTTGCGATGTAGGTACCCACCTACGTACATCATTCGTCAATTTATACCCATCAACTCGCATGCATTTAATCATCGTGTAAAAGTACATAACGTGCATCGCGCATGACAACGTAATAATAAGAAATGTATTATTGGATCACAACATATTTTGCCGTTTGTTCGTACGCCCTTTCATATGTATTCAAAATAGCTATAAATATAATAAGTTAATATAATTGTATTCGTTATTACTCATTTGACATTTCTCATAATCATTAAAATATATGTTGTCCAGCGGAGATCCAATTTTCTACCATAAACCAATCTCAAAAATTGAGAAACTAAATATTTTTTTTGCACATAACAAAACATGTACATCACTGTTAAATCAATACATTCATCGGAGCTCTACTTAGAATCTAAAAGCACAATTTTAATTTTGCTTCTAGAAATTCGTAATTCATCTCATTCATACTCACCACAAATTTTCCTAAGCCAATTATTATGTTCTTAAGACTTAATCCAATGATAGTAATTTGTTTAATTTTCTCATATAGTCTCAACTTTATACATCTATACATTATTTAATTTAGTTATAAGATATACACTATTGGTAAAAATTTTAATTAGTAAAAAATGTACCATCGCAAAATTAATTTTTACAGTTTGTCGTTTAAATTTTAATAAAATCGTTGTTTAAAAAAAAATATTATACTCTCTTAAATTAATAACCAATAACATTGTCAAATCGTAAAAACAAATTTTCTTCGGTGATTTTTCTCGTTTTGTCAGGTATAAGGTAAAACGAAAATTGGTTTGATCGTTTCATAGATTACGTTGTTGTTTGTACACACATGTTGTAATACCACTCGAGTGAGTGTACTCTAAAGGGATTTGTGAAAGTATCTACTGTGCCTACTTCTATTAGCTACATTTACCTACAACTATTACATTAAATTTATTGATCGCTTTTTAACATCAATGCCTGTTGAACTGTGGTTTTCCGAATTCTTTAGTACTACCTACTCCGTTCACTTAAATAAACTCGTCCACAAAATTTGTTTTTCTTAGTACTGGTTACCTACCTTTCTATACAAATTTAATTTAGAAAAAGATAGACATTGCATATTTGACGGAAAAATTGAAAGCATAATATATTCTTTGCTTTTCCAAAATTCAAAAACATACATGATTAGCCCTAATATCGTATTATTTTATCAATTACAAAAAAAATATAACGACTTATTAGAAAATGTTCTTTTTATGTTAATATTATATTATTATATTTCGTTACCGTCAAATGTGATGACGATAACTGAAGTCCATAATCCGTGACAACAATATAACATAATAATACACGATAAATTGATGTAGGTACAGCGAATTTGAACAACATTGAATTAACGTTGCGTTGAATTGACGTGACGCCAACGTTTTGATCAACTTATTAATTATCTTATTATACATAGATTATATATATATATAGTATATGTATATAAATGCAATGTATATAATTATAAACCTTAAGATATTATGTTTAAATACAAACAGCAAATAGCTAGTTAAAAAAAAAAATATATAAAAAAATAACGCAACTTAAGTAAAAATATTTCTTTAATAATTTTAATAATTCTTGTGAGCGATTCGACTCGAATCATAATAACTTAAATCGTATAAGACGCGTGTAAAATAAAATAATATGAAAAATTAGACACGATTTTTAAACTGTTTGTATACTTGATAGTGGGCAGTTAGTTTACAGTATTTTATTAGAAAACTCCCGTGTCTCAATAACGTCTAAAATGGAAATAGTTTTTAAAGTGCGTCGATACAGAGAACAAAAATTAAGGCAAAACAAATCTCAGAAAAGCAATTTGATAAAATAAGAAAAGCACATGACGGCAGGCCTCTTGGATTACAAACGTTTGAAGACAGATAAAAGTATAAAACCTACACACCATGTATTCAATAATGAAAATAAAAAAATAATACAACAGGAAATATACTATATCTAGTAGGGAGGACGGAAACCCGAAATTAAATTCTTCGTCGAATTCTTGTTTGTTTCGGGGGCGAACAACACGCAAAATACTCGGCAAATAGGCCAAATTATTCTTCTATATTTGTCGAAGGGAGTTGTGTCTATGTGTACATGTGTGGGTTTTATCTCTTAGAATAACGACTAATTGAATCCCGCTCAACGCGTAGAAGAGAGCAGGCCGCACGCATGTGAATAACGGGATGAAACACAATCTGTGTAGTAGTATACTAAGGAGAAATACGCGTAAATCAAAATATAATTAATGGATGACGATGGAAATGTAATCGTAAATTCGTAAACGACTATAAGTGTGTCGGAAAATTCCACAATAACCAATGCCCGAGAAAATAATTATTTTCATTTTGCTCATATTATCATATTGTATAATATTTCTAATACATTTGTGTATTGCATATTATTACATTTTAACTTCTATTATAAAATTGTATGGCATCGATGACGATTAAAATACTACACATTAGAAGTAAAAAATAATAATATATTAACCTTAAACTGCTATTCGTATTGTCACTCGTACGAATAGTATTATAGTACCTATACTGAACAGATTAAATAACTTAAAATTCTGATATAATCTATATTGTACAAGTAAGAGAAAAAATTAGTTTTTTTTACAAAATAAATAAAGAATAAACACATACTTTATGTTATAAATTCCATACAAGGTTTTATGAGTAAAACAATACATAAATATACCAAAATGAATATTACTCACACACACGCATTACTAATTACTTCCGCGGATTAATAAGAATGAAAATGATGAAATACTTATAGTATCACTGTATTAGCTATTTCGAATAAAATAATTTGATTACATCGTTTTGATAATAATTGTAGGTATTTGCGCAACAAATACTTTTTACTGTAATATTTTTTATTGAATTATTTTTCGATTAAGTTTAAACGGAGCAGAATTAATCCAAGACTATTAAATAATTGCATTTCAACAGTAAAACGAATTAACTACGTTTAATTATAATTAATCAATGAAGAATACTAAATTATCCGGATACCCCACAACAAAATAGCTACCTATGGTATATTATTAAAATTTAATAAGCTTCGACAAGCAATAAAAGTTATCGTGAAAAATATTTTTCTCGCTCTTTAAGAACGTTTATTTATTTATTTTTCCATTTATGAAAACCATTTATCTTATGAAAAAAAAAAACTACCCCCGAGTGTAACAGAAAATCGTTTTCGGATCATACACTCGAAAACTGTGGCTTTTGACAGATTATCATACACGTGAAAATCGTTGACAATAGTACCCCGGTAAAAAATGGAGGGTTAAACTTGAATGGATAATTTTGTGGAATAATCGAAAGCTAAGGAACTTATGTGGAGGTACAGAGGAAAAAAGCACGGCTTACTTAACCTTTGTGACCGCTATGCATGCCAAGGGAGAAATTTCTATTGATAAAAACCCGACCCCGACTGGTGGCCGAACGAGAAGGGATCGCCCATTCTAATTCGTATTTTTTTTTTATTTTTTTATACATGTATAAAAATAACCGAATAGGGGGCATCATTTTTTCGAGGGGCTGAATCCCGATAACTGCAAAGGGAAACAACTGGAGGGACAAGCCCATCCCGACAATATATTTTTTATCAGCTATTGTTGTTTTGTTGCCTTGGAGGAGCCATCCAAACCATTAGGCCGAATTGAGAAAATATTTATATATATATATATATATATTTATTTATTATACGCTTTTCTACGTTCTTATTTTTTTCTTGTTTTTGCCCTCGTTTTTATATCGCTGACCGTATCTACCATGTAATTGAATTATATTCGGCAACTGTAGTGTTGCTCCTTGTCAAAGGGTGGGTTGTTGTCTTTATTTTTCTTTGCTTTTGAAATTCAGTAATATTAAATCAATCATAATATTATTACCGTTTTCTCCTTATCTCGTTCATAAGTGTATTGGACGGCGAACTGTATAGGCAACGTGCCCAATATATATCGAGAAAATGTCTGTCCACTGCAACGTATACTCGTATAATAAACTTATTCCAAAAAACAATTGTACTTGAGACCTGTAAAATAAAAAAAACATAAACTGATGTAAAATTCATGGTACAATAACAAAAACAAAAATTGCTTCTTTTTACACAATTATTGTTTCTTATATTGATATTGCCATATTGCGCGTTTTATTGAATAGCAATGATGATACGGGTCAGGTTTTTGTTTTATTTTAAATGTAATGAATTATAATTATCCAAGTATCCATGGTTTATCTAAGAGACAGTTATTAACAGTTTAATACCTAACTTAATCTCCGTATAAAATTTAAATTACTCAAACTTATAATGATTATTAGTCAATGAACTACATTGGCAAGTTAATTGCAATAATCATTATAATCAATGGCATTATTTTATTATTTACTTCCTGGATAATTTAAGCCTATCTCAAAAATATAATTTATGATTTAAAAGTTTCTTTTAACTTCAAACTTTCTATTAAATATCTATTTTATTGATAAATTGGTAACGTGGAAAAAATAATCTTTTACATGGAATTCAGTTAATGAAGGACACGTATTCGGATTTTAAGGGCGAATCAGCCTTAAAAGTTTTGTATTATTCTCTAGTTCAATCTAAATATGAAAATGCTTCTTGAGTTTTACATCAATTTTTACTTTATAATCAAAACAATTGTTTAAGATTTGTTTACTATGGATGAAAAGACATTTTAGTTCAAAATATGGCTAATTAAACAGTTTTTAAAGAGTTTTTTTTTAATTAAATATTTTCATTTTCAAAATTCATTTTTTATTTTTATTACTCCATAATTCAATAATTGTATATTGATTGTCCCACATACGAATAAATAGTCTAAGGTCAATATTTTATTTTTTAACTAATGTGTATAACGTTTTGATCATTATTATTTATTTTATAACATCGAAATATAAATATGTGTACCTAGTTAATATGTTACACATGTATAAGGAATTAACTAATTAAGTAGGTATACAGAAGTTAAATTTTCGAATACATTTTTCTTAGTTAAAATAACGGAGTATTCAAAAGTTATTATTTTAAACAATAAACGTCAATTTAACAGACTTGCTATAGTGGCCTCCATAATAATAATTGATTATTTATTACAATAATTTATATCACATAAATAGTAAAGAATTTATATAAAATAGTGGTTGATTAACGTTTTTAAATACAAATATTGATACTTGTAAAAATGACAGTTTTTCTCAAAGTGCTTTTCTATCAATCGTCAAATTAAAAAAGTAATACAGATTCGACTTTTGTTTCTCATGCTTTAAATTAAAATTATTTTGAATTTCCAAGGTATAATGTTACCAATGGCTGAAGTGTAACTTCAACATCTGTGATATTAATTTTATGTGTGATTTATAAAAGATATATTATAAATATTAGAATCAACAGATTCCAAATCCTAATTACAAATGTATATTCAGAAAAAATAATAGTAGAAGTGTAATAGTTTAATGCATTTTTTAGCTATAGCTTACTCAGAAATCTAAAAGGAAGAGTAACGATGTAACAAACTCAGGCGGTGTGTGAAATCGACTTTTAAAACAATAGGTAAAAAAAGTGGAATTTATTAAGTTTATAAAGTAGGTACTCAATTGAAAATATTTTAAATTTTAATACTATCATTTTTACAATAGTAAATTAGCGACATACCTAATAAGTTTTAATTTTAATTTAAAATTTAGAAATTCTTTAGTAAAAACTCCAATATTTTTACTATTGACTAATGTAATTATGTTGAATGAAAACATTGAAAACATTTTTAAACAATATTTTAACATGAAGTACGTTTTTAGAGTTTCTGAGCCACAAAATATGAATTAAAATAGTTTTTTGTGTTCATAAATTGATCGGTTTAATAAAAAAACAAAATATAAATTAGACTGACTATTTTAGTCTACGTTAAAATTAAATCATCAATAAAACCCAAAATATTATAAATAATTACAACAATTAAATAATTTTTTATCAAAACTTTTAACTGAAATAAAACAATAGTTTTCAAAGTTTAAAAGTTAACTTTTTAACGACACGACAATTAAATTTTCTGGATTTAAAATATGCAAATTAAGTAGGTAAAAATCAATTATTGTTTATAGTATCAGCTTTAATTTTTGTAAATTTGGTTCTGATTCTAAATTTAATTTAATTAGTACAACGCTATTTTTTTATAAAAAACAGCAAAAAAGGGCATTTGCCTCCAGAGAGAATTGAACTCTCGACCCCTGGTTTACAAGACCAGTGCTCTAACCACTGAGCTATGGAGGCTCATTACCGACGTTTGACAAACAGTTATAATTAAGGCAATAGTAGTTTTTATAAAACACACTATTAAATTAAATTTATTATAATTCCTATTAATATTAATTAATAATTATCCGCCCACAGTCACAGATCATAGTAACACGTCTTTGAAATGGATAAACGGCACACATATTAAAATATTATCTAAAAGCTGCTGATAGATAATTTATAGATCTAAGACATAAAAATTAAAAATATCTTTTTAATAGGTTTCTAATATAACTTTATCAATTAAAGAATATCTACCTATATAACACAGAATTAGAAGTTTAAACTTTAAATTCCACTTTAAAACCATAAAATAAATATTATATTATATATTATATTATTAAATGTTGAAACTTATAGAATAATAAATTAAATGTTCTAAGTCAAATCAAGATTGTGATGAACAGTTTTTGAAGTATTCTTCTAAATACCAAAATACCTAATCAAGTAATAATTAATAATAGGTATACCGTCTCGATCGTCTCAATATAGGTATTTAGCCTACCTATTTGGCCACACAAGATTTTAATTTATCAAACTAGGTAGGTAGGTTAGTATTATTGTAGGTATTGATTCTACTAACATTGTAACTTTTGAGAATTGGTCTTAGTTGTTCTGTCTATTTTAACTCTTTGATGTCAAAATAATTTAAGTTAATTAATAGTTATTAATTACTTTTTCCTACTTATTGTACATTAATACGACCACATATCATTTTAATTTACAAATACCATTATCTAACTTAATAATAGAATAATATAGGCAAATATCTAGGTATAAATATAGGTAATAAATCCAACAAATATACAAAGTAATGAGAGTAATTAAAATATTTAAACATGACTACTAGGTATTGTAAACATAGATTAAATTTATACAAAACATTTAAAAAACATCCATATTCTACGTCAAGGGCTTATAAAAAATTTTATTTGAGAACTATGTAAAAAAATAAGAAGCTCTTAATTTGTTGAAATAAAATAAACAGACTTATACAACATGCAACACAAAGTGGTGTAGAAAAGTATAAGAGTGCATGTGATAATTATTTAGGATACTATACATATATTTTAATTATTCATTGTCTTTTAGAGGGATGGATAAGATTTGTTTGCAGACCGCAGTTTGGAAACTCTTATCCTATATTATGTAACAATTATAAATAGAGAGATTTTAATTAACTATCTAATTTATTTATTAACTTACAAGTCAAGAATTAGGTAACAGTGTTGTAAGCAATCTACCATAATTTTTGTGATCTATCTGTAAAGCACACTGGTATATTAAGCTACCTACCTGTAAAGTAAACTGATTTTTTAAACAATTTACCATAGTGTTTTGTCTTTTACTTAATTTGAACCCACAAGGTAATAAATGTGATTAGATATTAAGTACCTATCGATGATGTTTCGCTTTTACTTAAAAGAAGGTTGCAAGAGAAATAGTGAAGTTCTATTCATGTATAAATGTATATCCATTAAAGGATTTAATTTTAAATGACATTAAAGCAACTCTTTTTTAATTATTTAAAATAATAATTTTTTTGTTTAACAGCTTTTTTTTTATACATTTTTATATAACAGCTTTTTTGTGAATTAATAATTAATAAAATTTATTTTAAAAATTTAAATAAGCTGTATGTATATTTTGATAGATCACTTATGATATCAGTGCAATATACTGTATACATGTAGATTACTTACAAAACCAAAGAACTACATGTAAATTGCATATCGCACATAACAATCCTAATTATTTACAGAATAAGTTTTAATGCTTATTAATAAAGTTTTTTAAGTTCTTAAAAATATCATAATTATAAATGATACACATTTAATAAGAAATATATAATTATACCAAATAAACTTTAAAAAAAAAAAAAAAATGTAACTAAGTCTTATCAACAGTGATATTTATTGGTTTAAACTTTAAACTATGATACTTCTTAGGTACTTAAAAATTTATCTTGATATATTATAAAAGACAGGCAAGAAAATACTTAATATGTTCTTTAAATATTTTGTTATAAACTTATGAATATTATTTTTTGGTGGCACAAAGAAACTTGAGAGAACACTGAGCCAAATTTGTGTATTGTTCAAAAATAATACCACTGACTAAAAATATCTAAGTTTAACCATATTAAATTAAAACAATTAATTAAACACATTGTTTGCAATGTAACTACATAATTTAGTAATTAAAATTATCCAAAAAAAATTATCAATTTATAATTTCAAGTTGAGTTAAAAAGTAACACTAACAATAAATTTACATAGAAAATAATTATTTTTTTAATAGTTAATAGGGAGACAAAAAATTATTATTTATTGTTGGTTTTTAAATAAATCAAACAATTTAAAATTGTTGAGGAGTAAATTTGTGATCATCATTATAGTAAATTAAATTAAATTGAAATAATTACAAAACTAATTGAAAAAAATTCATTGTTTCAAATATTAAAATATCTATAAGTATATAGATGAAAAAATATTATAAATTGTAAGGTAAAATAAAATAATATTATTTTATAATAATTTTAAAAAACTAATAAAAGATAAATGTTTTTAAAATGCAATCAAAAGAACTTATCATAAAACTACAAATAACAATATTTTTAAATATCTTTAAAATTATAATCTTAATAGTTAACGAAATTAAAATAAGTTAGAATTTTAATTTATTACTAATTATTATACTTTTTGTACAACTATTGATACTTTAATATTAATACTTTTATTCACAACTTGTTAGAGTAAATATTGTTAAAGCCTAGTATAATATTTATTTTCTTTAATTATATAATGTTATATAAAATTCCAAATTAATTTAATTTAATTAAAAAACAATATTAAAAAGCTTTATTAATAGAAAAAAATCTTAAATTTTTTAACTTATAGTTGAGAAGTAATAGAAAATTTAATGATTAACATGTTTTAAAGTTATATATGTAATAATAATATCTATTAAAGAGTTTTTATACCATTGCAGCCCATGTTCTTTTATACATATTCTTATTAATTAATCCTTTCTGCTGGCAATTAAAAAAAAAAAATTATATGAATAAATAACAAACACTGAAGAAAAATTCTAATAACTTAAAAACACACGTTTTATTATAAAGAAAAACAAGAGAATAGTAAACTAAAATCACAACATGTACGTTTGTCGAACACACAAACACAACTGTAGCGTTACTATCGGTATTGTACGGCAACAGCGGACAACAGGAACCCTTTGGACTCCTTTGCATGAAGCACTGTGGTTGGCTAAAAAATAAAAGGCTATTTACCCTTTTTTTTCTTTACCACACACAGTAAGTCTGTACTCCCCAATGATATGCGATTCATTCTGATGGTGCGCACTCGCTAACATATGCCCTGCCGACACAGATATACCAACACTATGCATAAAAAAAAATATAAAAAACCATTTATACTATATGATAAATAGGAAGGGTTAACTTACCCTTTTTTAGTGTACAGAAGCCATTTTGATTTTTTGCACCCTTTTTAGTACCTAGAATGAATTAATGCAGCTGGTTAAAAGGGTTGCAACCCTTTTAACTATGAATCACTGCTTAACCCCATAGGTAGGTGTTGCCACAAATAAATACCTATTACAATAAATTACAGTATTAAAACATATATTATTATAATAACATTTTTTTTTGTCTTAGCTGATTATTGATGAACTTTTATTAGCATAAAAATTCTCATACATATGATAGTAAGGCATATAATTTAATCATTGTAATAAATTATTCACATGATTTCAACTTAACATCTTCATTTTTAAAAGGTAGGTACTTTAATAGATCCATTTTGAAAAATATTACTAATAAAAGAAGATAACTAATCTAATTATTTTTATTATCATAGCAGGTATTAGTATAGATTAAATAAAGTAATATATTTAATCTATATTAGAAGATAATAACAATGCAATTTTTTTTTTTAAATAAAACCATAATTTTAAAAAAATTACACTATGAAAAATGATTACTATTCCTTATAATCAATTAAACATAATGTATGTTAGATGAATTTAAAAGAATCATGAGTAGCCTATAAAAAAATTTTAATTAAAATAAAATGTACAAAAAACATTGTATTATTTCCAAAATAGGTACATCGTACATAAATTGTATCATATTTACTCTTATCTAAGTAGATACTTTAATCTAAAGTTCTTAAATTTTGATCAAATAAGAAAACTAGTCAGAATATGATTAAATATTAGTTAGTTATAAAAATAAAATAATATGGTAAGCTTATAATCCATAATTTAATTGGGTGTCTTACAAGTTGCAATCTTACACAAAATCAAATTTTCACTTAATTTACGACCGACTAAAAAAAAGGTTGAGTGTCCCTAAATTAAAATATTTAACATAATATGCCTGTAAAAATAACAATATTCATATCAGGTACTTAAATTAAATGTTCTTATCAAGTAATTATTAATTACCTATGTAAAGTCTTACCAATTTGCAGTTACAGAAAAAGGCTTGGTTGGTTTTATTAATTGTAAGTATAAGTACTAAAACTTACAAACTACAGCTATAAATTACATTAAATATTGTAATAACTTTTTAATTCACTCAAATTTGTAATTGAAAATGTTAATTAGATCCATAATAATATTAAATTATTATCAGATTGTTCATACACTGTATAGTGTATAAACATAAACATAAACCATACTAACCATAGATAACTAATAAAAGTGTAAAATTAGAATAGTAGAAATGTAGCCATGTATCTACAGGTATTACATTTATTTTTTCATCAGGACAAATTATTTCGTCACATGTTATCACAATATTATCACTTACTCGCTCCAAATATGTAAAATTATAAATAATTTTAATAGCTCTACTTAAAGAATGTTATTTTTACATACAACATATTTCTAAAAAATATTAATTATACAAATTTAAATTAATGTATTATTTATTTTGAATTAATCATATTAAATCATAAGTCTTAAATTATTTTTTTAAATTACAGCCAATGATCATGATGTATATACCAGAATACCAGATAGATAGGTACGAACCTATCTGATCCAAATTAAAATGATTGGTAATAAACTTAAAACTTAGTAGTTTGGTAAATCTGAATGTCTATTATTAATGCTGATGTAGACATTAAGTATGTACCTACTGATCACTCACTAATAAGTTTTGATAATTTATCATGGTAATTTTCAATTCAATATTCAATTATTTAAGAAAGAATATACCTATTATTATAATATTCTAAACAATTTGTTTGTAGCAAGCAGTGGACAGTCAGTATAGTATAAATATTACATACCATAAATTCCCCTCATATATGATTAATAAAAAAAAAAGATTTGAAACTTTATTGTAAACAGTTACCTAATTTACTTAGCACGATAACTCAAAAAAAAAAAAAATGTAGGTATCTGGTATACTGTATATATTGTGTTGGGCTTTCTTAAACTGGTGACATGGGAAGTCAGTCTTTACAAAAATTAGTACCTATTAAAAGTATTTAATGCATGGGACAATGTAAGTCATACAACTTAGAATAATTAGATATTAGTAATCAGCTTAAAATGTTGAAAGGATATTTATAAATTATAGATAATACTAGAAAACAGTGAAAAAGAATTTCTAAATTATATTGTTTATAAATTTAATAATACTATTTAAAATATTTCAGTTTCTAACAATAACTAAGCAAAGCACTGCATTAATAATATTTATAGTTGGTATCTTTATAACATTTATCATTATTATTATTTATATTTAATTACTATTGTATACAAAAAAAAAAATAAATATTTGGAGATTATTCTTCTTTGTTAAATTGTTAAATATTGCTGTTTTAGGGTACTTTATATTTGAACATAAAATTAAAACAGCCCACAATTTTAAAGGTTTATTATTTCTAAACAGATACGCAGCTGGTGTCCATATGTTAATGTATATGCTAAATCCCTGATATTTGATACCTAATTGATTTTGTTTCTTTAAAACTATATAGGACTCAAGCTTAAAAAGATACAACACAAGATACTTAATTTTTTAAACACAGCTAAACACTTTTTATCCCCAGAAATGTTTATGACATTTTTTATCGGGACAGACTTCGGAGCTCTAATTATAAATTAAATTCAATGAACGTCAGTTTTATAATAATATATAGAATACCTATAACCTAAATAGTAATTTGTCCCACAGGCCATAGACATCATATTATATAAATACTTATTTTAGTAGATACTTAGTATGATAGTATACACACAAAAATGCAGTAATCATAACCTATTTTGCATATTTGTATTGATTAGCATTAAAATTATTACATTTTTATGACGAAAATACATTAATTATTAAATATTATGACACGAGGTTAGGTTTATATACATATTTATTATTTTTAAATTATTTAAATTATTTTTTTTTTTTACTTTATGAACTGATATCATCAGCGTAGAGTAATTTTAACTTTTATTTTCGATGACGAATTAATTTTTATTTGTTATTGCGTTGATGAATAAAAATATCGAAAAATTGTATACATAGGTAAATTCAGCACCAAATCTAAGAAGGGGGCAATCCAGGGTACGTGCCCCGGGCGCAAGTCATAAAGGGGTGCAAATTTCTAAGTATAGTACCTAAGTAAAAAAAAAAGATTATTGATATAAAAGCGCACCAATTTTACATTTTATTTCGGGTTAAAAAAATGTTTAATCTAGCACTGGGTAAAGTATTATTTAAAATTATTATCTTTGAACATAAGTGTAAAATAATATTTTACTTTAAATAATAAAAACAAAACAAAAAAGTAACTAATCCATGCATATTTAAACAGTTTTTGATGTATTCAATTCTCAAAACATTTTTATTGTTAAAAATTATAGACAATCTAGGACTTTAAAATGCTATTTATAACAAAAAAAAATTGTAAAAAATTTAAGTAAAATTGATAAATGAAAAAACAAAAATAAAATATAAATAATAAACATATAGAATGTTAAGTAAAAAAATTAATACAAATAACATTAAAATCATCATCCTAATGAAAATTTTAGTTTTATTAATTATACCTAGGTATATAATATGAACAAATAACAATTCAAAGTTAAATAACTTCTGTGAACAATATTAAATATTTTCTAAAATATATTATTGTTATTTTTTTTTTATTAAATGTTAAATAAATATATTTTTGTAACTTAACTAATTCTAATCTTTATGTTCAATTGTATTGGTGTTTAATATGTTGTTTTTATTTAACATTAAACATAAAACAAGAATTAAAATAACATTTAAAAATGTAATAACGTTAAATGAAAAAAATCAAATTTTTGAAAATACAATAACATTAAGTATTTAAAATATTGTACAAGCAATATGACATTTAAATAACCAAAAAAAATATATTTATTTTTATAATTTAAGTCCTGCACGCAGTATTATTATATTTTCACAAATAATTTTAACAGTTTAAAATTGGTGAATTTGTACTAAAATCCAACTATAACTATGCGAATATGTTAGTTACCAAATATATATACATTTTATAATATTTAGCTAAATGTTATTAATTTAACACTTCAAATTAATATTTTGGTATTACACGCAATAGGCCCTTATTTAAATTCTAACCATATTTTTTAGTTAGTTAATTATACGTTGTACATTACATCGCTAAAATTACATGATAATATTATACAAGTTTAACCCCCCCCCCCCCCCCAAAAAAAAAAAAAAATATTTAGCTAATTACAATTTAGAAAATATACTGCTGAAAAATTTAATCTGCAAAAAAATATTAGTTCACCTTGAAAATTTGAAAATACGTATTTAAATTTAGTTCTGATTTTTAACATGCACGTGTAAACTTTTCTTTGATAATCGAGAAGTATTGTGTACCAATTCGATTGGTTATTGAAAAATAATTAGCACGTAATAAAAAAAAATTAAAAATTCAAGGAAAAGGTATAGTGTTCAAATTGTGAGTTCATTATTTAAATTCCTAGAAACGATTTTAAATCTGGATCTAATTAATCTATATTTTACAGCCACGACTCAAATATTATTATTATATCATCCAATTATACTTATACATTTAGGTATATTGTAAGTTATTTTATATTCGATAATTTAAATGTACTAACAATTAACATATACAATTCAAAATAATACACACATAAATAGTTAATAAAATGTACTCCATGTCATCGTTTTTGAGTTCCCCTCAAAATTGGTATTTATCACTATTTGATTTTAAAGCCAATTCAATAAACCAGTTTCGGGAAAAAAAAAACTTTATTATTTTTATATTTTTAAAATAATTTAATACTACGTAGGTAGTCACTAGGAAACTATTTTCATAGAAATAATCAATATTTTTAATTTTGGCTGATTTTGTTCGAATATGCGTGTTTATAAGATGTTGTGTAAGGAATAGCGAATAAGAAGTGAGTAAAGGAACATAATATTAAAATACCTAGGAGTTAGGACCTGGTTATTTATTATGATTTTTTAAATTCAAAACAATTATTTTTATTTATTTTCTACACTCAAAAGACAAATTTGAAATTAGTCACAGAAAAAATAATATTTTAATTTTCCAAATAATATCCGACTAGAGTACCTACTTAACACAACTATTGACTACCTATACATTTATTAATCTAAATCATGGACAAATGGACGTATATAATAAGGTACATTCGTGTTTTGGATATTACCAGATTACCAACTGGCAACTAGAGTTGAGTACCTATTACCTAGGTATAACAGTGCATAGGCATATTATATAGTATACAGGTAGGTATTGTACTCGTAAGTTAATAATTAATTAATATTAAAGAGAAGGTAACTTTAAACATTCAAAGTATTGGTGTTTTACTCACGATTATCTAGATAACCGTGGCATTACTCTACGGTCAATCTTTCCACGAGGGAAAAGATATTATCAATAGTCTGCACTACAGTCGTCACTCGTCATCGAGTACTTTAGCCTTAGGTAGACGATAATTTGATAAAATATAATATTATAGAATACAGAAATCTATACATGGGCCTATTATAAATAAAAAACTTATTTTTATAAGTCATGAATCGTATTAATCGGAGATTATTCTATAAGCAGTCATTACGATATCTCAAAAATGACTATAATTTATTATATTGTATCAAATAATAAAATTTAATTTAACGCATTACAGTATTTCCTAAATATAAATTACATTAAAATTAATAAAATTTTATTACTTTTATAATTGTGATTATAGGTACTTATTAAAGACTTATTTAGTTATTTTTTATCAGCGTTATCATGATACGTCATAAATCATAATATATTATAATTATTAATTACGAACATTACGTTATCAAATGTACAGTTCAGTGGAAAATAAAATGTTCTCTTGATAATTTTTTCAGTCATTAAATATTTTATACTTACTAGAAATTAATTAAGATAACTATTTTTAATAGCCCTATATATTTAGGTTAGGTATCTGCACAATTAACCCACCGTCCTCAATTGATTTCCCTTTCACGAAATCAATTAAAATCATAAAAACTATGAGCTTATTTCAAATGTAAATTGTTAATCAATATTAAATTATTAAATTATGTATAATTAATAGCAATTTAAAAATATTGTGATAGAACATATTTATTATAATATACATTTAAACGCAATTTAATGTAATATATCTAATATAACCAATTATATTTAAGTATTGTATTTTATTAAAATCGAATTTTTTTAATTGAATACATATTTTACACTTTCAAGTGTTTGTAGATATTATATTATATTTAAATGTTATCACTTATTCGTGTTTTTACAAATTAAAACATGACATTTCGTTTTTTGTTTTATAGTGTTGCTGAAATTACCTAGTAAAGTTAGTAGTACCTACCTATTCCTAAAATTATTTATAAGCAATATAAGTTATAGGTAGTTACTAAAATAGTACAGATAATGATGTATAGTATTATACTATCGATTATCGAATGCCTACTAAATAATAATTAGATATTTGATATACCTAATAATAACTAAATTATATACCTACTACATACCTTAAATTTGAATTCTGACAATTTAATTTTTTTTCTAGTTTATGATTTAAACTATCTTTAATCTTAAAAATTCAGAAATAATCACCATCAATATGTATTATGTCATTTTAGTCATAGTGGAAATCGGTAATTAATAATTAATAATTACCTATTTTTTATTTCTTTTGCCAAGATAACCTGTTGTATATTAAAATAATACGCTTTGAAAAAATGGTTAAGTTAATCATGCAATTTGTGTTTCGTTATCAGATAAAGCTGTGAGCCTTTAAACCAGCCTATTTATATAATGTATTGTCGGTCGTCATATGATATTAAATTCCAAGGTCGAAAATAGTTGTTTCGTTAACATAAAAATGTCAGTTCTGTTTGTAGTCAATATGAAGGTAAAACATAAATAACATTCAAGGGCATAAATCTTTTACAACTAAAGTAGGTAATGATTCAAATATAGTGATCAATAAAATAATACATAACTAAAAAAGTGTAATGTGAGAATGTACCAATTCAAGAGTACCGTGTAACTATTCATAATATTTATCAATACTATAATATTTATGGTTATGGACAAAAGCTCAAATCCAATATTTTATGAATTTGTCTGATTTAATTAAATGTCTCAACATACTTAAATAATTAAATAAAAACTAATCAATATTAATTATTAAATTACTACCCCTATATAATAAGGTACTATTGTTTTTAAAATAATTCAATTCATAATGTATATTATGTTCATTGTATCTATTCTGGATAAGGATACCTGTAAAAATTGAGTATGCCAGATTTCATGTCAAATGTAGAAGATAGTTTCTTTGGTTATTTTATTCTTGACTACCTCAATGTACTTCTTAAATTCATGAAGTCAGTATAATATTAGTTCTTTTTATTTTTCATCACATGTGGTATTTAGGTACCTAAAAAAAGCATAATTGTGTCGAATAAGTCTGATAAAAGTTTCAATATTTAGAGTATTATACATACCAATTTAATATTATTAATGTCCACCTATATTACAATACCTATCAATATATCTGAAAAATAAACTGATAATTAAATGAAATATTTGACTATTAACACATAATCCATTCTTTAGATCCTAGTAATTGTGTTGGTCGAAAACATTCAATAGGCCACAGAATAAACAGTTATAATATACAGTCCAGTAAGAATTCTATTCAAAGAAAAATAAATGTTATTATATCTAAACAAAATGATAATAAAAAAGTACAAGAGTTCAATGCTCTTATCTAATATTATGTTTGCACAATAATTAACTTTCACAAAAACCATTAGGTCTAAACTCTAAAGTTTGCCAATATGGTAATATAATTAAACAACTTAATCAGTCCAACTTGTAAAAATATAAGATTTATGATATTAATTTATTGTAAGGATGATTGTGTAAATTATAATTTAAAAAAAATACAGCTATACATGTAAAATATTCTATAAATATTTGTTTATTGGTTGGTTATAATAAAAAAAATATTTGACAATATATTATACAATACAATATTTCTTTTACAATTGTTTTACTTGGTAGCCACGGGAACGTAAATCGGTATAAAAAGCTATACGTTTATTATTGCTTATAAAAATTTTTATAAAATAATTAATAAACATAAATAAAGATACCACACAGCCAATTAAATATTAAACAATTTACAAAACACTTAATTGTTAGGTACATACTATGTTTTTTTTTTTTTTTTGTTCAGGTCATGGAGTTTTGAATAAATATCTAACTAGGTACTACTTCTAAAAAGAACAGTGGAAAGTGCAAATCATAACAAGTATAAAGCAAAAACATTAAAAATAAAGAAAATATAATTTTCTTTTTTAATTATATTTGTATATAATAATAGAAAAATATAAACATGAATCAAGGATGTTTAAAAAAAAAAAAAACTGATGATAGTTAATTAAATCATACATTTGACTATTAGCAATAGCTGATAATCAAATTATAATGTACAGATAATATTCAATAGAATCACTAAGTTTGTATAACAATTTTAAAGTTATGAGGATAATTAATTTTTAATCTTTATTAGGAAGTAGTAATAATATCTGAGACTTGTATACAACAATGATTATGTTAAACAAATCTATAGGTAGTTCCCAAGCAGTGGATGAAAATCTTATCAGAAATTAAATATAATATAAGATAATGAAATAGTTGTTGTTTGATGTATTCCATTAAAAATAAATAAAAAATAAAAATAAAATAATTTATATACCTAATATATTTCTCCCAAAATTATAAACATTTATTTTATTGGGTGTAATTGAGATTAGGTTATTTAAATGTAATATATTAAATGCCATAACACATAGTTTATAGTTGTTCTTAATATTCTGAATTTTGAATTTTTTTTTTCTTCCATTTTTGAAGCCACATTAATTATATTTTTTGCAATTCATGTTCAGTATCCATGGGCAACCAAATGATCACCAAGCCTTTCAACAACAGAGGCAGCTTGTTGAGGTTGAATGGGATCTTCGTATAATGAAACAACTACAGCCTGTTGGGTTTTCACACAATGTACACCTACTTTACCCAGCTTTGCTCTAATGACTTTATCAGTACCAGATAAATAAATAAACCTACTGCCAGCTAGTGTTACACCTGAAGCAGCCAATACACTTTGGTTTTCAAAACCAGCAAATAGTCTGCTAAGTTCTTCCTTGGTAACATTAAATCCGTCTGAATTTGCCCAAATAGTACCATCATGACCAGAGATAGCGGCCTTAGTAACACATCGAGAAGCTAAAAGTTGTTTGTCAACATAATCTTGCCAAGAAGACATATTTGATGTTGTGTTTAACGTGCGTAAATATTAAGTCTTGAAGAAAGGTAGGTATAACCTAGTACATTAAATTAAGTTGATGATTTGATATAATTTTCTTTACAAGAGATTTCCCAAAACTGCTTGTAATATCTGTAAAAATAAAATTCATATAAAATATTGGTATCTCATTTATAATATAAACTTATACACAAAAGTTACAATTAAATTGGGGCTTTAATTTGCAATTAAAAAATAAAAATACTACTAAATGTAGTAATAAATACTTAATATATCATTACATTTAAGCGATACTAATAAATTAATATTTAACTAAGCTCTAGTTGGGTTATAATATTGAATTGCTCTCATTATACTACCTCATATTTGAGTTACTTATCACAGAAAACCATATTTTATGTGCATTATGTACTTATAAAGAATAAACTGAATTAAATCATTTTTAAAACTTAGATTTTATTATTTATTAGGCGATAAGAGATAATGATAAAATAAAAACAGAAGTTTATTTATATACTAAAAATATTGTTTTACAAACTTTAATTATTTTTAGCAAGAAATGACTATTTAAAAACAGAATCAACAATTGTTATTCTTAATATAATTTTTTTTTTATTACATAAGATATTAGCCCCTAATTTAGCAATAGGAGAGATCACATCTAAATGTATTTTTTTTTAGTTCATATAATGACTGCTTTAATAGTTAACTCAAAAATAACTCTTGATTTGTGATACAAAACTACTTCGATTAAGTGACAGGGTAAAAATCATATAAATTCATTGGAATTGAATAAATGTACTGACAAATGTGGGTGGTAGATAATGGAAAATATTCAAATATTGATACTTAATCATATTCTAATTCCTAAACATTTATAAACTTCCTGTATAATAAATTATCTACAATTCAATACTAGTAAATATTAAATTATTATAAATTATAAAAGTACTTTAATCAACAGATAACACAATTAGTTTAAATTCATAAACATCTCATACCTACATGAAATAAAAATAATATAACAACATATGTTGTATCACTGAAACTAAATTTAAATAATCAAAATTCTATAATTAGGATAAGTTAAGTTTGATTTAAAAGAGATAAATGGGATAACACAAATAGAAGAAACAAATAACTAAGAAATTTGGAAAGAATTAGCGAAAGCAGCAAACTCCCTTTATGATTGTAATCTCTATTTTAGAACAATCAACTGGAGAAAATCTGTCTCTATTTATTTTAAAATTCTTTACAATAAACAAGTAGATTTAAATATTCAAGAGTTTTAAAAAACTTATCAACAAAAAAATAATTTAATTTAATGTATTATTCAATAATATTTTTACTTTAACAAGAAAAAATATAACTCCTTGTAACTCTATTAAATTAAACAATTTTTATGATATATAAATTGTTTAAAAAACAATAGTTTTATTGCATAATATATTTTTAAATTGTTTAAGTCTTTAGAATTCATTAATTTTAGAAGATAGATATAAATTTGAAATTAATGGCTTAGGTTAGTTTACCTATAAAACCTGTAACTTATTTTTTTATAAATTACCTATTAGTTTTTTTTAACGGAGGTATACCAAAGATAATATAATGTATAAGAAGCAATAAGTTTTCTGATACATTTTAGAAATACTTGTAAAATGAGTATAAATTCCTAATGAGTTTTCTTTGAACATAAAGTAATGAATAATTATTCATTATTACATAATTTAATCACTATTACTATTATCTGGTCAATGTATAATCATTTTTAAACTGACTGAGAAAAAGTTATTACATACCAAAATTGTTTTCATTAAAAATATATATTATTGTTATATTATATAAATATAATAAAAAAAAGATTGAACATTCGGTATTTCTTTAAAATAATATATTAAATTATTAGAACATCTATTCAAATTTATAATTATAGTAAGCATAGAAATTTACTGAATAGCAAAATTGTTTAATTAGATGCCACTAAAATAGTTATCTATATACTGAGAGATTAATTTATTAAATAATAATTGTTATTTTAAAATCTAATAATAATTTTAAAATAATGAATATTTTTTTATAATCTGTATATAAAGGACTTAAATGAATCAAATTTATAGGTACCTGAAGTTTTTGAGCATTAATAGCAAATGAAAAATTTGATCAGAATGACCACCAATTGAAATTGATTTAAAAAAATGTATTTTAAATAATAGTAAAAAACCTTTTATACTACAAAATATATTAAATTAGAAGTAGTTATTTTATATCTTTACAGTTGAGTTTTAAGAATGAATCAAGTAACTAATAATTATTAAATTTTTAGGAAAAAAAATATGCCTAGAAATTTACTAATATGCATTAAAATCACAACTTAAGAAAAATACATGTTAATTTGTTTAATTTTTGTCATAACAAATTTCATTAACATTATTTTTATAAATACAATTTATTTATTAGACAAAATTACATTTAAATCAGTTTAAATATTTAAATAATACTAACAAGATATTTATATATTTTAATGAAATTTATAGATTAAACAAAAATGCTTCGTAATCTAAAATTATGAATGAATTATCCATTAATTAATGTAGTATAATATTGATTTTAAAATTTTAATTTAGTATTTAGTAATTTAGGTACCTTAGTAGGTAACCTTAAAATAATTACTTAATTGATATCCAAAAATGTATTCAATAATAACACTACAATAATTTAACATACATTTTAGTTCATAAATTATAGTAAAAAAACATTGAAAAACAATAAATATAATGTTTATTATATAGATAATGTCTCATAGTCATTCAACTAATCACTACAAAAGGCACAAGGAATTTAGCATGACCAGATGTTTACAGCGTGACTTGGGGGGAAAATGACATCATAGATGAGGTCATTGAGTTGGAAAAAACACTATATAGATAAATAATTTGTATCAAAGTATTACGTATTTTAGGCAAATCAGTGAAAACAAAAATATAGGCGATGTTAAAGAAATATTTATTTATTATTTTTAATGTGCAATATTTTTAATAAAATGTTATATATTAAATGAAACACTAATTAGAAGTCACTACATTATGTAATGCAATCATAATTAAACTAAAAAATAATTTTATGAAAAAAATACATACCAGTAGGATATGACAAAAGCAAGTTGAAAGTAGGTAGTCTTAAACAGAACACTTTTTTTTGGTCCTGAAATATAAATGCAATTTTTTTAATAAAATGTTCATGAAAACAACAATAAATTAATACAATTTTTGGAAAAATATTATTAATTGATATTAAGTATAGTAGATATAAACAACAATAATCAATACCCAATAAATGAAGCAAATAATTAACTGATACAACCAAAAACTCAACTAGGTATGACAAAAATCTGTGAGGAATTTAATAGTAAAAAAGATATTTTCAATTAGGTATCTTAAAATTAATAACTATTAATAGATATGTTTAATAATTAATATAAACTATAAATAGGCATTCAAGACAAATTTGAATACTTAATTAAAAATCTTGGAATATTATTTAAACCTTGGAGGTTAATATCAATATAAAATATACAATAAATTCAATATTTTATAAGAACATAAAACTTGTAAATGCCTACTTATAATATAATTGATAAATAATTACTAATTTAGAATGATAACGGTTAAATTTCATGATTTATAACATAAAATATAAAATCATAAAATATCATAAATAACAATATATTAAAAATAATTTTAATTAGG
Source organism: Melanaphis sacchari (assembly GCF_002803265.2). NCBI lineage: Eukaryota > Metazoa > Arthropoda > Insecta > Hemiptera > Aphididae > Melanaphis > Melanaphis sacchari. The sequence continues at coordinate 73,639 of NW_020271144.1, read as the reverse complement.
TCAATAACATTTTAAAATACTAACAAATAATGCTTCGCTACTTTGCCAAAAATAAAAGGAAACAGTACACTTACAAGCATATACAGTTTTGGTAAATCCTATTACATTAGTAGGTGCCAAAAATGTCAATGTTTTGGAAGGTATTTATTGTAAATATAATTTAAAAATTTTTTAAGAAGAAATAGATTTCAAGAAAAAATTATGATGCAACTATTTAATAATTTAATATAGAAACTAATTATTTTGATTGAAGAAATCAAAAATGTTGGGCGAGTCAATTACTAATGTAATAGATTGGCTAATATGAAAGTCATAAATGTTTTCAAAACTAGAAATACATAAAATAGATGTGTATTGCGCGTATTATATTTAAAGAGAATAGTTCTAAATGTATAAATTCTAGAAGCGTTACTCTAAATAATACTAAAGTGACGGGTGAACATTTCTAATAGGGAAATGGCGAGGACGATTAAAATTGAAACTCGTCGGAGACGCTCGCCAAACACCGGGAAACAAATTTACCAGCCTTATATGGGTAAAAATGCGAATAAGTAGTCTGGTCGAGCGTCTTATTATACTGGTTGACCTGAATCTAAACAAATATACAACGGCGATGGCAATAAGCATGTATCGTTTTATATCGTCTATGTATCGCGACGGAAAAATGGAATACCTGCAGCGAGCGGGGGTAATAATAACGATACCTAATAATAATAGTCATAGAAGGAAACAATATATCGGCGATGACGAATAAATTACGTAACAGATTTTTGAGAGAGATGCATTACGATACGCTGCGCGTTTCAAATAATTCAAATAGACGCATAATAAAATATTGTAAGACGGTAGTAAATAGTATTAAAAAAAAAATTTAAAAAACAATATAAAGGAAAATTGGTTCCAGTGATGTAGTCTGCTCGTACGTGCAAACGGCTCTTCGCTGTAGTGGTTGCCGTCGTCCGGGTGTGCGCACGATCGATTCTAGTCAGCTTTGCGGTATCTGATGCTCGCTACTTCTGTTGCCCAGGGTGAGTAATAACGTTGCGCTGTTGTTGCGACGAGTGACGACGACGACGGTCGACGATTACGACGGCAAACCGTGGTGTTACCTACTGCGTTAGCACATGGCTAGGCGGCGGGAGCTGACAGTGGTAGTGGTATAGTAGTGGTCGCCAGTTGAGCTGGTAATATGGTATAATACTATAATATTCCGGCGGTACGCTCGTCTCGTTGTATCGCCGTCGGTTGGTCGACGGACGACGATTATTAGCGTTAGTGACTACTGACTGGTGTCTATGTACTATGTAGTATGTGGTGACTGGTGAGTTTTCAAGTTTGGGTTGCTTGCTTCAACAGACCGATCGATCGGAACCGAAAAAAAAGTGAAAATGTAGCGAAAAGATAATTAATTTGTGATCACCGATCGAAATAGTCGGTAAACTATCGGGCCTGGGAACGGATGATATTATTACTTTGCGTATTGGAAACGCGACAGGAGTATCAAGTGACAATTGCCCAATAATGGCGTGACTGCGTGAAACAATAATAATAATAATTATTATTATATTATTATTAATAACGGCAGTAGTATCGGCGGCGTGTGCACTATGCTGCGCATGCGCTTAGTTACTCGTTATGGTCCGTTCGACGTTCTCGTCTCGACGGAAGGATGTTGGCAACGGTAACCACTGTGGTTTGATAACCCCTGACAGTGGCTTTGTGGGATGGTGGCGCGGAAGGCAGGCAGCTGTCTTTCTGTCCCCCGTCGCGCCTCGTCAGCCGGCCAACGTCTACTACTGAATAGTGAATAGTGAAAAGAGAATACTAATGATTCCGGCGCCGAGTGCAAAAAGCGCATCACGGTTCATGATTATTTAATATATATATTTATCCGATTTTATTCGTGTCTTAGGCCTTAGTTACGAGTGCTACAACCTACAAGGTTGCGACGATGGCAGCGGTTATTGCCTATTTACGTTATATTCTTTTTTCGTTTATCTTTTTTTAAATAATTCTTCCCAAACTTACAAACAAGAATGAATTTAGTTTGTGTAATTATACGTGATCATCGTCATAATGGAAGAAGACGGGCGGTTAGCCCCCCTCTCCCCTCGGGCTTTTACTTTTAGACCAAGTCCTTGAACAAAAAAAAACTTTCATACGTTCGATTTGTATAATAATTAAAATAATTATCTGAAATTAGATATTATTTAGGTTTATCAATAATATGTATCAATATTTCGAAATATAATGGTTATTGGTTATACCAGTTTTTATCAAAACACTGAAAGCGATGCACGACAATATAATATATTTTGGTATTTTTTCTTGTATGATAAGAGTCAAGACGTAAGCACATAAAATAGATCGGTCACGCCATAAAATCTTAATATAATAGGCTATAGCCTATAGGTGGCCTACGTTACATTGTACTGAAAAATATAAGTGAAAACTAAAGGAAATTTATTTTCCCGATTCCCACCCATGAACATATTGCTTATAATTCATAATGTCATACGTTTTTATGTGCTTTTAATTAGGTTTATTTAACAAAACTACAACAATTTATTCTTAATTTTGGAGAAATCCCAAATACTTCCAACTTTATACAAACGTAATATAAAATAAAAAATCGGAAATTTAGCTCTGCATATTGTATAGGTTTAGAGACTTGAAATGTAGTTTAAACTCATTTGGGAATAGCTAAAAATTCATTGATCCACATCAATATAAAACTATCAAGCACCTGGATAATATATTAAATCCATTACATGGTGCAAAACTGCAAATATCCAGATGGTTTTTTAAAATAATTAACTAGCTCGTAGCCTAAAGGTCTAGTAGTATGGTATATAAAGTATTTTCTTGTGAAATATCCTGATATTGCATATTATAACTATTATTACTATTTACAATTTACTATTAGTAATTAAATAAGATATTAAAAAAAAATAAATATCGTATAAACTTTATACATATATAATACAAAAATATTAGATATTAATATACATAGATATTACACAGATATTAATAATATCTCATAATTCATAAACAATCAAAGAATACCTAATAAAAAAAAAATATTTTTTAGAATCGATAGTTTGGAAAACTAAAAACAATAATATTTAATAATAATTTATAACAAAAAATTCCCCTCTATTTAAAAAATGAAATACCACACTTTTTAAAATAAAATTATGTAGGTGCCTATACCTGTAAGAGTTATAGTTTAATACACAATTATCCATATGTTGTTCAATACTCAAAGAAAACAAATTAAAAATATAAAATAATTTTAAAATCAACTTTATAAGTAAATATATGGCATACGAAATTTAAACAGTAAATATTTATTATAATTATTAATTATTTTAAATGCTTATTAAATTTTACATTATTTTTAAATTAAATTAAAATCATATCTTAAGCAATTATACATTTAAGGAGGTACTAGTTTATTAGGAGGAGAAATTGAAGATAATATTATATTATTAGTTAATAAAAATGCAGCATTTTTAGAACTATGAAATGTGACTTCTATTTTATATTTCAAGTAAATTGGAAGTTACAGTAAAGGTTTAGGTTGATGATAGGGAGTGAAGTGCTATAATGAGAAATGTAAAAAAGCCGAGAAATACGAATTGTGACGTCATTCTAATGCCGCTCGATAAAAGCCACTTCACGGACCAATAACCAGTCTAAGTACAACGCATATAAAGTTCACTATCGAAAATCGACTTATATATTTCATATTTTTTGTTATTTTATATATAAATTAGTAAGAAAATTATTATTTCCTAATAATCAGTGGAGGATTTATAGGTTATCGGTACTTTTTTTAATTTTCCCCTATTCCCGTATAAAAAAAATATAGATTGCCCCTGCGTTATCTCGGGTTGGATCAATTCTTACTAGTAATACACAAGTAAAATATCAAATAATTATAATTATCTGTAGCTCACGTGTTCACATTTATAGACTATGTTTAATATTTATAATAGCATATTCTGTATTTTTGTTCAGTGGCGTAGTTATAGCGGAAGGATAAATCCCTCTCAGAGCCTTAAAAAAAGGATATACCTACTTATTTTCTATTTCCATATCATATAAGCAAAAAAAAAGTTATTCAATATGATTGGTAATTTAAAAATCTGGAATATAATATACACATTATATATACCCCCCCCCCCTGAACAAAATCATAACTACACCACTGTTTCTGTACCTAATTTGTGGTAGTATACATTTACAGCTGTAAGTATCTTATTATTTACAACTATTAAAAATTTAAATCCCTAGTTACATTAATTTTTTAAAAATAGGGAAGTATTTTACAATGAAACACTAAAATAATATATTTAAAAGCATTAATAATTGTTGAACAAAAACGGGATAGGTAAGTCGCTCTACTGCAATATATATAGTAGCTAAAATGTCGTCATTGATTATTTAGTTATTGAGATCATCATAGACGTGCGAAGGTCTCTTTTTCAGGGTATTCAGAAGGCTGCCTTGGAAGTTATTTTAAGCATGTAAAACTTTGATAAAATATATACACAATACACAAATATTGAAATGTCTTACTAATTAATTTAAAAAATTTACTCAAAACTCAAATTTAAATACAAAGTTAAAGTAATAAAATTTAAAATAGTTAGAATTAGTTATATCATACAACTTGTACAAATAAACAAAATATACGTACTAATTTTTTTTTGCGTAAAAAATTTTTTTTTCCGAAATCGATTTTCACCCCTCTAAGAGTTTTAGAGTATGCAACTGCATACCCTGCATACCACTGCGCACGCCTATAATTGCAGAGATTATTCTAAAATACAGAAGGAAAGGGGCTACCTCTTATATGATGGGAGATATTTATAACTCCAAATATGTCAACATATACATGCATTTATATATTTATATATACATTACTTTTTTTTTAAATATTTATTTGGATATATATATATAATCTGTAATGACTAATGGTAGTTACAATGAGCATGTGAGCGGAAGTATAAAAAGTTGGCTGTGAATGCGTGAGGGGAGTAGCTACCCAGCAATAACACTCGACTAGACATATATTACTTACTAAATTTATTATAATATGTATAACTAGGTATTAAGATAATTTAATATGTATATGTACCCATTATAAATATTAAATTTTATAAAAACTTCCGAGTTTTGGTCGTTTAAATAAAATATAGTCTTAGATAATTAATCAAAAAAATACATATTAAATAGAGAACTTATAGAGTACTTATATTATTAGAATATTATGTCCAGTCAGTGCTCACAACTATTGTTACCTATTAAATATATATACACCAAGGCCTTGCATTTTATCATGCTAACACATTAAAATAATATATGCCTAGCATAGAACATACGAGAATATTTAACCATATGACGTTTTAGAAAAAATGTGTATATACCTACTTATTTCAACAATGAATAGTTCCTAAAAATGTTTGTAAAATAATAATTAAGTATTCTGATTCTGACGTATAGGTAATTTATAAGTGTATATCTCCTATTATATGAGGATACTTAAATATGAGTAAAGAATATATGTTTAGCTATAGTAATCTGATAACAATCAATTTTTACGATAATTTTTAATTTATAACAGAAATGCCGTCCTTAATCCTTAATCCTTAATCTATACCTGCACCCGATACGGCAATCGGGCTATATTATTATATTATTCTGTGGCGATACCCGCAACTTTATTAAGACGACACAACAAGAACAAAAAAAGTTTTGATAATAACACAATATATTCTTGGATGCTCGTAATATTACTCATCAGTTATCGACATCTTAGAGGTGTAGTTTACAGGTATTTTGATTATATATACCTGAGGTATTCAAACTGTGCGTCACGGCTCCTCCCAGGGGCATAGCGTGAATTGGTGAAGCGAGCCGTGGCAAAAATTTCATCCATCTCACTAAATATTTTTTTGTTTATTTATCAAGCATAAAATATTTAATTTAATTTTTCTGTATATTACCTATTTGTTTGTAAGTTTATTTATAGAGTATTACAGTCGTATTATTATAAACAAAAAAATATTAATACATTATAATAATTTATATACATAATAATAATATTATAACCGTTGTTTTTTTTTCATTTCTAATTTGGGAGCTGACAGTTATTGTGAAGATAAAAAGGAATTGTGAGATGAAAAAGTTTGAATACCTCTAGTCTATACATAACCGAAAATGCCAGAAGATGCATTGATGTCATTGATGATGACGTAAGCAACCGGCTACTGTTAGTATAATACACATAGGTAGTACAATACAAATAATTCTGAATTACGTATACAATACGTAGGAATCTGATAAGTAACTCGATATACTGAACGTCAATTTCAAATGATACAGTGCCGTCTTAAAAAGTGGCTGTTAGAGTGTACAATAAGTCGCGTGCTGGTTACTGGTATAGGCCAAGGGCGTAACTGAATAACATTTAGGGGAGGGGGAGCTAACTGAGATGAATTAATAATTGATATGATTACTAGTAGAAGAAAAGAGTTAAAACAATTTATTATGATTGTTTTAAAATGTTGATATCACGTCATCTTAATCAGAAAAAGATTTATATTATTCAAATTCATTATTTTTATTATTTAATATTTTAGTATTTAAGTTTAATTGTTGAATTTTTGCATTGAATGTGTAATGCAAATGAAGCAATCGATTTTTTTCTTGTACCTAGCTTGTACGAATAATCTACGTGACTACATATTATAGTATAGGTATGTAGTTACGTTAATATGTATAATAATTATTTATTATATATGTATTATAAATAATATAATCAATTATTTATAGTTTTTATTTTATAATCATAAATATGAACGTATTATGATATTATATATTATTATAGGCAATAAAATGCATAGATTAAATATTTAATAATTAGTCAATTTAATTATAATTACGTTATCAATAAGGGTATAATGATGATGTATTTGTAGTAAATTAAAATGTATATATTTTATAATTATTGTACATAACAGTTCCTATAATAAAATATTAATATAGTGAGTACACTAATAGAGAGCATCTTAATACAGTTTTAATTTTTTGTCTGTAGATTGGTAGTTGGTACCTACTATTAAATACTTATAGGTTATAACACTTATAACAAATATTTTAAAATATTATTTCTCTCTCTATACTTTACCATTATAATATAATATACCTACAGTGAAAAGATCAATAAAAATGATGACTTATCATACTTTATGAGTCATGATGAGTAATTTTTTCCAAAAATGTTATTATTTATTGGAGAACTATTTATTTGCAGTATGCTTATCGTATACTATAAACGTTTTACGTGTTTACTATTTAAATAGGTATATTATGGAATTTACATATATTTACAAACATAAATAAGTTATAACTTATAAGTTACAAATGTAATATTTGATATCAATTTAATGTAAAATGCTATATTTTATTTTTAATAGATTGTACTCTGGTAATTTTTGAGAAAAACAATGTAAGTATAAAGTAGGTAGGTAATAAAAATAAAAATAAATAGTTTATTTTAACGTGAATATAGCGATATAGGCACTCCACAGTCCACAGCACATATATCATTCGAGTGTTCAACGATAAAAGTAACACGAAATATTTTCAACACGCGACCTTGAGTTTAATTTGTATTCTTTTTACTGTACAAAGGATTTGTTATTACATAATTTTTAACATTTTTCGTACCTATATGGACAGCAAAACAAAATTATTTTGCATTGCACCCCACCTCTTTCCTTTTTGAGTTTGAAAATGAATCGTATTATTTTTTTTTTAAATAACTACCTAACATTTTTATTTTAAAATTGTCTAATTAAGAGTGTATTAAAGTTTTAATATATGCACGATTTATAAGATCCGTACATATTTATTGATTTTTTTATCAATTCCTACCTACTTTATTTATTCGAGGATCATGCTATACAAATTTTATTGGTGTAATACAGTAATTTAAATTAGGTACTACGATTTGTTGAAACTTTGACTACCTTATTATTCACAATAACGAAAGTTTTAATATAGAAAAAAATATTATGAGTCGGTTCTTTAAAAACTTTTTCAATTTAAAACTGATGAAGAAAGATGTAAATTAAAAAAAAATGTTTGTTTATAACAATCCGTTCATATTTACACGTAATGTCATAAAAATCAGTGCAACAGCTACTTTCTAAATTAATTCTGCATTTTTACGTTCCTGACTCCTGTAATGATTTTTATAGATTCTAAGCGAAATGCTGAATACCATTTTACAATGATGTGTGCATTTTTTAATTCAATTTATTTTCTATCGTCACATTTTTTTCATTTCATCCTCAGAGTAATTACTAGTATAGCTTCTTTCACCATCAATATTGAAGGTTGAGGCATTTTTATTGCTCTAAAAGGTAATGTTAGACGAAAAATAAGATCTAGTACTAGTTAGTACTTTAATTTTATAATAAGTGTTATAGCTCAAGAGTAAAAATCATGAGTATTTTTTTAAATAACCAGGAAAACTAAAAAATTACGGAAAAACGGGAATAAAAACTTAGTCATACAGGTATTTATTTATTTCAAGCTGAAATGTTATTGAACTTGGATATTTAAATGAAAAATGACAATTTGAGTTATTTTATAGCAACTTAAATAATATTATTATATATAGAAACTTTTTATAACTATACATATTTTTATTTATTATACACAATGACATTTTCAAAATATTAAAATTAAATTTTTAGTTATTATACCATAAATCTATTTACACCATACAATACGTATGTTGATATTGACTTAATAACTAGTAAACATTTAATAATTATTTAATTATATATAGGTACGATTAGTTTCTAAAAAAAATTAGGTCAAACTACCATTTTATTTTAATATCAAAATAAATCAATAACAGCAATAAACAAATAAGGAAAAATAAAGACTGACTGCAGACCGTCATTACACTATATATATATATTATAGTTATGATCTGAATAGTTTTTCGTATACAATAATTAATCATTGAATTAAAATTTGACACTTCCATGTTATCTGCTATTACTATACATGCACATCAGAGCAATTTCCTCGAGGTTTTTTTATAATTATAAATAGGTATTTAATATTTATAAAAAAACAAGGAATAACTCTCAGATCCGCCCATTGTTCCCAGCCTTTCTTTAATACATGCAATATGCTAATGACTATATAAATATCATTATGGACCGTGGATAAATAAGCAATAGTCAGTGGCGTAGTTATGTAGGAAGATGATGGAGATAGATCTCCCCTCCCCCCATAAATTTTTTTTATTTTTAATGTATAATGCATTGACTTATACTTAATATAAGATTATAAAATTATCCATATTACGTTATACCTAATCATAGATATAATAATATACAATATAGGACTATAAAAAAATGGCGATAATGCCCTCAAATAATTATATATCCCCCTCCAGAACAAAATCATAACTACGTCACTAAATAGAGTTACTAGTCAATATTGTAGTTGTAGTTCACGTCCCCATAATTACATTTATTGTTTTTATTGATACTTTAATCATTATGTATAAGCCATAGGTAGGCATATATACATATGATGTATGTTCTACACAATTAGACATTACTGTGATTTAAAAATCAATTATATAGACGTATAATTGTTGATACTTCGTACTTATTACTTAATGTGGATCAATGCAATAAAATGGTTGTATGCTTGTACAATGTACACACATAGGTTATATGCCATCAGTGGACTGTAAACAACATAGCTCATAGAGAAAATGTAACTCATTTTTACAGAAGTACAAGAGTAGCCACTATAGATAGGTATTAGAGGTACCTATAGGCTATAAGCATCTGTGTATTATAAGTACCAAAGTACATGTTGAATTCAATATAGCAATATATACCTATATAAATCCAATATAAATAAAATTGATGAATTAACATAAAAATGAACTTCTACAGAAAGAACTAAGAAGAAATGCAATACAATTATCGAAAATAATCTTATAACAGTGTGCGCATAACTGCGTATAAGCGATTTTATTCTATCTATATATTTAAAAATTATTGCTGACTAATGAATATAATATAATAGTTAAATGGAAATATTCTGTTTAATTACCAAATTTTGTAATAATCTAATCTATATCTGCAATTATTTGGAATAATTTACTTTTAAATGCGAATAGCTGTAGGCGAATAATTATAGCATTGTAGTATATAGTAACCAGATAACTTATTACTGAATTTAATTTAAAAACATTATCTATTTTTTAAATATATCTCTTTAATATGTTTTGAATTCAATTTCTTATGATTTTTACAAAAAATAATTTCATTAATATAATATATAGGTACATATCAAAATATTTAAAAAATATGTAAAAATAATATCCAGACCCCATGAACACCTCTCTGGATACGTGCCTGTTATCAGTCAAAATGAATAATAATCAAAGTTCAGAATGAACACTATATTTGCCGACCGATAATCAACACCGGCGATCAGGGCAATGTTAATGATATTGAGATTGTGGTATTGAACGTGAAAAAAATATAAATTAATTTGGTCAACTTTCCATAATATTATTTACTTAAATAATAAAAAGCTTTTGGCGTCCGGTGCACACGCACTTCTCTATAGACACGGCACTGGCAGTGGCGCAACTAAGAGTTGCAAAAGGGTTTTTAATACTCCACCATAGTTCAAATTTAACACCCCTTATTTTTTTTATACCAAACTATTATTGTTTTGGTAAGATACTATGGGTCTGTGAGGTGTTAACAGTTTTAGCGTTCCACATTATTAAGAGGTCTAGTTGCGCCTATAGGCAATGGATAGTAATAGATACTAGGTACCTACTTAGGGAAATAATTAAAATATCTACAAAAAGGTTCTTAACTAATTTAAAAATCAAAAATATTTTAAAACACCAACATGAAAACACTGATAATGTTCATATATTTAAGTTTGATAAATAGGTCAATAATTCACTTCAATATTAATGCTAACAGCATAAAATTGGTTCTGGTTAACACACATTTGCTACATTATATTGTATTGTTGTAAGACAGTGATGCAAATGTAATATTTTCTTAATATAATAATAAAATAAATATACAATACCTTTATAATCTATTGTACCTTTGTGGTAGCTATGTATATCATCATAGAATAATATTTACTAGGCCTATTGAATATTTTACACCACGAATCATTTAGTCTAAAGAAACGTTAAAATTATATTTTAGATACCTTAGTAACAGTTTAAAAAAAAAGAAAAAGTAGGTGACCATTCTGCTGTAGAGAGGATCGCAGACGTCAAATGTAAATCGTCATCGAGTAGGTAAGCTATCTACTGTTATTTATTAAATGATAAATAATTGCATACGAAAACTGATAATGAGCGAAAACAATTTGTTAGCCTAGGTATATCACTAAGTATATTTCATATATTTATATCATAGAAATTTATTTCACTATTTTAGTAGTACGGTAAGTTGAATACATTTTTACCGAGAACATTGCATTTATTGTATTTGGTATTTAAATTATAATTGAATATATTGTTAGTACACATCATTATTATTATTATGTACCTACTTATTAACTTACTTGTACAGCACTTAAACTTATTGTAAAAATAATATGTTTACAGATTGTATAATAAAAATAAAATTAAAAAAAAAAAACCTATTAACTTTTGAATTAATATAGGTACCTTAGTATCTACAAATTAATTAACTGTAGAACAGTGTGATAGATTCGTAACAAAAATAGGCAAATAATAAATAGGCAACAGTATGAAATTAATTTAAATTTTTTGAAAATGTCTTGGTGATATTGTAAATATAAAATATAATAATAAACCTAGCTACAAAAAGACTTAAATCCCTATAAAAATATTTTTGAATTATTACAAATTAAATAAAATCGTTATTCTTTGAATAAGTATCAATTTCAACCAAATTAAAAATTTAAATGTCTATAAAAAAAGTACGTAGCTATATATTTTTTTAGATAGGTATTTTTATTTCAATATGAACTATATAATATATGACGAAACTTACATTAAATTTCCAGGCCTCAATCATAGAAATCGAATATTTTATAAATTTTAAAGTAAAAAATAAATTAAAAATTTTAGTGATTTTGTCTAAAATTAAATTCACGTAAATATTTCCATTTTTCCATACCCTCTCCATATTTATTAAAAAAAGTATTGGTAATTTTTTAATTTTTATCCCTAAAGTACCAATTAGATTCACTTTCCTAGAAAAGGTATCGTAATTGTAAATCTAATGATTTTTGCTACTAAATATAAAAATGTTTTCTAACAAAAAGCACATCGTAGTTGCTATGCTCAAAATCTAAAATATATAGGTAGATATCTACCAACTTATTTGATATTTTAGTCACGTTTATTAATGCAGTAGGTATTGTAACAAACACGTATAACTTCCCAATACGTAAATACAAATTTAATTTAAACATTTGTATGTATAAATGTCTATTGGTCTAATAGCTATAAATTATTCGAAAATATTTTAGAATATTCTGTGTTCTCTCAAGGCCGAAAAACACTGATGTATTGGAATAATATAATATAACAGCAGACTTATTTATTCCTAGAAGGTATTTCTCTAAGACCTAAATGTACTATCTATAATTATTAAATACAAAATACTAATGAAGTAATGAGTAATGAATAATGGCCCATTGATATTTTATTTATTTTTAATTTCTGAGAAGGAAGCTAATTGAAATCCACTTACTAACATAAATAGGAACATCATTAATATTTATAGTAACTATAGGACATAAATAATAAGTTCTATGAAAGCTACTGTTGGCTAAAGTCTTAAGATTTACAACTTAAATTTCTCATATTTCATAAAATATAATTTGGAAATGTTAAGTAGAAAAAATAATAATATAACCTGTAACAAAAACAACTGTCATTAGAATAATATTAATAGCAAAAAATTGTTGTCAGCCAATGACCAAGTGGTTAGAATAAAGTTTTTAATAAATAATAAAAAAAAATATTAGTAACTTGTACTGCAACTTAATTTAATGTTGTTAATGCTTAGTTTTGATTAATAGTTAATATAATATTTAAAATTGGATTACAGTTCTAAAATGTTATTACTTATTATTGACTTAAATTAATATAATATAAACAATGAGAGCTATTTAAAATAAAAACAACTGTAATTTTAAGCAATTTAATTACAAAACTTTTTTGATTGTAATTGTTAGTTAATACTAATCTTATTACGCCACTGTGGATAAAACATAAAACTTGGAATGTTTTTCTATTTTAAGTATAGAAAAATAGTTATAATACAAAGCGTTAATATTAAGAATTGAAAAAATAATAACCCATGCATTTATGCTTTTATTTTATATAATTAAATTTTAATATAGATTAAAGAAAAGATAGTGTCGTAATCTAAACCAAAATTAATAAAGAGGGAAAAGAAAATAAAATAATTATAATAATAATAATAATAAAACTTTAAATTAAACTAACTTCTGTTATAAAGTGTTGCTATTGGCTGGCTTCTTTTTTCACACGTCACATGTTAAATCAATGTATATCCACATACATGCTTATTGTAAATTTAAATAACAGATTGTATGTTTTAAAATAAAGTTAGAAAAAAAAAAAAATTTTAATACAAGTAATAATTTAAACTTATAATCTATATTATATAAATTACATAACATTTAACACACAAACAAAAATTAATAATTATAGTTAATAAGTTTATTAAGACTAAAACTACAGAAAATTCAAAACATTATATGTTTTATTAAGTTATACAAATTTAGATAGTATATATATATATTTTTTAATAAGATATTAAATTATTGAATGTAACCTATATTTAAAGTAATAGTCTAATAATCTTTATGTATATTACATAAATCATTAAATATTATTTATTAATTAACAATCTTGTTACCCAATAGGAATAAGATCAGATTGCTCACACTTAAATGGTTGTATAAATTCTACAACCATCGTTCCACACAAGACATCATATGCACATCTGTTTTGATTAGCTGCTGCTGTAATAAAAGGTAGTGGAAACAAAAATGCAAAAAATAGATTTTTAGTGATTGAACGAAGTGTTGCCCGTTTCCAACCAATATCGCCACCAGGAATTAAGGCAATGACTTCAGCTGGCTGACCTCTTATAGAAAATAGTTTATCAGCTCGAACAACTGTAATATCTAATAGAGTTTTACCAACTGTTGCTCCGCCTTGAAATATTGTACTACCTTGTAGACAACATATCTAAAAACCAAAAGTATTTAATTATGATATTATAAACATTTTCATTTATATATCTAATGATTATATGTTGGTAGAAGTAGTTAAGATTATTTTACAAGTAATTGTATTTTAAAATTACCTCATAAAGACAAACTATTATTCGGTGCGTTATTTCAATAAACAATAGTTCCGAAGTCATTTCTAATGTAGAAGTATAATCAACATCATCTCGTGAAAAAATACTGTTATATTTAGTGAAATCGCTAAAAAAAGATAACTTATTTTATAAAGTAAATTATGACCATTTTAGCTTAAGTACAAAGAGCATAATCTATGACTTATCACCATGCTATTATTTTAATTATTATTATTAAATTACACATTCATACATTTAAAAATAAATACAACAATTTGTTTAAGATATTTAAGTATTATTTTTTTTTTTTAAGTTAAGTATTTACATATTTATAAATTTTAAGCATGTGCTCTACCATGGATCTACTAAGTAAATTTTTAATTAAAATAATTAATTCTTATTTATATAATATTTATACTTAAAATTTTAACAAAAAACTTAATAATTTCATTTTAGTTAACTTTTTTTTATTATTTTATTTTATTTTTTATTCATAAAATATTAAAGTTACAATGATCATTAGCTATTTTTTCCATTCTGTTTAAATAAACTAAAGTAGATATATTTATAGTATAAAATAAAATGTATTTACATTTCATTATTAAATTATATATTTTTATGAAAATTTTTTATCTGTGAATAAAATAATGATAATATGCATTTAATAAATACAAAATTCTAGATAATGTTCAGGATACATAAATAAAAAAAAAGACTTATTTATTAAGTTACACTAGTGTTTCTCAATCTTTTAAGAGTGATCGCCCCTTCAATAGCAAATCAATTTTCTAACACTCCCTGTGTGAAAAAGATAGAAAGGAAGTTGATGATTTGGAAAATTTAAATACAAAAATTGAAATTATCTAATAACTCATGTTTTAATTTATTTTTTAATTATTATATGGATTATCATTAATGTATTATTTAAATCAAGTTCACTGCCCCACAGTTCTCCTCTACCTTCCCCCCAGGGGGTGTTATCTACCCCGTTGAAAACCACTGAGTTACACCTATAACCACCAAACAATTTTAAAGAAATTTCATTAAGTAGAGTTGTTAATCATGACTTAATATATTATTACTAATTAAAAATGTGAAATTATAAGATACCATAAGTATCAAGGTGAGTAGTAAGATAAGTGACTTAGTTTCTGTACCTCGTCTAGAATTTTTTTTAAATTTGATTCAAGTGCATTGTATTTAAATGTTCTTTATACCAATAATAATTTATTTTAACTACTGCAAATAAAAAAAAGGCCCTCCATATTAGATGTTATTTTAAGTATTATGTGTGGATTATAGGTACTTGATGATATATCAGATAGAGTTAAATACTATTTAGTATTTATTTTTAAAAATATAAAAATCAAACTACATTGTTTTAAATAGTAAAATGCAAAATATACTTACATTTCAAGAATTGAATCTACTAGAAAGTAAGCAATTACAAATTTGATAAAACTTAATATTAAAAAATCAATTAATTCAGCTCCAAAACGCCTCCATAAAGATGGTATCTGGCATTTCATTCCTAAATAAACCACATTAAAGAATACAACAATTTGTTATTTAATAAACTATAAGAATAGATCATACCCACAAACTGATCACGTTCAACAGTTGGTGTTACAGGTACCGCATTAGGCACAACTTTAGGAACTTCATTAGATTTTTTTAAAACTTGTTGGTAGTTTTTTTGTAAAAACTCTTGCTGTAATTTATTGTAATAACAATGATAACTGTTGACGGTATTCAACCATAAACGCAGTTGATCAAAGTATTCTTCTCTTGCTTCTTTATTTGTCAATTTGTTAGAATCTTTTGATGATGATTTATTTCCTGAATCTGTCATGATTCTTTAGAATATTTAGGCACTAATATCCAATCTAATAACTCCAATTTTTTCAGTCAAAAGCAATAGCTGAAAAACTTGGTTTTCATTATATTTTAGTATGAGTTGATAACAAATTTGTGATAAGAAATAATCAATAATATATTATTATTACGTTTATAAAAATGATAGAATTATATCATAGCAAAAAAATATTTTTCAAAAATTTTCAAAATCTATTTGTTGAACAAATAGTAACTTTGCGTATAAGTGCAAAGTGTAGTAGGTATAGACATTATTTATAAATTAATATGTCTATTTATTAATAATACATTTTAGGCTACGTGTTCCACACTCTCACTTACGTATTCTGCCATATGTTGCCTAGTGCTCTAGTGACAACAATGTTTGAAAGGGATAAATAATAGGTACCTATCTTGTACCTATACTTATTATGATAGAACTGATTGGATCTTACATAGTTACATATGGTCTTAAATATAAATTTAAGACTGTACACGGAACCACAAATATAATATACATAATGTCATAATGACTGATGAGAACAAAGTGTAAGCTACAATTTTCTAAAAATGTTATCTTTAATATTAATTTTCTCTTTCCCCAGGTTCAGCCCACACTCCACGTACCTATTTATAAGTGTCTATGAGTTCTCATTTTCTTGGTATTCAATTGCTTGGTAAATATTCTTTGGAGTGTTAGATTGTACCTACCTATAAGACCTCGAGGAATAAAATGTGAAAAAAAAATTGTTTTAACCGACGACAATACATTGCCTCATTTTTTTTACACCCTTATGTTTGTCTATGAAACTTAACCTAACAAAAAACATTTCATTTTTAAGCAAAAACTTAGATTTTTAAATGTTCTTAACTTAAGGACATAATTTCAATGAAAAACAGGTGTTACGCTGAACTCCTGAAGCTTCTATTTTTTTTAATTACCTAGTCTTTTACTTTGATCATGAATTATATACGACGAGCAACTTCACCCAGGGCCAAATTTACGCCTAGACCCGGGCCTCACGGGCCTAGGGCGGAAAATTTTGTAAGAAATGAAAAAAATCATATAAATATTTTATGCATTTATGTAACTGCATAAATTAATATTATATAATATTTAAAAAACATAGAAGTAAATCTATGAATTTAAGAAATAAATACTAAATTATTTTTCTTGGGGTTAGGATGGCATATTTAAAAGGGCCTAGGGCAGTATTTGTTTTAAATTCGGCACTGACTTCACCCTATACTCTCCTCACAAATGATTCTAATTTAAAAAATGGCGACAGTAAGTACTCCTCTGTAAATAGCGTGTATACCTAATCTAAAAGTCATGGAATAATAGGTACTTATCAATAATACGTTTTAATAATTTACTATTTTTAGCTTTTAATTGTAATTCTTAATTAGTTATATGAATATTTAATAAATAATGTGTTTCAAAGAAAAAAAAAATTCTTAGTATACAAATTAATTGTGCATAGGTAATTATTTTTTAATATGTTAATACTTACTGTTACAGAAGAACGTATTAATATATATTTCTGATGTGTTTGTGAAAGCGTTAAAAAGAGAGGTGAAAATCATATTTTATTTAAAAAAATTTTAGGGTGGCAAATTTTATATTGCCCCGGTGCAGAAATTTGGCTCAATACGCTACTGTCAGTAATTTAGTAGGCAGTTTTATATTTTTTGAAGTTAAGATTGAATAAAGAATTCGGAGACGGTCGTTGAGTGATCGACTTTTATTTTCTTAGTGAGCTGACCAAATAAATAAGTCGACGATTGAATATTGACTCCAAAGTCCAAGGTAATATTTTATGTATAAGTACAATACGTTTTCTAAATACCTACTTAAAATTACCTATTTACTTATTAATTTAGTTGTAAGTATTAACTTACATAGGTACTTTTATGAAATATATAATAACAAAATAATATATACATAAACTAATAACAAAAGTTGTAATCAATATTATAGTCTAAAAATGAATATATTATCTAAGTAATATAATGAATAATAGATCTGATTTATAAATAACAGTAGATCAAGTCACGTAGGTATTTAAAGAAAAATTAATTATACAAACAGACCATGGAATGTTATACATAATAATAAAAAAAAAACAACATAGGTATTATGTAATGATAAAACTACAAACAATTTAGATATCTACATTGTTTTTCTTACTATTATTACTTTTATTTAATCAATTTTTTGATATGTTTTGTTTTTTGTTATTTCTTAACCCTTATTAATAAACTGTCAATTTATTTTATTAGTTATTACTCCTCATTTTTAAAATGTTAACTCATTTCTGTTTATTATTTTATGTCTTCTAAAAATAATAATAATACTGATTTGTATTTAAAACAGTTTCGGGAAAGAACAAAGATAAACAAGTTAATATAAATTGGTTTCTGCTGAGATTAACGCTCTTGAAAGAAAATAATTTATACCAATTACCAATACCTATTTGTTTTGAAATGATAATCATGTAGATGAGCTTTCACTGCTAAGCAAATATGTCTGGACACTTGAGCACCAAGTACCTACCTTCAATATTCTTAATAATAATCATAGAGGAATCGCGCAGTCTATGTCCATCGAAATCTGCGATATTGTATGTGTATAAGTTATATTATAATATAACTACAGTGGAACCTCGATAACTCGAACTTCTATAAGTCAAATTTTCGATAACTCGAAAGAATGTCTTGGCCCCTACTTTATAACATATCATATGTGTAACCTCTGTAAGTTGAATTTTCGATAACTCGAATTTTTTTTCGCCCCCAACCGATTCGAGTTATCGAGATTCCACTATATATCATAATCCCACTGTAGGACGACGTAAGTACCCGAGTTTTAATTGTTTAAACGGCTAAATAAAATAATATGAGATACGTCTATCTAAAAATTTAAAATGAATTTTCGAATCGAAAAGTTCAGCGACCGGCAGCGCCATCTGACGACATTATCACCGCCGTTTAGATCTGCCTTAACATCGTTTCGAAAACGGGCGCTTTGAGCGTACCAAACGCCACGACAGAAATACGTAACAACAACAATAATAATAATAATAATAGTGAGTGTAGAAATGTGTCGCGCGAGCGTTGTTGCATTAGTGTCCGTAACGCCCTGGCCGCGCATCGTTCCACCACCTCGCCCTCGCAGCCGGCTAGGTCTACGGACGCTATAGGACTTTACTACACCACTTTCTGACTTGACTTTCATATCAATCCACCGGCGCTGCACGCAAAATGATAACCCTCACTACTACAAAGGTGCCCGCTATCCGCAACACCTTGCAGGTAAAATTTAGCATAATATCGTTCCAAACGCGGTTAAAAATCTAATTTTAATACTACTCGAATGTATTTGTTCAATTCGGTTTGAGTATACAATTTCAAAAGATGTACCTATCATCATATGTCATAATATAACGCGTGCAAGTGTAAAATATTCGTTAAAAAATAAGTAGGTTATCTATACCTATCTATATTCGTGTGTGTACATCATCATATGTGTAAATACTCTGCAAGGGTGTTATTGTATCGATTTTCGACAGTGACGTCAATCCGTTTTTACCCTCTGTAATATCACATTTTATACATACCCCTATAGCTATAGATCGTTTACTGCGAATCGTATCTATGGACGTGCGGAGGAATCGGATTCAGTTGGGGCTGCACCACCACCACATTATCATCTTATTTTTAAGAGGAGGGGGGCTAGAATTATTAAGACTACACAAAACTTTACTATAACTTTGCCTCGCTTCTGGAGCCTCTTACCAAATGAAAAATATTTTTTTTGAAATACCTGTATAGATTGTGGTTTGTTTTTATTACAATAAATCATAATTTTATTATTAATTAATAACCATAATAATTCAGTATTTTATTTGGTATTAATGAACTACCTTGCTGTAGTTAAATTAATATTATTAATTATTCTAAAATAATTCAAAATAAAAACTTTTAAAGCTTATATCAAATATTACTAAAATATTGCTAATATTGTTGAATTTTTAAAAATTTCATAAATGTACCTATATCTTGAACAAGGATAAGTACGTATTTTCTCATAAGTCATATTAAATGTGTATGATATCTTTTATTGCATACATAATTTTGACTTATTTCTATTTATTATATGGTTAAAATGTATTCATTTTACGATTTATATGTATTTATATTTTTTTAGTAAGCTCTATAAACATTTGATTATTTTTAACTTCTAAGTTAAGGTACACAAAAGTAAACAATCATCGTCATTTGGGTGTGTATGGAATTTATCAAAACATATTGAATCTATATTATTTTGTATACAATAGTAACCTGTAGTATTTATTACTTATTATTAATTAAATTTAAAAAAAAAAATGGGTATAAAAATAGAGATTATGAAAACTTATTAAGACTTGATAAATAAATATTTTAAATTACTAATAGTGATCAATTTTATTTTACAAGCGGTCAGTTTTAAAACTTATTCCTCTCCTTAAACTAAAATGTATAAGTATGATAAATAATAACAAATATTTTGATACTATAATTTTTATTTTTATTGCATTAAGACAACGTTTTGTATCTTAATTGAAATAAAAATTTGTATTATTATCTGTTGTCTTTTCCATTAGTGAATATTAGAAATTTTTTTTTCTTAGATATTATGCATGATAATTATTAATTTTTTATTTTCGTGTAGAAAAATTTATAAATTTGGGGATTTCTCCCAAAACCATTACCTATATATGATTTTTTCCATGATTGTTTTATTTGATTATACAAGATGATCGATATCAGCCCTTGAATATAGATTCAAAAAAGTTAAGATGCATCATTTTCTGCATATCTGTCTCGTCCAAAGTACATCTATGTTTTATATTATAGACATACATGTTATACTATATGGTTCGTGAGATAGGTCATAGGTATATACTTCATGGAACTTATTAGGTGGTTGTGACCTTGAGAGAATTGTTTTAAAAATGTGTAGATTAATTTTACTGCCAAATTATGATATAAAAACAAAATTTCAACCTCTAATATTTATTTATAGTACAATTTAATATATTATACGTATATGATATGCAGTAGAACTTCATAATTTGTTACTTGATGAGTGAACCTGATACGCATTAAAATATGTATAAAACAAATGTATGGGTAATTGAACTAAATAAGCTAGAAAATTTGTGAACTAACCGCACCATAAGCATAAATTTTGAACGTAACGAAAATGAGCCTATTAGGGGTCAATAGAATCGCACGTTGAATAACAGACGCCGGTGTAGCGCGCAGCGTTTATTTTCGTATACGCGCGGGCTCAAAGCCAAACATTTGATTATTATGTCAATAGGCATTTGCCATCTACTATGATATATACCTGCGTTATAAGCAGCAATTTAAATACACATTAAGTAATTGCTGATCTGATCGATAACTATTATTACCTAGTTTTGAATTAATAAAAGTTCTGAAAATTCAAATATTTATTGCGCACTTACGTAATAATGTAGAATATGCAGTAGGTAATATATGTATGTTGTATCTGTACTGCACTGGGTGAAAACTACATAAACGTTTAACAATGTTTAAACAACAATTAATATTTTTGAATTGTTGTGTTGTACAATTGTTTAAGGACTTCATTAGTATCTCTTGATAAAAATTAAGAATAGATTATTATTTGTACGTACTTTACAGATAAACAAAAAAAAATTATAATTAGTTATCTACTGAATATAATGAGATAGAATTAATTTATGTTAACTTTCAAACAAAAATTTACCATATAAATAAAAACGTTATTGAAAAAGATAATAAACTTATATTAATGCAAGTTTTTAATAAGTTTACATATTATTAAAATAATTATGTTAAATAGCTGTAAATTATTTTATATTGTAAATGCTTTAGTATCTAATAATAGATTTCTTATAAATTTATATTTTACTATTTAATAATCTTAGAAATATTCAAACATTACACTGCATGGTTTATTTTTTCTTAATACCATATAAAAATATCATGTTGTGATTTTTAACTAAAATATAATTAACTACATACATAATAAATATAGCTATAGAATATTGAATAACCTTATAAATAGCTATTTTTCAAAATATTGAACAAAATATTTTCAGTTTAATTTAAATGTGTGAATGATTGTATATTTTTTTTTGTTTTTTTTTTGTTTTTACAGAAGTTAACGTCGACATGGCAATGCAGAAGCCTTGCAACTGATGCCACGTTTGATATAAAAGTTTGTAACATTTTAAATACTATTAGAAATCTATGTAAAAACGTTATACATTTTAGGTTCTGAGTGAGTTAGTTAATGTATATAATATATTGCTTTCTAATTTTACTACAGTTATACTGATGCAGTTAATAATAAATTCTACTTTCTTGTTAACACTTTCGGATAGAAAAGAAATTTCACAGAGAAATATTTAAAATAATAAGTACCTACCTATCTAATTTATACTGATCCAATTTAGTCAAGTGGTATAATTGTATGCAACGAAGTGATTTTTAAACATTCTTAGTGCTCATCACTCAATAGGTACATTAAACATTAAACATTAATTCACGACCACACCTAAGATAATTTTAAATTTAAAAATGAATATTATAGATTTTAAGGTATACTATTTAATGTTTAAATTTTAAATTAATTTAACTAAAAAATAAAAACATCAGCGATGTTTCTCTCAACATGTAAATGTTCTCCTATATTTTTTCATATAACTAGTATAACTTAGTAAATTGTTGGTACCAAAAAGTACCGATATTGTGTTCTTTTAATTAAAAAACAAAGGGTAGTTCATTAATTTTGAAGACCATATATTTAAAAACTCAATTTTTTTAAAATTTTAGAACTATTCTATGGTGATACAAAATCATTTTTTCAAGTAAGATTCAATCTTTTTTATTATAATTTATTGTTAATTGGAAGATTTTTTTTGAAAATTTTGATTTATTTAAATCGAAAATATGGCAAGTAGTTTTTGAGTTAATTAACTTTTTGTAAAAAATAGTAAAATACTTTTTGATAATGATTTTACATAAAGTATAAAATAGATGTAATATTTAGTCTAGTTTTTAATTTTTTATTTTACTCAAAATATTTTAATAAATTGATGATAATAATTACTATAATTTTCAAATAAGTAATGACATAATTATAAAACCCTTATATTCTTAACCTTTTATTATAGACTATTATCCTAAGTAGGTATAACTGGTACAAGGTACTTAAAATTTAATAACCAATACTTAATTGTCCTTAAAACTTATTGTCCTAATTATGAATTATTTAAATAAAAATGTTTAAAAAATAAATTTTCCAATTGATAATTTATAGATAAAAGGCGATCCTTATTTGAAAAATAGAAGTTAATACCACAGGATATTCTTTAAGTAGGAAAAAAATAAGTATTTGAAAATATTGGTAAATCATACTTTATATATTTTATATATTATGCGATTCTTAATAATCATTGTTTTATGTTCATTATTATTTCTACGAACAACTGCGATTTATGAAACCCGTGTTGAATGATATCAGTAGATAAAAAGGTTAACTTTAAAATAAAATAATAAAGACTTAATACTACGCTTCAAGTCTAAAATCATAATTTAGATTTTCAAATAAGTAATTATGATGTACGATTGTTATGAATATTTTAGAAAAAAAATTATTACAAAATAGATTTAAGTAATTTCCTCTAAACAAAATGTGCTCAATTACTTTATTGATATAATATTAAGATGATAGATACTTAGTAATACTTTTTGATGTATAGGCGTTCAAACTTCATAAATTAGAGTCTGGACCCAGTACAACAGTAACTGTAAGTAAAGAAGACGCTATAAATTACTACAAACAGATGCAGTATATCAGACGTATAGAAACGGCAGCCGGTAACTTGTACAAGGAAAAAATCGTCAGAGGATTTTGTCACTTATACTCTGGACAGGTTAGTATTCATACTGTTTAACTTACTTATATTGATTTTATTAGCAAAGTTTTTGATATATTTAATTTGATATTAAAATAGGAAGCTTGCGCAGTGGGTATGAAATCGGCATTCCGCGAACAGGACTCAATAATATCAGCGTACCGTGTTCACGGCTGGACATACTTGATGGGTGCAACACCGGTGGAGGTGTTGAGTGAACTTACTGGTCGAGTCGGTGGGGTAGTTCGTGGTAAAGGTGGTTCCATGCATATGTATGGTAAAAACTTTTACGGCGGAAACGGTATCGTTGGAGCTCAGGTTCGTGTACCTATTGATTTTCATTTTTCTATAATATAGTTAAGAACTCATCTCATAAAATTAAATCTTCTATTAAAAACCTATTACCAATACATATTTTATAATATTATTACATTTCGACTATTCTAGATAGGATATCGGGATATCGTAGTTTTATCCATTAATTATCATCATATAGGTCCCTATAGGAAATTATAACCTATATTATCTTAAATAATAAAAAATAAAAAAATAAAATTTAATAGAAAGGTACCAATTTGATGTTTGATATTTATTATTTTAATCTTTTTATTCTTGTTTAGGTTCCTTTAGGAGCGGGCGTTGCATTGGCTGCAAAATACTTGGGCACTGGAGGAGTATGCTTTGCTTTGTACGGAGATGGCGCTTCAAATCAAGGTCAAGTGTTCGAAGCATACAATATGGCTAAATTATGGAACTTGCCCTGCGTATTTGTCTGTGAGAATAACGGGTATGCAATGGGAACGAGTTCGGAACGGTCAGCTTCAAACACATCTTACTACACCCGGGGCGATTATATACCCGGCATTTGGGTAAAAATATAATGTGATCAACCAACCCTAGTAGCTAGTGTTCGTATACATTAAGAGATTCAAGTTAAATATTTTTTCTCGAATATTTGATAATGATTGATAAAAGATAAGAATTCGACATTCAAATAATTATTTTAAATTTCCCACGTTTATTTTACACTCAAGTAGGTACTCAACTTTATTATTTAAAAGAAGAATGTGAACTTCGATTTATTCTTTATTTCTAGTACTTACCTAGCACCTAATTATGTTTTACATGGTAGCTGGCAGGTATGTATTTACTAGTTACTACTATAATTTTAGCTACCTACCATTTAAAAATGTAAGCAATATGTGCTGCAATCAGATAATTTCTACAATCATGGAATCCTCATTATTCGCATGCTTATATATGTCCAAATAATTTTTACCAATAATATCTTAGAAATTAGTAAATAATATTTATTTAAAAACATTGATTCTAAAGATGATTGAATTACTGGTGTATTATCTAAACTTAAAATTAATTACTCATCGTTAGACTCTGATAATGATGCTTGCATGGTTTAATTGCTCGTTTAGAACATTTTTAAAACAAATAACTATCAATATTATTAGTAATTAGGTACTTTGTAACTTAACATACATAGCTAATGGTTATATATTTTTCAATAAATTTTAACAACACACACTCAGAAATCAAAAAAAAAAAAAATATTTTTTTAAATGTATCTATAAGTACCTAAAATATTATATCTACTTTTTCAAAAATTTGAATTAATACTTCATAAATAACTAATAAGTAAATAGAATACTTAGAAAGTTAGGTAGTTATGACGTTAGATACGATCACAACAAGATACGCATCTTAGATAGTTAAATTCGATTTAGTGAGATATTTTATAATTTTGCAACTCAGTATTATTAAAAATATCATGAACATGTAATTTTAAAATAAAGAAAAAATATTGTAAATAGCAGAGTAATCTAGCGGCGAAAGTAGGCGATAGCGTGGAAAGTAAATTTGTTAAAATATTGAAAATAACAGCGAAAGATAACGCTACAATTGTCGTTAAGACCCGTTCATTATCTATAATATCTACGATTAAAAATAGTGAAAATAATAAAATATTATCTTTAATTTTGGTTAATCCTTAACAGGAATGTCCTTTCAGGTTCTTAAATCTTAATATTATTTGTTCACTGTTGTTGACTGTTGTTTATTATGAGGTATAAAAGTTATAGTACAATAAAGTTTATAATTAAAACGAGTTTTGAAAGTTTGTAATCCAGTTTTTGACATTTTAAATTAATTCTCTATAAGCTGCTAGAAACTTAGTTTTTATAGTCTTCGTAATATAATATGATTATTAGTGCATACGTTAAAATAACTACCTACATAATGACAAGGGCAGAGAACTTCTAGTATTTGCATATTTATTTTATATACTCGTAAAAATGAATCTATAAAAACAAATAAATGTATATCGGATAGATACCTATCAGGAATAAAGACGAATTTGTAATTTTATGATGCATATTTATGTATTATTTTGTTTTTTAAACATACCTACTTATTTATGTTTATTTTTGGATTTTGAACAACAATATTACATTTTTTGAGATAAATTTGTGCATTTTCATTTAAATAACGCTTAAATTTTGCTTGTTCTATAAAGCAAATACCTACTAAATAGTCACTTTTGTTATAGTTTTCAAGGTTTACAATTTTATACACTGTGCAATACGTGCCAGTAGGACACCAACCTATCGCTATCGCATGCTTATCATTGACAATTACTATTTATCATCACTTACAAAACAAAAATTATTGTTTGTATTAATTCATACCTAAGTTTATATATACCTATTAATTTAAATTTTGGTCCCAATAACTCAGTACAAAACAATAAAATAATATATTATTTTGTACCTCTGTACATGATGTTCAAAAAAGTGATAATACCGATTTAAACAGATACTCTATTTTAACAGATAATAGTCAAAAAATTGTCGAAAACTAGCATTTAATACTTAGTAGGTTTGTGCGTACCTACCTCGCCACTGAGTAAGCATTGAGTATATTATTATAAAGTGGTGAGAATTTTTATACGGAAACAACTGCAGTCTAACACCAAGTCACTATCTCTGTCTGTACCTATTTCATTTTTGTTAAAATTTAGGTAGACGGCATGGACGTACTGGCTGTTAGAGAAGCATCAAAGTTTGCGGTGGATCATTGTGTTAATGGAAATGGTCCCATACTTTTAGAAACAGTTACTTATAGATATTCTGGTCATTCAATGTCTGATCCTGGCACCTCATATAGAACTCGAGCTGAAATTCAAGCTGTAAGGATGACTAGAGACCCGATTACATCGTTTAAAGAAAAAATTCTCTCTACCAACCTTGCAACCGTTGAAGATCTCAAGGTAATTATTTTAGACTTTAATACATTCTATATTTCTATGTATATGGATATAGGTACTTATTAGTGTATGGTATTGTAAATTCTTATATTTTATTTAGAAAATTGATAGTGAAATAAAAATAGAAATTGATCAAGCGGTTGTGAAATCAAAAGAAGATGCAGAAATATCACTAGATGAGTTGGCCAGTGACATATATGCCAAACCACTTGAAAACGAACAACGAGGGGTAGTACCCTGGCAAAAGATAAAACATGTTAGAATTGGACCAGCTTTCAATATTAAATAAGATTATTAGAATACATGATGTCAGGGTAAATACAATTTGTAAAGGTTATACATTTTGATGTGATGGAGTCGGACCACTTAAAGCAGGGTATTTGTTTTTTGAATGCAAAATACGGTTATTATAATTGTTAATTTTTTGATTTATGAAATATTTTTTATTAAATGATATTAGTTCTTAGACTCTCTACTATTTTTTATGTGCCAATTATTTGTTTATTTCAGTTCAAAAAAAGTATAATAAAATAAATAATTCACATTATTATTTATAATGTTTTAATCATAATGGTTGAATTCATATTATATAATGAAAATTGTAATGGTATTGTACATAACAAGTAATAATTAATATCATTGATTATAAATACTAGCGTAATAATATGCCACTAATGACTAATAATAATAATAAATAAATTAAATCACGAAAATTAAATCTAAATATCTAATATAGATAATATTGGAATTTGGAAATATCTTAAAAACAGATATGTACCTACATATTTATAATTATGTTAAAATTAATGCTTTTGGTCCAACTCTGTTGAGTATATATTATTGTAAATTGGTGTTGTACACTTGAACTGCTAAATTATATATTAGGTCATGATGAATTTTAAAGTTTATATTATGAAAATGTGTGTATCGTCTGTATCTATATGACTGTACTCGTATAAGTGATATCCTAAATAATTATCTTTTTGTAATTACCTAGTATGAGGCTGATGGAATGTTGATTAATTATTCAAATATATTATATTATGAACAATGAAAATGCATTATTTTTTTAGATAAAATAAGATAAGATAACATTATTGTTAAGCGATTGTAAACTCTCTCGATTTTAATGAACTGTAAACTCTTTAGACAGTAAATTCTCCCGATACGACTCGGGAGAGTTTACCACTGTCCTTATTATTATTTGTTGGTATGTATTTTTATTTTGTGCAGTTGTATCAAATATACATATAACATTGTATTATTGTTGGAAATATTAATTTGATTTACAAAGACGTATACATGAAAACAATAACCTGTATTTTTGTTAATCTGTTTATTAATTCTGGTTTATTTCATTTAAGGATTAATTGGTTTCATTAGTTCCTAAAGAATCTGTAAAGAATTGATGAACCGAAGATTATTTAATTCAATGTAATTATTTAAAGGTACACGTTCTCGTTTTAATATTTGACACTTTGAGTTCAACTAAGGTAAAAATGTTAGTAGTAATATTTCTTATTAAAATTTAAATAATAAACAAACTAAAATTTTGCCTTTGGGAAGTAATTATATTTTAATTTATTAAAAATTTAACGATTAATGAGTAATTAAGATTTATTATATTTTTAATTAATAATAATAAATAATATCAACAATTTAAATTATAATTATTATATAAATTATAATCTATAACATAATTATTATACATTTATACATTTAAATTGATAATAAATAATAATATGTTATTAAATTTAATTGTTTACTTTAAGTTTATTTTTTTCAAATATATCATTTAAAAGTAGTGTTGATAGATGCTACCCCTTTTCACACGTTTTCAAGTCTAGTACAAATTTTTAATTTATTTTTTTAATTTATTTACTTATTGTATTATTTTGTGTATATAAATTATAAATTTCTTATATATATATATTTATATAAAGAAAAGAAAAGTGTATCATAGTAAATACATTTACGTTTTTCCTTTATTACATACTCAACACTCGTAAATAATTACCTATATAGCGATACCGGTATAAGTGCTGAGTACCGAAATAATTATTTTTGTAATTCACTTAGTATGACAGTATCGGTATGTAAAGAGTTTGCAAATAGGTACCTATTTTGTTATTTAACTAGTAAAATAAAATAAGTCTTTACTGTCTGTCTACTATTAACTATCTACTTGATATTTAATTGTTTTCGTATTCTTTTCCAACCTAATATTAACAAATAAAGTTCATACGTGTCATCGAAAAGCTTGCAATTAACAAAACAAAAAAATATAATATAGTTACCCATTGGTTTGCTTATAAAATATTAGTAGATGGCCGTTTTTGGGTGACTTTAAGACAAAACATAAAATAATCACTACACAGATAGACTATAATAATACTTGCCAATACAATTTTATTCGTCTAATGTAAATAATTTAATGTGAGCTATATTTATAGCGTATAGTAAGTAGATACTTAAAAAAATTTATTGTTGTTGAAGTTATATGTACAACTACATTATGTACTTTTTACAGTGACGGAGCACTTTTTGTAGACTAAAATCGAAGACTACGTTCGTCGAAAATTGGAATAACCATGAACATAAGATATTATACAATTTATAATAAATATATTAATGTACGTACCTAGGTGAGTAAATAGTTTAGTATTATTGGAATAAGTTATACTTGTATTTGATTAACTAAAAATATGGTTTGATAAATTAAAAACTAAAAGACCAAAGTACCTAAATATATTTATTTTTTAATTTATAATAATTACAATAATGTTGTAACTTGTACAAACTACATTAAAAGTATTCAAATAATCGTAGTATTATAACTAACAATTTATTGTTTACTGTTTATACAATAAAATAGAAAATATCAATTTAATTAAATATTTAAATATTATTTTTGACTCTAATCGAAGAAGGGAGTAACAAATAAATAAATAATGTTTCTAATTGAATTAAAAATGTATTTTATGATTCAAGTTAATAAAAAACATCGTGAATATCAATAGTTTACGAAATACCTATATGTCTATATGCTTAGAACTTTAGTACAATCAGTTATTATAATTATTGGTGTAATGCTGCCAAGATAAAATTAAAATATTGGTTTAAATTAATTTATTTTAATAATTATTAATTTAATATATAGATATATTTTAGATAAACATTATTAATATTATGTTGACGTATACACTATTTTAAATGTCAGATATCTAAATAGACTAAATGGTTTATATATTTGATTAACATTTTAGAATGTATCTTTAATGTTAATTAAGGCAAATTTTAACTAACTCATAATTATTATACTTGGTATAAACTATAAACGTAATATTAGCCTAAATATACCTAAATTGCAAAAGTTTTTTGATTTAAAAATTGTATAAATATACGTATTAAACTATGCAAGTCTATTTTGCGACAAATGTTCAGTTTTTAAGTAGGTACTTATACCAAATCTTCTAATTTTAATTACATTCATCGAATTGTTTACTATTGTCGTATTCTAAATTAAATTTACTATGATTTAATACTATTTTTATTTTTTATTTTATTTTTTTTTGATTTTTAGTTAACTATTTTATTTTGTTAAATAAATGAATTCCTATACCTTATATTACAGTCTTCGGTTTTTTAAGATAGATGAGTTATCTTATGATTTTATAATTTTTTTTAAATTGATTTTATGTTTTGTACTCATTTTGAACAATAATAAAGAATTATTATTATTATACACGAATATAAATTGTAAGTACTATAACTATGCGGTATATGGCAATATAACTAGCAAACCGAATTTTATACATCTCCAAATATTAGATGGGAATTATTTGAGTATAAAATAGTGTATACTACGTTTACACTAATCTTTGTATCAGTAAGTGTAGTAACTATTATAAACCCATGACAATATAATTATAAATATTGGTAATTTTTGTGAGGATTTAGTATAAATTCTCGAAGGGAATTTGTTTAAGTAATCTGTAGGTATCATAAACTTACTAACATGACAAAATACCACACTTAATCCTTAAGTTCTAACAATGCAGGTACGTAGCTATCTCTTATTTTTTTTGTTTCTAATTAAATATAAATTAAGTATACTATAGTAGCACAAATTAAATATTTTACTTTATCAATGGTGACTGATATAGAAGAAAATTAGACTAGTTTATTTTTGGTGGGACTTAAGTTCCCCGTATAATATTGA
This sequence comes from Melanaphis sacchari, assembly GCF_002803265.2. Taxonomy (NCBI): domain Eukaryota; kingdom Metazoa; phylum Arthropoda; class Insecta; order Hemiptera; family Aphididae; genus Melanaphis; species Melanaphis sacchari. The sequence continues at coordinate 41,845 of NW_020271144.1, read as the reverse complement.
TCAAAAAATGTAATACATCACCTCTCATACTCTAACTATAATAGTTATCAATGACCGATGTACAATATAAAAGTATAAAATAGATTATTTACAAAATCTAAATTTGATATCTATTTTATATTTATCTAGACGGAATAAAAATGTAAAATACATAGCCGACAAACACAATTAAGAAGGCATCTTTTGTAAATTAATACGTACCGTAATATTATTCTCTCGCCACATTTTCTACAAGAACACGCAACAATTATTTTTATTGTTATTCATTTTTATGAATAAAGAATAGATACTAATAAATTAGTATTTATAAGTCGGTGTTGTAGATATTACATTGTGTACTTGTATATATTTTTAATTTTATTTTGAAACCTATCCATAATCCGTTCATAGTATCTTAAATCCTAGGCGTACATAACAATCATTCATCGCTATTAATAAATTCCATTAATGTTTAATAAATGATTTTTTGAATTTTTTCATTCAAATTTCTTGACAAGGTAGTATATGTATACTTAATTTTATCGCTAGCACATATTGTAAAATATTTTTTAATATATTATGTTAGTATAATAGGTACCTATATGATAAAAGAAAACAAAATTTTAAGTGTTTTTTCATGTTATTAATAAAAATATATTAAATATTAATAATAAATTGAGCGTTAGTCCTTTTTTAGATAGAGCTGACGATCAATTTAACAAGAAACATTATTTTAACTTTTCCTTTAATGTTTTTTGGTGTAAGTGATGTAAGTAGAAGAGAAATTTATCTTTTTTTTTATTGATTATTGTTACTTTGTTATTGCCATATGAAATCATAAAATAAAATAGGTTATTTTTGATTTGTTTACTTTTTACTTAATAGTTATCCACTTATCCAATATTTTAATTGGTATTATACTGTTAATTCTTTATGAGTTATGAGTGTTATGACAGTCAGGAATCAAACTGTTTTAATATTTTATTAAGTGTGCTTAGTGTAGAAATATTTTTCCTGCATATTGCTTTGGTTCTACTACCATCTTGTTGACAAAAGGTAAGTGAGATCAATAAATAATATCTAAATGCACTTGCCGGCATGTTATCTGAGTCGAGCGGTAGAGTTCCTGCTTTTAATTCCCTTCATAATAAAATATAATGTTCGTTTTATTTTTATTCTCCTTTGTCACTCCAAATATTTGCTTAACCACTCCCATATCAAATGACGAAGCTGGCCAATGATGACATATTAATTAATTCTCCTTCGTGTTTTTTCTACCTTACCTTTATTTAATATTATATTATATTTTTATGTTTATATTCATTTATAATAATTTTCTAAATTTTTAAATTATTGAACAGTTAATATAATTATCATAACTATAGTAATAGATAGGTAATAATAATAATAATAATAATATAAATTAGTTACTTTATTTTACAAAGTCTGCTAAATCAGGAATTTCAGAATCCAATGGCTAATATTTATGGTCTAGAAATTGAACGTATTTTTTTTAAAATTTAAATTTTTTGTATGATATAAAAGGTAAACTCCTATCGACATAATAAAACTAACATAGATGTTAACAATTTTAATTATTTCTCTTATAGGAATTATAAGCTATACAGTATTCTCGTACATATCAGCTGTACGCGTGTACCTATAGCGTATTACACAACAATCTACTACCTATACTGCTTAGTGTTTACTGTTTTTAATTTTAACAATAATAATAAAAGAATAAAAGTCGCAAGTGTACCGTGTAGACAATTCATTACTTAGTACGAATATCTATAAACTATGATGTATTTTCAAGTCAAAGAATTTCATTGTGTTTAGATTGATATCATGAGTCATAACTCATAAGCATAACTATATGTCCATATACCTACTAATAATAGTAAATTGGCAATTACCTTTTTATATACAACTAGTTGAATCATATTATACATGAATGATAAAAATAATAAAAATATTATTAACAATAATATTGTATTAGACAAATATAAATGGATTGAGCGATAAATTTAAATTGACTCCAGAAAATCAAATTTTAGTAGGTAATTGGTGATATTTTTCATCAGAAGAACTGGCAATTTAACTCATAAGTCATAATTGTCTATGAAATTAAGTGATATGTTGGTGTAATTAAACCTTTTTTTAAATAAATTTAACCAAATATCTATTAATTATTTTGTTTTTACTAAAAGCTTGTAAATTGTATAAACCTAACCTAGTTAAAATTATTAAAATCATCACACAAATTCATAAACGCTAATTATATTTTTAAGCATTGATCGATTAACCTACATATTTTTTTCCACGTATACACTACAAATATAGTAATTAGTGATTACTGAATAATGATAACCATTGTTAATTAAACGATTAATATAATAATATAGACATATAGTTATTAATAATAATTTAAAACAATTTAATTCAGAATAAATGTTTAAAAATATCACGATTTATTAAAAATAGATAATTCAAACAAGATTTATTTATTTTTTGAAACCTTTAGATTTTAGGTTGTAATTTTTAGTTTTTGTACACATTTTTAAAATTATTGCCGATATATTTCATAATATTTAATAATAAATAAAAAATGTGAAGTATATATGTAATAAATGTGTTTTTCGTAAGTCCATCAAAACCTTGAATACGAATTGTCAACATCTAAGAAGAAAAATTGTTTCTACAACAGAAAAAAATATAATAACATAACATTGTACTAAAACCTTAAGAAGATAAATAAATTATTAGTTAATCTGTAATTGTAATTTAATGTTTTATAACCAAAATATTCAGTTAGTTCAGATTACGAAAAAAAATATATATATAATAGTTTTGTATACATTTTTCGCATATTTGCTAAAAAATATAGATAAATATAATTTTACACTTAATATGGAATTACCATATTTATGTATAAAAAAACAGAACAAACAATTTTGGCTCCATTCTAAAAAAAAAAAAATCTCCTAAAATTATAATTATTTTTAATAATATTTTTGAAAAAATATTCGCCTGTTAAATATAATAAAAATCACCCTTGTTGTAAGGGTTCATAACATTATACACTATTATTGCTGACAATTACTGTTCATCGTCAATCCATACTTGTTAATTTTTATAAGTATTATAGCTATATATTTTAGTTTCAACAATTATGCAACATAAAGTGGTAAAAAATATTTGTTTTATTTTGTATAGAGATTTTTCTTTTACGCACATGTCTCTAATTATAATAGTATGAAGACGACGGAATTAAAACGCGACCATAGACTGAGAACGGGACAAAAAGAGTATTGTTCAAAGTTTGTCGGGACAGGAAGATAATTTAATTTTAAACAGGATATCAAGGTATACTGTATAACCACCCTAACTTATTATAAACTGTAAGTATATTATTTAAAGCATTTAAGTCTTAGACATACTATTATATTAAATAGAATTTATTTGTGGCAGTGTGATACATTATGAAACACAAATGCATGACGAGAAATTAACTTCAAATAATAATTTTATTATCGAATAATATACATTTTATTAGCATAATTAGTATTTATTACTTTTGAACTTTTGAATTTATAATTCAAACAATTATTATTTAAATAACCGAAATATTTATTTTATAAATAATCATAATAAATTAATATAAAAATTCAATAAGAATTATTTTTTTATTTATGATTTACTTTAAATCATTTTATTTTATTTCCCAATTACTTACATGACATTTAGGTTCTTTTCGATGATAATTATTACATATAATAATTAATGCTCAAGGTAATACACACACGTAGTGACGTAGTTTTATTTTGTTTTCATTTTAATAATTATTATTTATTACCTACTTACGAATCATTATCATATTTAAATACTATTTTACTAAAAAAATAGGTACCATTGTGCCATTGTTTTCCTTTATTAGCTTTATTAAGATATTACATATTTGGTCAAATATTTTTTGTTGTTAAACGGTCACACTCTAAAGGCATTTAGACATCTTGTTTACCAATTATATAATAAACATTAACATTTTGATCTAGTCATAAGTAAATTATTTTTTTATTTGATTTTTTCAGTACACCTAAATACTATTATATAATAGTATCATATTATTGCTTATTCCATAAGTTGTACATAGCACATTGTATATAAACTCAAAAACTTTTATAGGTTAACATTACTTAGAAAAACCTAGCCATAATAAAATTATTTATTATTCACGGGATTTGCGTGACCTTGAATAATTAGAAATTATCAACATTAAAACCAAACTATTGGCTGAGAGAAAATGTTATGAAATTTATTGATAATTAAAAAAAAAAAATAATTTATGCGTAATTCCTTAGATATCTACAATTTGTTATAAATTGTATATACACACAATCGTCACATCGATCTCCTATAATTTTGAACTTTAACACTTATTTTTTCATACACTGTCATACCTTTAACTGTAATACATTTTAGATTCTCAAGTGTTTGAATTCACTTGGATTGAATTGTTTCTATGTAATGTGTGTCTGTAAAAATAAAGAAGTGTTTGTTCTCTAAATTATTATTTAATAAATATTACTATTATTATAATTATGTTCTCCAAAAATAATTAACATCACTTAATACTGAATAGTTAAATTTCAGCAAATTTTAAAATTATAATGTCTATTTTTTAAAAATATACTTTACATTTTAATTTAAAACTAAACAATTTAATAGATAAACAAATTTAACTATGTGGAATGTCAAATATAATAATAAAAATAGTCAGTTATACTTATTTTTCATTTGATTTTTTTTTTAGCCTTACTTAGTGACTACGTCGTTTTATAAAATTTATTTTAATTTAATCCATACATTACTGGGTATTTAAACTTGACATTTAAATACGAGTGGTTACCCTTGTAATTTGTATTAATAAATAATAAAGTATAAAAATTATGTAATTAATAAATGTTTAAAATGTTATCATTTTTATGTCTTAATATAAATAATGAAATTGTCTTCATATATACGTAAATAGTAAAAACTAAATTCAAATTAATAGAACATATAGATCAGAAATGTATTCTTTCACGCGCCCAAATTGTGCGGTGACAATATTCTGTACGTCCAACTACATAATAAAAAATAAAAACATCGTTCTTGATCAATTTAAAAGCTTCATTACTCTGTCTATCACCACAAACAATTTACAAGCGTTGACCTCTTCGACGAGTGTGGTCCAGTCGCGCAAATCGAATGCAGTAGAATAAGTAATAAGTACAGTACAACTTATACGACTCGTACCAATCGTACTTGTGCCTTCAAGTTCAATCAGGCATAGCCCAGTTTAAAATTTCAAGTCTTTGCGCGATTATTCAATCTATTCCCATTAATTTGTTCTGCGCCGGCAATGCTACGCACATGAGAAAAAAAACGGTATTTCGCATTCCAAACTCCCCCGATTGTTAATCCGTTAACTACCTCCACCGGCTCCACCTTAGGCTATTAATTTGTACCTACGTATCGTTTTGTGTTGAACTAGTTCTACATAGACTACATGCATATAAACCGATCGCAAACGAACGTTACTTATAACAATCAATAATAGACCAGTGTCCCTTTCGTCGAAGATATTTTCAGATAGATTTATATTTTTAAACGGAGAAAACGGTTTTTTCTTCGTCGAATAACAGCATAATAATAATTAATAATAACACAACATGACGTATAGGTATGTGTGAGTCACGCGGCGGCGCGATGTCGCAAAAACCCCGTTGGTGGAGGTGGGAGACGACGGTGGTCGGGCACACGCGAGCGTCGCCGCCGCGCCGCACAGCCGCCCCACCATCGGCATCAACCCCCCACCAAGGGTCCCGCTGGTTTGACTTGTTCCGTGCTCAAGGAACGATTCACCGAGTCCGAAATCATTATCCACTATCCACTATCCAGCCACCAGTTGTCGTGTGTCCCTCCGCGGTGGTCGTAGTCGTTAACATCTACTGCCGCTCCAGCACTCAGGTGCGAACGTTTCGTTTACGAATTTATAGTCGATAAAAAAGGGGTATAAGTCGTGCGAGTGTTAATTTCGATCTCTAACCCGAACCGGTCCACATCGATTCGATATTTTCATCGTCACCCGAGTCGTCAAACCGTATATTTTTTTTATTGGGGTAAGTCTATATACGTACATATGCGCACACGACGTTTACTATAATATATTAATAATATAATACCTATTATGTTTTTTATAATACCTATGTGTGTTTACCGCGGTCGTATCTCTCTGCATTGTACAATGCCTTAACAAATGATCGATATTTACGTGCACGAGCGTGTTAGGTAAACACAAAACCTCTTTCGGGACCGAAGTATGCCAATCGGTCAGGAGGCACCCACTTGCTTTCTTTTTCTATCCGGAATAAATGCGTACGGGGCCCAAGTGTGCTCTGAACGGGCGTCGGAATACGTCCCCGCGGCATTGCGATAATCGTGCAAACGGCCGCTGCACGGGAAAACAAATAATCGATACATATGAAAAGCCCTTGACACTTCTACGCACCCCGGCCCCTTCGTCGCGTTTAAACCTATTCGGTTAGTGTTTTTCGAATCCGGCGGCCGGTCTCTATTCTCGGGCGGTTACCCCGTTTATCACCGTTTTCGAAAACAATATTACCGTTTACATGGGCACCGGCAGGTACGTAATACTCCTATCGGGTCCTAGCGGCGCGTGTGGCGGTAATTTGAGACGACGATTATTGTCGCGTACCCCGGCCGTAATCATACGTGATAAAATGATAATAAATTACTATAATAATAATTGTGTTTTCGCGTACACGGGTGACGTCCAAGGGTACCGAAGATACCTATTATAATATTATTTTTGTGAGTGGCGCGAGCGTGTATCTGTCATAATTAATATAATATCGTGTAGTAAAACACACAACGCGCCGCTGACGGAGCACACCCACTGTGGTAGAGAAAGGTCAACCGCGTCGCGGGGCGAACGAACTAAAATCCAATAGTGTATAATAATAATATAATACCCACATATTAATATGTGTGTGTACTGGATGCACTCGAATGGGTTTCGGTTTGTTTATCGTTTTATTTATCATACGCACGTCGTCGTCATCCACGGCGTGTATAACATAAAAAACAATGTTTACGTCGCACGACAAACGCAATATTTTACGAGTTTATGTAACGTTTTTCGTCGTGTACACATGATATTGTGACTACGTTGAAACGTTATTATAATATTACATTTTGTCGTGTGCCTACTTACTACGTAAACACATTATAACACACGATCGCAATGCAAGTCGACGGTGGCAGCGGCGCGGCGGCGGCAGCGGCGACCTCGTCCGATTTAATTAGCCATAAAACAAAAATAATAATTATAAATGAAAAATAAAAAACAATCGTGGCGTACGTGCCGCGGCGATCTACGTGAAATCGAAAATGTTTTTATGCACGCTGGTTTTCGGAATTCACGTATATAACCCACCTATTACCTCTATCGTATTAATAAATAATGCGTCTATATGATATCGTATGCTGCCACCACCGCGCGGCTGACGTAACCCGTCGGCTGCCGTCACCTGCAGAACTCCGCTGCTTGTGTCGTACCCACCTACCTACCTGTATAATATTATATTTTAATACGACATAACGTTACGTGTGCCTATTGATAATGTTATTATTAGGTATGTGTGCGACGGTCGAGATAATTTTATATTTTTGCCTCGGAAAAAAAATTGAACATCGCGATAAACGACACACACACACACGCGCGCGCGCCCGAACGTGACGACTCGTGTCGGAAAATCTGTTAGCCAACTAGAAAATGTTTTCCTTGCTATGTACACGCGATACGCCGATACGCGCAAATAAGTCATATACGTGTGTGTACTTGTGTGTGTGTGTGTGTGTATATGTTTATCGTGTACCTATATATTATGTATATGTAGATATTATACTTGTTGCGCGAGTTTTTTTTTTTTTTTTTATTATTATTATTATTATTTCAAACGGATGTAATTTAATTTCGCCAAGGTCCACGAGATCAGACTACAATAACAAGTTTAAAAAATGTGTTGGTTTATTATTATATTTACGGCCCGCGAACTTGTAGGATGCGTTTTTCTATAATACGCGTATACGTTTATTAAATATCAAAACGGCTATAATATAACAGACCGTTTTATTTCCGTAAACGAATCAAATATTCAAATATATTATTAAAACATGATTGCATGGGACGTACGTTCGCTATATCCGCGAATTGTCGATATGATAATATTATATTATAATATGTGGTATACTAGGTACTAATTATTGTGGTTGTGGTATTCATAAACGCGTGTAAACTGTAAACATTTTATCGGCAGGATATATTCATGATTCATAAATAATATATAAGTAATAGGTATTCTAACATTCGTTCTCAAGATCTGTACCAGAAACTATTTGGAAGAGATATAATTTTTTAACCAATCTTAACGTCATCCAACAAATCACGTGAAATAAATCAGTATTTAATATTACTTAAACATTTACAATTGAATATCATGATAGTTACTATACAACTTATAAGTAAATATAGCAAATACTAATTAAGGATTAGTAATTGTAATTATATTTCTATTCCGATATTAACTCACTAATATAATTATACATAATTTATAACTGGCCGATTTATATTTATACTTCTTTTTAAGTCAAACTTTATCAATTAATATTATAGTAGACGTACGTAACTTTTATTTTACGTACCTATATTAATACTTTTTAAGTATAGTTTTTTACGCCTGAAAAGTAAATGTTTACAGAATAGTAAACTTCCTACCTTGTGAGCACGTTTTTATGACGATCACATTTGAAACAAATTGTGCGTTTCGTATAATCGAAAAACAATGTGACTGAAATGATAATATTATTTACAAAAATATAATACACGCAGAATAATTTTGTCGGAATGTATGTTTTTAATTTAGGAATACTGTGAACAAAAAGCTCGGAAAGCTTATACCTGAAATTCATATACAAATCTTGTGCTTTATTTTAATATTACTTATCGACGATAATACCTATCGTCGTAATTGATTTTTTTACGTATTCAGCGCACGTCTTATTGTCGATTGACGATATATAGGTAGACGAATGCACGCACGTCGACTCGTATAAGAATATTAACGAACTGATTAATGCGTGTGTAAATAAAGTGTAACTTAAGGATGTTTAGACATATTATATAGCTTTGGTTTGAAATTTGTCATTTTAATTTTTTATATCATTTCTGTTGTCGCCGATCAGTAAGAGGCGTACTGTTTGCTTGCGCGACACACTGCAGCTTGCCTTCAAATTTTATATCTATTCGAATTATTAAATACCTAAGTAAGTAGAAGGTATATTTGTGTTTTATCTAAATCACACGTAAACTATATTTACAGAAATTCAGTTAAAATATTTTATCTTTATAAAATAAGTATTATTTTAGATAAAAAATATTGCATGCATTAGGTATATTTATGACAAAGATCCAAGAATAAAAAACGAAACTATATATAGACGTGGCGCAGTGCACATTTAAAAATTATAACTATTGCAAACGATTTTGACGGTATAATAATCTTTTCCGTACATCATGATTTCGTAAAAACTTTTATCGAAATTAACTTAAATAACGTTAAGAAGTATCTTTATAATAATATATTGTTCATATAATATGTTATGTTTTTATTTGTTTTCTCTATAAAAATGTCTTTTATCATTTTCTGAACGTCGAGTATAGTACGATTTTTATAATATGTACGATGTCACGATAATATTTTAATATAGGTATACAAAACTACAAAAGGATAAATAGACTCATTTGGTAAAATATTAAGCACTTAGCTTTTCTTTATGAATACTTATTTGAACAGTTTAATTTCAGATCATAATATGCTGGGGTCTTAAAGAATTATAAGGGAAAAAGGGACCCCTAGCTAAAATATATATTATTAAAATATTAAGCAAAAAAATGAATATGAATGATAGTTTATATCCAATTGAAAGAATATTATAATACAATCAATTTATTTTAATATTAAATATATAACTTTTTGGATGGAAATATATGTATCTATATTTTTTTTTTTACATCAATTGCCTAATATTTTTCTATATACCTTATACTGTAATATCGAATTATTAAATCAGTTTTTAACACAGCTACGTACTAGTTTTTTTAGCTATTATTTTCTAACATCACGATTTATTTTATTTTTAACGGTTTTTGATTGTATAATACAATTTTTGACTATGGTCATACGAGATTAATTATTAATTTTAGACAGATCATTAAGTCCTAAAAGTTAATTAAAACTATAAATCATTTGAATTATTTTAATACTGCTATTAATTATTATAACACTAAGAGTTCAACTTCGAAGTATAATTTTACTATAATGTCAACTATGGAAAAATATACACTCATTGAAAGAGTACCTATTGAATTGTGCACATAATTTCTAGTTTGAAACAAATAATTAGATTAGTCGTGTAAAAAAAAAGTGTGTTACGCTTCAAGATCTTGGCAATTTATATAAAATAAATATTTTTTACTGAATATTATTATTATATTTACTGGATAATATTCAATAATTTTGTGGAGCTATGCCCTAAGCCCTTTAAAACATCGCCCGAACTCTGTTTATGTTTTAGATATTAACTTTGTACTACATCATAATATGGTGTATTCGAGTAATTTATTGATCATTTTTTAATATACTTGATATTATTAGTAGAATTATGACATCTATTAAAACGCACAATCCAATATCTAAAAGTTGTAGTTATTAGAGAGTACAAGAAAAGCTATAACTTTGTTTTTCATTTCAGTTTCATTTAAAATAAAATGACTATACATTCCCAATGATTATAATATGAAGCCCATTTACATTTTTACTGTTAAGTGATTTATGTTGGAACTCTGTTTTATGTATAATAATAATGTACACGGGTATTAGGTGTACTATTCTAAGTAACGTAATAAGTAACTCAGTACTGATGGTTTAATTTTAATTCGGCGAGACGTTATAATATGCCTTAAATGTTTTCTATCTGTCAGCCGTCAGGGACTATATTACTTTCACTTCATTACTTCAGTGGCAATTGTCTTATATACTCGATCATAATTCATAGGTATATTTTAATTTCTCTTGTAAATCATGCAATTTACTGTTGTACACATGTCGTTAATAATTAATCAATTAGAAACGTGAGATGGAAAGGGGGGTACGCCAAGGACGTTAAAGTGATTGTTATATGTGAACTCGTGTTCATGCGTATAGGTAGACATAGACGTTCATACCATGTTACATCGATGACAATATTTCATCAAAGTTCAAAAACAAAAACATGCCATTTTGTATTTCGATCTGGTCCATCATATTACATTATAATTAAAAGGTTATCATTACTACAACTTTTTTCCCAGTGATAATACATAATTCTTAATAATTCAACAGTGTTGATGACCACATAGCGACTACAATAACAACACTTAAAAATCTATTTTTGATCGAGTTCATTATTTCACTAGCATTATTTTAAAATCAATAAATAATATTTATTACTTTATTTTTGTATTGTTATAAACAGTTTAATGTATCTTATTATTATAAATTATGATTATTTATAGACATTGATAAAGTGATAATCGTATAGTCATTATGATTTTAATATAAAAATAGTATGAACATTATTTTCATTATAGTAGAGACATTTAAATTATGTTTCATACAATATATTAATTTAAACCATATTATTATAATAGGTATCTAAAAATTTTTAGAACTTAAATTTTAAATTCATATAGTGTCGGACAACTGTTCAGTGTTCACGTTGGGCGTGCCAGATTTAATTAAATCAATACTAATATTGTCGTTCGTATGATAGGGCGTGCCTAAGGGCCATTCAATTGCTAGTAGAATGATGTTCTGTAATTATTTAGAGTGCGTAATATGAATGATGATTTTTTACTTGTTTTGAGACCTGTGCCAAGTCCTTGGTAATGCCTTGACACCAAACGAAAATGTTTGACGAATCGATAACATCAAACTCCATAAACAATTTTTTTTTTTATAATTTGATACGGTTATTTACAATAATTGACAAAATTAACCAGATTAGAATTTCTAATATTACTTATAGTTACTTATTAATGTTTAGTCAAATGTTTAAGTTTCAAGTGTTTAATATTAATTATTAATTTTTCAGAGTTTGAATTGAAAAATCCGCCGCAACATGGCGACACGTATATGCATTTTAGTGTTTGCAACACTATTGGCTTACGTATGCAATACAAGTGCCATTCTATCAGAACAACTCGACTGTCCTGAAGATTGCGATTGCCATTTCTTCAGAATTAACTGGGTGACTGACTGTTCGGAAAGTAACTTGACATCCATGCCATATGAAGGACTCGACAGCAATGTCTATGTACTTAATATGAACGGAAATCTCTTAAAAGAAATCGAACCGTTCCCAGCCGATATCAAACTTAGGACATTGCAGTTGTCCGAAAACTTTTTAACAAAAATTCAAAAAACAACGTTTGCTGGACTTCATTACCTACTGGATATCGATTTGTCATCTAACTTGATCAATTATGTTGATCCTGAAGCATTTGTGTAAGTTTATTTAAATATCTGGCCGCTTATTTAATGTATAGGTATTGAGTATTTCATGTGTATACGTTTCTACAAAAGATATTTAGTCTATAAAATGACACAAGCTTTATTACTTCTGCGTTTAACTTCAATCGTATTTAAATTAAACAAATTGAGTCACAGTTTCCATGTTTGCTTATTCAAGGTCGATTCTATTGTTGGGTGATGTACTAACATTAAACGTACATGACATTTCTAAACGGCTACACTAAACAAAAAAATACTATTATAAATATTTTAATTATCTGTTTAAATATATCTTATCTTAAAATAGAATATTAAAAAAATTATATTATTTCATTCTTACGGTTAATTGCATGATCCTTTTTTATTATCTTATTGCTTTATATTTGTTTAAACAAAAAGTGAAATTATTATTACCAATTATACGAAAACTGTTGGTTTAAATTGTAATGAAACATTTAATATTTTAATAATATTATAGGTACTTGTATTTTTATTGAATAGATTTATTCCAATAAAAATAATAAATAATTTAAAATATATCTACTTTTTTTATTAAAACATTTTTATTATTGATTTTAGAACAAAAAAGTATTTAAATACATAATTTAAATTATAAATTTAAAACTTAATCGACATTTGTTATATTTGTTACAGGGATAGCGCTGGATTAATTACGTTAGAATTACAAGGAAATCCATTGGAACAAGTCGAAGGTCCATTCTTATACTCCAAGTCTTTGCTATACCTATACCTGGCAAATTGTCATCTTGCAAAATTATCACCACAGTTTTTCGCCAATATCAGTGGTCTAGATAAACTTGATATTTCTGGAAACCCTCTGCATATCATTGAACCAGGCATATTTGATCCTCTTACTAGTTTAAAACATCTAATTTTAAATAACTGCAATCTTACACACATATCAAGCGTAGCATTTAGTAGCCTTGGACACCTTACGGTATTGGAATTGGCTGGAAATAGTCTTAAAAGTCATGTTGACTGGACTTTAATACTGGGTAATTTAGGTAGATTGGAACATCTCGATTTAAGGCAATCGGGTGTATCAAATTTACCAGAAAATGTATTTTTCAATAATACTTGGCTAAGAGGTTTGGTGTTGGCTGAAAATGAATTATCAGATCTTGACGTAGCTACTACTTTAGGTCACAATTTAGTTCATTTAGATTTTCTGGACCTCAGTTATTGTCATTTAAAAGGACCTTTGTCTGAAGATGCATTCGCTAATGCTACAAAATTACGTACCCTCATATTATCTGGAAACCATTTATCTGCAGCAGATTTAGCTGTAGCTTTATCACCTTTATTAAAACTGGTGAAACTTTCACTGAGAGACTGTGGATTAACACGGTTACCTGCTAACACTTTCCATAAATTTACTAGTTTACAAGAATTGGACATATCAAGAAATCCTTTGAACAATGCCTTTACAGCACTTTTATCTCCGTTGGAATCGTTGGAACATTTAGATATGGGTTATAGTAACTTGCAAAGAATATCTAGAACGACTTTTTTGAAAATGTCTGCTTTGAAAACGCTCATTTTGTCTGGAAATAAACTTAAAAGTCTCGAATCAGGGTTATTCCAAAATCTTACACGTTTAGAAGTATTAGAGTTGAATAACTGTGGACTTAGTCGTCTAAATGATACAGTATTCTACGATAACTTTACATATCCAGACTTGGAAGAGTTAAGACTTTCAGGAAATCCTCTCCAAGTTCCCGAAGAAGGACCAATACTACCACCTCAATTATCTGGCTTAAAGAATTTAGACATGAGTAAATGTAATTTGAGTCGTTTACCTGTTGATGCTTTCATTACAACACCTAACATTAGTCAGCTCTTGTTGAACGATAATAAATTAAAGAATGACGAAGAAGGGTCTATGAAATTTTTAGAGTCACTGACCGGGTTGGAACAGTTGGACTTGAGTTTTAATAATATCACGGCAATAAAACCTGATAAATTTGGTTACAATCATCAACTCATGTCATTACGACTAGTCGGTAACCCTTGGAAATGCGATTGTTATGTTGTGGATATGTGGGAATGGGCTGCGTCGTCTAAAGGAAATATAGGCGTGTTGGTAGGCTCTACGAAATCGATAGCTTCCAACGTAAACAACAAAAAGACCAAAGGATTGGTGTGCAATTTCGACCCCAAGAGCACGCCTGTCAAGGAAGCCAAACTTCGAAGACCCGGTAGAGAACTCACATCCAGTGTACAACGTACGTGGGCCAGGTATGTGCGCGAGGCGAATTGTCCGCACAGCCCTGTGGCAGCAAGACCAGCCAGAATCGTTACTAGAGAAGTCCACGACCACGAGTATCAGCCAATGTCGGAAATCGAAAACGAAACCCAAAATAAGTGGTTACCTCTAATAAGCTTCTGCGCCGTTTTGTTACTGGTTTCAGTAGTAATGATGAGCGTGTTAATAAAACGTAAAGAAAATCCAACAAAGAAAGATAAAGACATCTCATGCGATTATTCACAAGAAAACGATGACGTCGTGCAATTTAAAGGAACTAAAAACGTATCCCGTAGAACCATCAAATGACAAACTCGTACTAGATAAACTAAATTTCAGTTATTTCAGTTTGTAAGTCTTAAGCAAATATTTTCATCATTATTATATATATTTATATATATTTTTTTTTCTTTAGTAACCCATCACACATTTTACCACTTTCTACATACCAAACAAAACATTATAAAAATTAATAAATGTATACTTGGAATTTTGGAACTTTATCATTCTTTGTATTATGTTTAGATTATTATATCCAATATATTTTGTTTTCCTAGCAGAAAAGTTCCTAATGGTAGTTGGTTGTCAGTGGTGTTGGATACAGTCAATCAAAAGCAATGTTTCTCACTTTTATATTTTCATTCCTAATGCAAGGTCATTCAGTGCAGGGTAATAGTAAACTTGCACATTTTTCAATAAACAGTGGACTAGGTACTAGTCGAGTTTCACTGTTTATTTTATTTTTATTATTATTCGGATTGACTGATCAAATATATATTGTATATTCTAGTTATTAAGCTTTTTATGTATTATTTATGCACGCTCTCTGTAAAGCATTGTCAGATCATAGATTGTGATGTTAGTCTTCGACCGTATATTATTATAATCATGGCTTAGGATTATGTATACACCTATATTACTATTTATTAAATACAATAATTATAATATAGATTACCAACCTAATATAATTGGCTAAGATTATTTAGATGTAGAAAAATAAATATTCTTTATTCTTGTTATGCTAAATGTATCTATTAAATGAAATGTATATCTTATTATAGTATAATAATTTTTAACTATATTTCATACCATGTTTTTTGTCCTATTGTGATTTTCCTGATGATCTTTATCATTTTAATAGAACAAATAAACATTTAAGTTTAAAACCAGTTAGATATTTAAATTTTAATTGCTGTGTACTAATATTATTTACTACACTAAATGATTATTGATCATATTATAGCAAGAATGTGCATTAGATTTTAAATTTATTTAAAAACTCATACAATATTTTAATTTTAATTATTATTATTTTAAAGATAAAACATATTTGACATACAAATTAAAATAATTGGATATTACACACTTTTTTAAGTGGTATTATACATATGACTACAACAGTCAAATATTATGTATTTAGTTACCCATTAGGTGTAAATATCCATTTAAATCTCAAGAATCTAAACAAAAGAAAAAATAAACAGTTTTTATGAAATATCAAACTGTACAATGGAAGTGATAAGGAATCAAACTGTATCATATAGGTAATCATTAATTTAGATATTTAATAAAAATATAAATCAACAGAACATTTTATTTTACTACAGTAATTAATAAAAACAACTAGGCTGTTACACTATAACATTAAACTCTTATTGTTTCTAAACATTGTTTTATCTCTTCCACTATTTTCATATTAAATTTTTCATTTATTAAGTGGCTTAAACTTACATTACATGTTGTAGCAACGTTTTCAATAATGCCATTTTTTACAGATAAAATAACGGAGTGTTCGTCATTAGATTTAACAGTTATATTAAACTTTGGCGTTCGTCCATATCTCCACTCCCAACTCTCCATTTCATTTTTTATTTCGTTGAAACCTGTTTAGAAAAAAAAAAAAAAAGCTATCAGCAAATATAATTTAAAATATTTATGAGTATTTTATATAACTTATTAGACATAAACACAGTGTTGTTATATTCTTTTTTGTATTAATCTTTAATCAGTATAATCTATTAAAAAAAAAAAAAAATTACCAGGGAATGTTTGTTCATTTGGTGTTACATAATTAAATCCTTGATCTGTTGTAGTTTTATTGCCTACTGTTTTCAGGTATTGTAAACCAACAGCAGTCATTAATCTATTGATGCACACTTTGTTATTAATTTGTGTCAAATTCAATACATCAGATGTTACACTGACTGTGGCATTGGTTTCAATATTTTTCTGAAACACATTACAATATTAGAAGTTATGTAATATTTACTAATTTTTATTATGCAATTTACTTCACGTTTTCTCAATAGACTTGACATTAATTCGCGATTGCAATTAACTAATAACGTACAATGGTGATATGCATTAGGTCTTCCCAACTTGGAAGCTGTGCCAGATATCTATACATAAATTAATTGCTTTAATACATTAAAGCTGTAAAATAATATTTTCATTACGAGGAAATCTTATTAGCTCAGATCCTTAACTTTGTAAATATTATCTATAACAATGTCTTCTCGTTTATTTATTTCTGTTACAACATTCCATTCACTCTTTAATGTTTCAACGATTAGTTCTAAATTTTTTTTCCTGTTATAAATGTCCCTGCTAGTGAAAAATGTCATATTGAGATTTTCATTATCGTGAAATACTGTTCCACCGCCACTATTTCTTCTGGCCATCCGTACATCAATAGCTGAATCAAAATTTATTTCTAACCAAGGATTCTGATGTCGGCCAATTACAACGCAATTACTGTTTACCCACAATAGCAACATAGATTTATTTGTGAAGTTTGAATGGCGGTAGAACCAATGTTCCAAGGCAAGGTTTTCAAATACATCTGTTGATTTGGATATCAGAACAGTCTTTTCAATAACTGATGAATAAAATCTTCGAATAATAAAGGCCATAACAAACTTGAGCCTGAAAGTAAATTTAAAATTAAAATTGCTGGTACATCATATGAAAAATTAATAAATGATTCTTTTGATGTTGTTCATTAAATTAATAGTAAAATAACATGTCATTTGGGTATGATTTACTAATGATAAAGTACATTTTTAATTTAACAAATTTTTGGTAAATAATATAATATCATATACAGCAGTGTCTCACAAGTTAGCAATTTTATCCACTAATAAATAAGCACAGTTTTAAAATATTATCATAGATATATTAGATATTGTAGCAACAAGTGATTTAACACATTCAGCATGGATGACGCTAATTGGCGTAAATTAACATTTTTTGAATATGCTGAATAAAGTCAATTGTTGCATGTATTATGTGCATACCTTGTTATTAAAAAACAAAACTAAAATTTGGCCAATGTTACAATAAAACTATAAGTTGTTTTTTTTTTTTTTTTTTTTGTCTTTCTTACTTAGAAATAATATTTCATAAGTATATGTAAGTCGTTTAATGGTATATTAATTTTTCAATTTTTAAGATTTTTTTTTTTAAAGCTTTAATTTTTTCAGTTTCAAAACAAGTATACTCAAATATGTAACACAGCTAATGTGTTTACAGTAATTTGATTTCAACTAAAATTACTTAATAAGTATTAATATTATTTTTATTGGTAGATAATTAAAATTTATGATATGGAGAATTGAAATGTTTGTGTTAAATCACAGGCAATTAAAATTATAGATAATAATAACATTGAAATAATTGTTAATGCAAATTTCAAGTATGAGATAATGTTTACAAAAAACATTTTATGATAAAAGTAAAAGAAAAACTATTATTTATTAAGTGGCTAATGAATTTTGAATTAAGCATTTAGATATATATGATCTAGTACATTTTCTAATAAATAAATCAAAAACCTTGAAATAAAAAAATATAAACAAGATAAAATTCTATAGATCATTTATTTAATATTGTCACCTATTTATTTAACTAGCATTAAATCTGATCCATTAAGATTTATATGGAAAATGAAAACACCTGTATGATTGACTTATTCTATTGAAAATAATGATCAACAGTTATACTTAATTCAATGCTAAATGTCATCAGCTACAAAAATTCCATTCTAAAAAAATATTTTGTTTATGTATACAAAAACATATATTGAGTCATTTAATAATAATAATAAAAATAAGTATTTGTAAACTAATTTTATTTAAAATTTAAATATTGAAGTTGATAGATACATAATGTAAACAAATATAATAACATAATATCAAAGATATTTTATTGATTTGCAAAAGAAAAATATATTTTTACAGTAAATTGTTTTAAACATAGTCAATATAATTTCTTGCATTTTTATATCATAATTTCATAGGATATCAAACAAAGCAATAGGCATGATGGTTATACATATAATTATAGAAATCTAAAATTACGCAATCTCAGCAAAATAAAAATAATAAAAATATTACAAGACTATATAGTGATTTTGTGCAGCAATAACAAGTGCACAGCCAATGGCTATATACAATATTGTGGACAACGATTAAATAAAATTTGCATGTTCATTAAATTAAATGTAAGTGTTATTGTTGTAATAGAAAATGAAAATCTTAGTCCTTCGATTAGCCCTAACTAGAACAGTATAAAGGAAAATATAGTATTAAATTTTAATTATCAATGTAAATAAACAAAGACCAAAGTCCACAAAACTTTGAACATATTTTTTATGAAAACATACCAGGTAGTAGGTACGCTGTGCAGTTGGGGTTGAGTATTCGTATTAAATATTAAGTAATAGGTGTCGACACTTTTAACACAGAAACTGTAAATTTCGAAAAAAAAAATTTGAGTCTATGCATGCAGGCATGCTGCTTTTGCTATGCTGCAGTCGATTTTCTGATAACGAATAATCACATAAGCCATGAAAATGTTTTTATATACTTCGCTCGAGATTTAGATAAAATCTAGATCATGATTTTGCCTATAGCCAAAAATTAAATCAGTAAATCACATATTATTTTATAAAATTTAATTGTTAAAACGGACCAAGTATTTTTGCCTTTATTTGATGCAATAAGATTTCGTTTATCATAGATTTAATGAAAATGACAAATGTCTCCATTTCCCACTTTAAGTCTATGATTGCGATGTATATTTTATCAGGTGTCAACGCTTATCAATTGAATGATGAGTAATCATAAAACAGTAATTATATAATATTTGACTTCGAAAAATTATTAAACAAAAAAATAACAATTTTTTACCGAACAAAGACAAGTCAACCACGGGTCACGCGCTAAGGGTTTGTTATAACTTATAAAATAATCACCGATAGATCAACATTTGAGGTTAAGCAATTAAGTGAACAAGGGGTATCCAATGATTTGTTAATTGTGATAGCTTGAACTATTCATTTGTATAGTTGGACAATTTTTTAAATAGAACTAGGTCGTAAAACTCTTTAATTCAGTTGTTCGATCATTTTAAATACAAACACAATATCGCATTATACATCTATTCACTCGTAACACAAATAGACAATAGCTAAATTAAGAATTCTAATCACCTGCTGTGTAATAAAGAATTATACTATTTCTTTATACAGATTTTATTTTAAAGTGGTTCTCACTTACTGGATGGTCCTGGCTTCGTAAAAATTACACCTAACACAAGGACGTAATTTCAGGTTTTTTTGGGAAGGTGCGAGATTTCAAACTGTATTTTGAAATTTCACTGGGCCATATAAAAATAGATATACATATATCCACATTATACTGCTTAGAATTAGTTCTATACGTCGCATGGACCGAATCTTTGCATTAATATAAATAGAAAAATTTAATTTAAAAACTAAAATATAATAAATAATTAACAATCATAATTGACAGAATACCAATATCGATAAATTTCGAAATAAAAATTTTAAATTTAATTTTATGCATTATTTCAGTAGGGCGCAGGTCAGTCAGTATTATTTTAAAAGTAAAGGGTGCAACTGCACACCCTGACCCACCCCCAAATGACGCTCTAACTTAACATGTAAGTATTCTAATAAAATTTGTATTAGCTATATAGTATTAAATGATATTGATATTGTATATCATAATCAGATCAAATAACTGTAATTCATTATCTTGTTATTCTCATCTTTCATGTTACCTTAGTCAACAAGTTTTAACTCAATTAACTTTTTCACAAATATTAATACAAAAACTCAAATTAAATTATTCAAAAGATTATTTTTTTTAATAATTATATCAACAAAATAAATGTTACTTGTTCTAATCATCAGTTCCATTGTAATACATTATACTTATTAAGAAAAACATGATTAGAATTGTCATTTAATACAATAGTTAGATCTGTGATATCAATTTTGTGTCAAGGTTCTTAATTAGACAAGGAGTTAGATCATCGTTTTATCTCAACAAAAATAAAGATTAAATAATAATAATAATAAAAAAAAACAGTGAACTTTACAAAAATTAAAAAAAAAAAAGAAAGTTAATAAAGTATAGGACATAATAATATTAATTCCCTCAATAATTTGAAACTACAACTTTTAAGTATTTGGTAATTTTTTTTGATGGTTCACTAAGATGATATAAATTTGATTTTATTGTATGAACATTTTGAAGTATGTGTTAATATCTGATATTTTGTGTTCTTGATGGTGAATTTTTCTTATTGGATGGTAAGCCTAAATTTTAATGATGTCCTGATGATGATGAACCAATATTTGTATTAGTTCTAAGGCGATGAGTGTTTGAGTTGGCAACAGATGTAGGTTGAATACGATTGACACGTTGACTAATTACAGATACTGGAGAAGTGGGTTGTAAACGATTAACACGTTGGCTAATTATAGATACTGGAGAAGAGGGTTGAAAACGATTAACACGTGGACTAAATACAGATGTTGAAGAAGTAGACTGTAAACGATTAATATGTGTCGAAGATGTTGGCTGAAGGCGATTAGAACGTGGGCTAGCAACAGGTGCTACGGATGATTGAGGAAAAGGTAATAATTGAACTGTATTAGGATGAGGCGTATTAGGACTAACTATTGGTTGTCTTGAATTCTCTCTGGATACAGGTGTTTGAGGGCAAGGTATTAAACGAACCATATTTGGATGTGACATTGTTAAAAAAGTGTCGTTTTGGCTAATAAATGTATCAATTTCAATTGACTGATTAATATTTGAATTAATTAGTTCATCGATTGTAAAGTCAGCAATAGTTTCTTTTTGAACATCTGAAATTAAATATATTTTAATGATAAAATATTTAAAAGAAAAATAATATTTATTTTATACCTGTATGAGCATTCATTATTGATTCTCGCCGTACTTTTGTATAACCGCCAAATAAGTAACAGAGGTTTGTGATAAAATTATCTACTGCTATAGAAGTTGAAGTAAATTCAATTGTTGTACGGCAAACTGGACATGATTTATTAATTTTCAACCATTTTTTTATGCATGTTTCACAAAATGTATGATTGCAATTTGCAGAAGTTGCCTATAAAATAATTTAAATTATATTTTATTTGTTAACCAAGTGTAAGTCAGTGCACTATTTGTTTTCTCTCTGACACATAAAGAAAATTGGCATTAAGCAGAACCAACTATATACTGTTCTTTTTAATATTAAAGTGAATCTATTTATTGTAAAACTTAAAATTAAGAATATTGTGTTCTTAATATGGCTTTTTAAAGTATTTAAAAAAGCAAAATAAAAGCATTTTTAAATTGAAAATTTTCAAACATTTTAAAGAAATTGAAATATTGTAAAAATTCCACTTTAAAAGCAAAGATAATATTCTTAATTTTAAGTCACTTTAGTGAAATATTAGGAATAATATAAGATTTTGCTAAATACAATTTTTCTGTGTTGTGTTAAGGTCAAAGAGAGAATACAAATTGTGTGCTGACATTCTCTTAAAATTATTTTTTCCTTTTAAATTTAAAAACATTGATAAGTATTAAGTATTTGATATACAAAAAAATATTATATACTACAGTTAGGTATTTTATAATGATAATTAAATAATAAACAGTCAAAATTGTATACTTCTACAATTTAAAATTACTTTAAAAAGCCATTCATTACAAATTGGACATTGAAGATCACTATCCATCGTCTTAATAATATCATTCTTTGGTAATAAATCTTGGCTTTCATTTTGTTGTTTTAAAGTCGGCTGAAAAATTAATTATCTCAATAAATTAAAATAATTCAATATTAATTTATCTATTACATACATCACTTGGTTTATTTGCACTTTCTTCATTTGATGATGAATCAGGGTGATATTGAGCAAGTAATGAGACAAATCTCATAAAATTGTCCATCAAATTTATTAAAAGATCATTATCAATAATATTAGATATTGATAGAAGTGTTTTTCGTCCATTTGCTATTAATTCAGCACACCATTTAGCATGAATATTTTCATACTCTTCGAGTATTTTAAAACTATTCAAAATCTTTTGTGACATACTATCTAAGAAAAATTAAATGTTAGTTTAATAAATTAATGTTAACTATACTGAGTTATTCTTTTAATAAACACTCGTTATTTAAAAATATATTTTTTTAAGGTTTTTACTTTTTTGAATGACATTATACCAACATTTTTAAATTCATAATTTGAAGTAATGTAATTTTTAGAATATTTTGATAAACAAAAATCTAAATTCTGACAAGTTAATGAGTTATAAATTTTAACTAATTAAAGTTTAGGTTAGTGGAATGGAATGGTACAGGAATATCCTATAAAATAATAGTCTACTATATTGCTTATTTAAACTTTAAAAAGTTATACCTCTTAAACTATTCGCCTGAATTTAGATTTTTATGTAATAAAATACTCTGCTTAAGAATATGAATAAAAAATGTGTGTTATCATTAAAATAAGTAAAAACTTAAATAATTATAACAATAAAAAATATTAAAATCAGGATTTTAAGAAATTTGTTATAAAATTAAAAATAAGAGTGATCATACTTAGTGAATCATCCTGTATATACATGGTACATGTTAACTTAATAAATTATTGTAATTACTGTAGTTGTAATATAAAAGTAATATTGACTTATTAAAGTTTACAATTATTAATCAATATGAGTACCTATTATAATTATTTTAAGTTAAAAATGTTCATAACCTGCTTAAAAGTTAAAATATTATAAAAACAAACTCATAAAAATAGAAAATGTACTAACATTTAATTTTGATAACAAACTAACAATAAAGGAAGGTAATAACACAAAATTGGTTATCTTTAATACAAATTTGCTAAGTTGTATGTTTATAAGACAAATATGCAAGAGTAGTTATTACCTCTTAATAGATAATTATACATTATTTAGTTCCATTTTAATTACCTGTTAGATAATAATTTATAAGTTTTAGTAAAAACGCAATGAGTCTGGTGTCTTCTTGGGTTTTTAACTGTCTAAAAACTGTTCGATGATAATTATTACTTAATAATTAAAGAGATATAAATAATAAATACCGTATTTAAAGTATAGGTAGTAACTACTAACTAGTAAATCGTAAACGGTATAGTCTGCAATTTAATAATGTAATATTATTTAATTATTATTAAGAAGTATAAAATATAAAATATTACATTCAGCTGTGCCAGTGATTTAAAGTAAAAATTATTAGACATTCAACGTTAAATATCAATTATCAACTATGCAACTCAGCGCAAGAAATAAAAAAGTAAAAAAAAGAAACCAAAAACGGCAAAAAGAAAAGTAAAAATTTTAAGATAAGATGCATAGTCAATTTAAAATTATTGAATTAATAACGGTCAGTAACTCAAAAATCATAACCATAAAAAATATACAACCAATGGGAATATTCGATTTTTTTTCTATATTCTTATCAGTTTTATCATGAATCATAAGCAGATAACAACTTACCAGGTATAAATTAGATTACATATATACCGTGGTTAAACTACGGAATAGATTAAATCTAATCTATTTTGTGTTTAAAGTTAAGACTAGAGAGTGACAAATTACAAACCGACAAAATTATAATAAAATTTTAAATTACATTAAATTCAATACATTTATCTAGTTAAAATTTATGTAAAAAAAATTTGTTTTGTCATAAACTAAGTTACCGATATCAAAATTGTATACAACTAGTAAAATAATAATAGCAAAACTATACTCGGACTGTAAGGATTGACACCTGAATGTAATAAACATAATTGTTAATACATACTTAAGAGAGATTATTTAATACGAATATTCCTTTAAAGAAATTCATGAAAAATTTATATTATCATCAGAAGTTAAAATTTAAACGAATTTCAATAAAATATCGAAAATTTGTAATAAATCATAATATTTTTAATATTCATATTTTAATTTGAATATTTAAGACAAGGTTGGTTCTTTATAAGTTTTGTTTAGCCTATATAAAATAATACAGTTTTATTACAAGACACTTATAGTTGTCTTATTTATCTGTTGCCTGTCTTAGTGAATAAATTACAACATAATGTAAGAATATTTATAGTTTTCTAAATTATTCTATACAAACAAGTTTAAATAAATTTTAATGTTTCTAGTGTAATGAAAGGTGATGCTCAAAGATATTTATAAATAATACTGTGGAAGAAAATTTAACTATACTTAGTGACACAAGTAGATTTATGTAGTGGAATAGGTATTTAAAATCGGACAAAGTTTGTTATTCACCTTTAGGTGTCATGAGTTAAGTTTTCATTAACAGTGATATTAGCCAATAAATACTAGAGTTTACCTAAAGGTAAAAAAATTTAATTTATAATTGATAACTAATAACTATTAATTTATGAATGCATATAAATATATCCAATTGAGAAGAATACTTAAATCTTGCCTTTTATTGCATGAAAAGTTTTCTTATTTGTTGGATAATAATGACTTTAAGTGGCATTGCAATGCTATTGGATTATGTAAGGTATTTTCTTTATGGTTTACCTAGATAAAATAAATTATTTAAAAGTATATTATTTTAATTATATAAACTACTTTCTATTTTCTTACTTTAATAACAAAAAAATTTAATTTTGACTCCAGACGAAATTTAAGTTTCATCATACCATTTGGAATTGAAGTATCATAAAGACAATTGCTATTGTCCAAAACTTCTACATAAATGATTTCGCTGAAAAGTGAATATATAATAATATTTATTATTTTAGATTCTGAGCAAAGCAATAAATATATCGATTATACAATGTTTATTTTTCCATCACTTCTGGAGCAGTAAAATTCTTTTTAAACTAAGGGATGGTTTAGAAAATTGGATTTAGTTAGCAAAAAGTTTCCACTAATTTTAAAAATAACAAAAAAAAAATGATAAAAAAACAAACATTTATGTAAAATTAGTAATTTATAAAAACAATTTTTTTTTTTTATGATGAATTAAAAAATAAATAACCTTAGATACTTTAAACTTTTATGAAATGTTCATTTAACAAATTTCTATACATGACAAAACTTTTAAAATACTATGAATCTTTTTTTGGGCTATTTATTTATATTTTCAATTTTTTTTCTAAATAAGCATCAATAACAATATTATTTGATAAAAACTAACTAAAAAAATCAAAATACATAATTACAATATTTTTTTATTAGCCATTGAAGTTCAGACTACGTCAAAATTCATTAAATTCACAAAAATTTGCAAATTATTTATTGTTAAAAATGTTAATTTTCTATAGCTAAGGCTTTGAAATGTAAACAAATATATCATTTATATATAGGAATTTAGGCTAAAATTCTGTCTTCACTCAGAATTGTTTATTAAATGAAATGATTTATCATTGTATTCAAATTTAACACTTGCATTATAGTCATTTTTCAAATACAAGGTATACTCGATATTGTACAGCAGAGTAGTTAAATAATTTCCATCTTTTTTTATTTTTATTTTATGTATAAATTGTAAATAGTGTCAGTTTTATATTTATGTCTTTTTAAAATATTTAATTTATGATGTTTTAGTTTGTAGGTAAAACTTTTTAAAATATTTTTATATGACAGATTAGTAAAATTATAAAAGTAATATTACCTGTTAAAAAAAATGTATTTAGCAATTTTTTTATTTACACTTATGTTAAAAAATTTTCAAATATTATTTATAAAGAAAAAAAAACATAGCATTACCATTACTTAAATAATTCTAAATAATAAGTCATGATAAAACACTTACTTACCCATTCGCTCTATTAATTTTTATTCCTAATATTCTCAAATAAGGTATGCTAAAATTATATTCCGCATTCATAATATTCAATTCATGAGATAGTTTCTGGAGGGATTGATATACCATTACCAAGAATGGACGTTCTGCTAAATGTGTATATGGATCAGGCATGGAGTTAGTAGCTTCTTCAATTAATTGATGATATCCCTTTATTAAATCAGGCTGTTCAATGTGAGCACATGTTAATAAAAGATTGAGTCTATTATCTTGTTTGTGAGCATTGGGCACTTCATAAAAAATAAATAAATTAACAATATTAAATTGTAAATATAACACAAGTACTAGAATTATAATTTACTTCTTAATGTTGCAACAGGTATTTGAGAAAATGTAAATTGCATTAATTCTATTGGTTTATAATTCAACATCCACATCGATAAGCACATTCCTATTAATGCTTTGGACATCTTTTGACATTTCTCTTTAGAGTTAAATACCACATTTAAGAAATCAATAATTATTTTACATACATTAGGATTCTTTGGAGTTAAACCTAAGTAACTAGTTGAAAAAACATAATTAGAAACATCTTTAATTCGGTAATGTTGTAAGCGATCATTAATCTGAAAACAAAAATAATTCAAAAGATGAATAATAAAAAACAATGATGCTTAAATAAGTATAGTTTACCATAATATTCCCAATAGAATCAATCAAGTGCTGTAAAAAGTCTATATCACCACAATTTGCATCTGCAAAGTATGTAAGAAGATGAATGCTACTAGTCACATCTTCTAAAACTTTGTTATTTTTATTATTATTAAAGGCATTAATTAGTTGGGTTAATAGTACAGGGTCATGGTACTTTGCTCTTTTTAGTGGTTTAATTAAGGATACAAAATTCAAAGGGTTTTGTATAAGATTATCTAAGTTTTTTTCAACCCTGTAGGCAAATATTCTCAGCATTTTGTCATAAACTTTTGCACTACTTTTGTATGTTGCCACACCTATAACACTTAATTCTTCATCAGTTAATTTTTTTAAATAACTGATTTCATTCATTAATTTTTGTAATCCAAATTCGACCACACGTTTTGATTTATTTTTGTAAATACTAACATAATAAATCAACTGTATAGTTTGCGAAGTAGTTAAATCAGGTCTTCGAAACCATAATTCATCCATTAATTCAATGCATTTTTTTAATGATCTTGATTTTTTGTGAAACTGGTTTTTTTCAGATAAACAGGCATCCATTAAAGCAAGTATCTGATTGATTGACATATCATTCACTCGATTTTCTAGTTCTTTATCAATTTCATAGTGGGAAACATTTTTGGATGAAAAATATTTCAGAAGTAATTCGTCAGTAGAAATAGTGTTAAAATTAATAGGGTTATTAAGAGATATGTTTTCTTCAGTTATAGATTTTTTTAAAACAAACTTATTATATTGTGGTTGATTTCTGAAATAATCTAATGTCCATTTATGAAATGTTGAATGGTTTTTAACTTGAATCAATGTTTTAAAATAACAATTTATACTAACTGAACTTAATGACTTCATAAAAACCTTGGTGAAGAGATATTTTCTTGAACACATTTTTGATTGACTTCCTAATAAAACCAAGTAGATAGGTACCTAGAAGATATTATTGAGTGTAGATTTTGAAACTTATTATCTATAAAAAATAGTAAGTTAAGTCAGGTAGTTCTTTATGACGGACATGATAACTAAAGTCTTAACTTATTTGTGCCTACGTTTTATAAAATCTTGTAATTACACGGAAAAAATATAAAATGATCAAAATTTGAGTAAAATCACAGAATATAAGATAAATGATAATGTGCTAAAAGTTACTATAAAGAAAAAAACTTATATACATATATAACATTGTTATATATATATCTATTATGATTTATATAATCAGTTATTCTGTGGTTATATCACTTTAAAGCAATAAGATAAGAAAATTATAATCAGTTATGAATGAAATATTACTCTTTCCACTAAATATTGTTCCAGATGTTGACAATTGTATTGAGTAGTTGTAGGTAGTAACTTGTTTTAGTGCCCAGTAAGTACTTTAATAAAAGTTTTCGTAAGAAAAATTGCATATTTTAAACATTAGTTTCTTTGTTTCACGAAAGAATGTTTGGACTCAATTTTAGTTATTACTGCGATTGTTGAAGTGTTTATTGTGATTATGGAAATCAATTGGTATTCAATCTTTGTTTAATAATATTATTTCATTGATAGGTAATTGTATTTAAACATATTATTGATTAAAATAGTGTAAAATTTGTTACCAATATTTACATCGTTTTAATAAACAATTTCAGAAGTACGTTATTAATCGTATCAGTTAAAATGCCAGATTCATGGGGAAGTTTCATGAACAAACCAGCTAGAGGTTGGTTACATCCAGACAATGTTATTACGAGAAGTAGTGTTTGTTATGAAGTTCGAGTAATTATTGACTTTATTAATTTAACATTTTCATGCAACTGTATGATCGTTTATTAATTGGAAGTATTATTAAAATATTGTCTTTTAAATTTTTAGTATATTGGTTGTTTGGAAGTACTGACATCTATGAAAAGTTTGGATTTCGATACACGATTTTTAGTAGCCAAGTAAGTTAGAATATTATTTAAATTTTAAAATAATTAATTTTTAATGGTAATTATTTTTTTTTTTTTAGGGAATGTATAAATAAAGTTTGTGAAGCAGCTGGACTTAAAACTGCCGACAAAAAACGAAAAGTAAATTAAATTATTTTATTTCTTAGTATATGAAAGTGATTAATGAAAAAAAGGGTTTAATTTAATTTATAATACTATCTTCAGTATTTTAAACATTTTATATTTTATAGGTGGATAAAAAAATTTTAAGACTTATTGGTGATCATTCAATTATGGATCATGCAGGATCAAATGTTACCTTGTCTATATCTAGCACGTGTTTGACATTAAAACTTAGGGATTCACATGCAGTAATTTCTACACATGATATGCCTAGGATATCATTTGCATCTGGAGGCGATGCTGTAAGAATAATTAAATTTTAAATAATCTTCTATGTATTAAATATTCTTCTTTTGATATGGTTTATTTTAGGACACAATAGACTTTGTTGCATTTGTAGCAAAAGACATAAAAGACTGGCGTGCATGTTATGTGTTGGAATGTGGAGAAGGCGAGTTAGCACAAGATGTTATTACAACTATTGGCCAAGCCTTTGATTTACGTTTTAAACAATTTTTAACAAAACCTGCACCAGTTCTAAGCTCAAGCACACGTGATGAGCGAGAATATTATAATGATTTACCAGGAAAATCTCCTCCAGAAACTGGTCCACCACCTGTACCACCTCTTCCTTCATATCATGATCATCGTAGTAGAGGTTAATACATTAAATAAATTAATAATTATTTTCTTAAAGTAACTAATAACACTGAATAAATTATAATTTTAGAAAGACTAGTCTCGAATAACCTAATAGATCTGAATTGTGAAGCACCTCCACCACCTGTACCACATCCTGCTCATAACTATGTTAATGATTTTGTAGTTGGAAATAAAAACCACAACTCACAACCTCGTGATGTATTTGATATGCGTACGTTATATTATAATTATAATCTTTTAAAAGCAAATAATATGTATAAGATAATCAATGTACCATTTTATATTTGTATGTATTTGAATAAAATATTTTAGAACCTTTTGTGGATCATGAACCTCTTCCAGTAATGGCACCAAAATTACAAGATGAGATTTGGTTTCATGGTAGCATTACTAGACAGCATGCTGAAGCATTACTAAAACATGTAAGTAGGATATAATATATAATATACTCAAAAATAAATCTGATTTTATTATAGATATTTCTCAATTATCAGCAACCTTTTTTTTGTTTATTAATACTAAAATATTCTTTTATTAAGTTTAAAATTTTTTATGCTAGTACCATTCCATGTTTTATAAACAATTTTTTTTTACTTTGATATCTCTGGAAGTTATGTGCTATTTTAAGTAAATAAAATAATTAAATCAATTTATTGATATAAAATTTATCATCAAGAAATACTCCTTCAAGAAATCCCCGGGATATTACAGCCGACATAGTAAGATACTTACCTAAAAAAGTTATTGTTCACCAATCTCATGTTTTAATTCAGTTTTAAAACTATCATATTTCCCAATTCTGTTGAAAATATCTACCATCATTCTAGTCCTCAAACCTAATAAACTTCCTGATTTGATACCCTTCTTTTGTTCTATAAGTTTACTTTTATTTTTTTTCAAAAATTCTGGAAAATTCTACTCAATTTCATTCTTCTTAATTCTCAATTAAGATTTTGTACTGCACATTAAATTATACAACTATTTCATAGAGTTATTAATTCTACATCTTACTAAAAAAAAAAACTATACTATACAGGTGTATTTCTTGATATTTCTATGATCTTTGGCAGGGTTTGGTATGAAGGTTTCATTTACAAATTAAAAAAGTTTCTTCAATCCACCTACTTCCTTATTATAAAATCCTACCTCTGATAATCATTTCAAAATTTATTTCGATGATGCATTTTCTCCATTAGCCAACATATCTGCTGATGTCTCTTAAGGTGGTATTTTTTTCCCTATCCTTTGCAATATTTATGTTTTTAATCAACCAACTGCATCCAACATACTGGTCACCAATTATGAGAATAACAAGACCGTATTTTTATCTATTCACTCAAACCTTACTTTTAGCCTTATAAAATCTCCAATTTCAACTCATTCTTATTGAAAATTGGTTCTCCAACAGGATGTTTAAAATAAACTAATCTAAATCTATCCAGTATCCATAGGTACTATATTCTCTCTCAGACTCGCCCCTTGCCCGGACGTCTAACTTTTTAATTCCAAGTGCTCTGAGTATTAGATATCTTAGCCTTACTCTTGATAAAAGACTCACTTGAGCCTAGCATATTAAATCCAAAAGATTAATTTTAAATTAACAAGTACACCTTTTAAAAAGTTACATCAATAATAATAAATATATACAGATTAATACTAAACAGTTCATCTATAAATCACTATTAAATCCTATTTGGGAAAATAGCCTGTAGCTCTGGGGTTATGTGAAAAAGTTCATTATAAATAAAATACAAAATTTTCAAAACATTACATTACACAAATTATTAAATGCCCCACCCTCTATCTCTAACCATACTATCCATTAAAAATTCTGTTAGTGTACAAATAAGCAAATCTTGTTACTTCCATAATTCTTGACAACCTTCCAAAACGGCTAAAACAAAAATGGTATCGTGACCTACTTGTCAACTAATTAAAAATAAAAGTAATAACAATCAAATGAAAATTTACTAATAAGTGGCTGTTTTCCTCAAACTTAAAACATTTTGTGTATAATTTATTGTGAACTATAGTTGGTCTAATAATTTATATGCAGAAATTTCTGTATCACATTTACTTATTCTGCCTTGGAGGTATAGAATTTAAATCTCATTTAAAAGTAAAAAAAAAAATCAGTACAATTATATATTGATTTGTAATTTTCAAAAAAAAAAAAAAAACACTTGATTTTATTATGTAAAATTTATAAATTTTATTTGATCTGTATTCTTTAATAATATTGTTAAAGAAAGAACAATTAAGTAAAATATTTACACAAACATATATTATAACTATTACATTTTTAACAAAGACAAAAATAACAGATAAATGATATACTCAAGCATTTTTATTTAGCATATTAATCTGTCATATTTTAAATGCTCTTTAAGTTTTTTAATTCTTAATTAATAAAAATAATAAAGATGATTTTTTAATTTTTATTAATTATTATATCCTAGCATAACGAGAAACATATACCTATCAGACATTGTATCTATTGTATCATAATTTATTAATATAAACTGAAAATTAATGCTGAAATAAAATAAAAATGTATATAGTTGCAAATAGTTTATCAAGAGATAAATTATTTCAAATAAATGCATGACAAATATTTATTGAAAAAATGTATAAACTGTGTTTGTTTATATAGGATGGTGATTTTCTAGTAAGAGAATCACAAGGATCTCCTGGACAATATGTATTAACTGGTCTTCAAGGAGATGTTAAGAAACACTTACTTTTAATTGATCCAGAAGGCGCAGTTAGAACTAAAGATCGTATGTTTGAAAGTGTCAGTCATTTGGTAAACTACCATAGTGAAAACAAATTGCCCATTATGTCAGCTGAAAGTGCTCTCATTTTAAGATATCCAGTACCACGAACTAGATTTTAATAGCTTTATTTAATTTAATCCATTCCAATTACCAAACAAACATTAATATGAATATTTGAATGTTTAAATACTAATATATAAATATATTTATTTATACATTGAATAGTATAATGATGTTGACAATAGCATTCATACTCATTGATTTGTATGCATCAACCAGTGGAGTTTTTCAGTTTTTATTTACCTATTTAAATTATTAATTATTAAATGTCATAAAGTTAAATTTTATGATAATGTAATGTTTACCAATTCACATACCTACCTTTCTTAACATAAATACTGTATATTATGTTAAGATGTGTTGACGTTTTAAAAATGTGTATGATATGTCAATAGTATTATAAACTTAGATTTTTTTACAAACCACTGGTATGATGAATATATTTATTATTTTAACTTATAATTATACCTTAATACTCGTATTAATTTTTCTTCAATTGAACATATTTGTATGCATACAAATTCATAATTCATATAATTTTTAAGGAGTAATGACTCAGGAATGGTATTTATACATACATATAAGCCTAATAGATCATTGTTAATACATTAGTCATACATTAGAATATTATTTTTGAAGATAGTGAGTTTAATCTTTTCTGTGGATATCAGTATATATTTAATACATTTATATGATTTATTCATTTAAATTGAATTAAGAAAAACTAAATATTTTATTTTGTTACCAATTAGTTATAATTTTATAGATGTAACTCATTTTTTTTTTTTTTTGTATTTTAATACCTATCTATCAGAGTAAAATAAATCAATTACAAAAGTTTGACTTTTTCATTTTTATAGACAGTTCAATAAACAAGAATAAAAATACTCAGTTTGATTAAAATTACTCCTAATTAGTTGTAGGTATGAACTGCCAAGTAAATATAGAAATCAACTAGGTTTGCAAATTTAACCCTACTTTTTTGTATCATTTGACAAAGTGTGATAAATTTGTAACAATGTAGATGTAAAATATATTTATTGAAATAAGGCTAATTAAAATTTATGTTTAAAATTTGTTCAACCACAGTTAAAAGAACAATTTAATGATTTATATTGAATAGTAAATATCTAAATTGAATATTAAAGAAAATGATGATTTTTAATACAAACGCGAGCTATCTATATTTATATAAACTTATTCATTATCATTATTAATTTATTATATTATATTCATCATAATATTTTTGTGTTATTATATTATCATTTTGTGATTAACACATAAAAATTAATTAAAGTATGTACATTATTATACATGAAATATACAGGACAAATTCAATGAATAATACAATATATATATTATTTTTGTTGTAAATATTAATATAATTTATACTCAAAATTATATAAAGTACCAATATTTTGTTTAATTAATCAACAATTATTCCTGTTATAATTTATCATTTGTTTTTTTTTTTTTTTATATAGTTATAGTTTTCCTAGTGTCATAATTTCTACAACACATTTTGTTATATTATATTAAGTTTTATTTTGTAACTTTTCTTTAACTTATACAGCTTTAATATACCTATATTTTATCCATGCTACTTATTTTTAATTATTATTAAATGTCTTATAATTTTTTAATGTTGACCACTAATTATAAGGTATTTATATCAAATTTTAGAACCATCTTAATACCTATCTGTCAATGTTGTTGAGTGATATTAATACATTTTTATCCAAACACGAATGCTACGAGTGTAACAATTTGCATTTTTAAGAATATGTTAAAAAATAATATCCATATTTTGCAAATATTGATTTGAAAACAGAATTAAAATAAATACGGGTTTAACCTATTATCATGGCTTTTTGTAATTTAAAAGCATGAAAACAATTAAGTTCAAATTTAACTCGACCTCCATAACATCTGCCATGTGCCGATATTTTTATAAAATAAATATTAATTTATGATTTGTAAATAAAACTATGAAGCAATTTTTTTATTTTATTATTATTTAAAAATAAAAATAAAAGTCACTGAACTTAAGCCCAGCGACTAGAGCCATTAGCTGTTGTAAGGATAATGAACTGTGGGTAGAGGTAAGGTTGGTACAGGTAGGTTGTTTTTAAGATTGTTATGGTTGTTACGGTTGATAGCAAACACATGTATGTGTGGCAAGGTTTTTAACCACTACGAACCCGGGTGGTCACCCATCCTGGAACTAGTAACTGTGGCTGTTACTTACTCCCAGTTGAATTCCGTGACTGGCAGCAGCCAACGTGCCACACCAAGCCACAAGTAGTTTAATTGTTTAACCATAGAATGATCAAAATACCCTGTAACTGGTTGTGTCATGGAACAGTACTTATAAATAATTCAAGAGAAGTATTTGAGTTTTGCAGTTATTATGATTAGTGATCACTAAAGCTTGAAAGTTGTAGAAGAGACGTATATGTCAGTTTGTAGCAAACCAAGCCAGAAATTTGAAATATGTTTGAAAATTTAAAATTCATATTTTGTCAATTTTTGAAAAAATATGCAAATTTTATTGATTTTCAAACGTATGTTAAATAGAAGTATAATAGGTTCTTAATATTATTTTATGTAAGTATTTATTGTCATCGATGTAGTTGAATATTAATTAGACGAAAACACTGTGATACGTATTAAATCTATATTTTATTAATATGCTGAAATATTATCTAACTGACAATAAGTTATTGATTTAACTTGGTAAACAGAAAATTGCAAATGTAAATTTTTTATGCAATTTTGAAATATCAAACATATATGTATAGTTAAATAGTTTATCTAAACCAAAAATAAAAAAATGAAATAGTTGTTAAACATGTAATATATATGTATATATTATATTTATGAATACTAAAGTTCTTGTAAGAATGCATTGTTTGGAATACTTAAAACAATAACTATGAGTGAAATTTAAAGGTAGAATCACATTAATTGAAATTAAATTATAGTATATATTATTGTTTTATACATATATTTTTTTAAATTTAACTAATTATTAACAAAATTAAAAAATATTTGTGAAATTGAAGTAAAAAAACTGGATAGGGTGTTCAGGGACACTTCATCAATTTGAATTTTTGTTAGATATACGTTTATTTATTTTTTTTTTTGGACGTATTTGTAATTATTCAGTTCATGTGATTAAAAAGTAATATAATAAATTGTTTATTATATTGGAATGAAATTTTTTGAGTGAATGGAAGCAGGTGAGAGAGAGAGAATTTTAAGTTAATAGTACGTTAATTGATTGATAGGATTGAAGTTAATAGATGTTATATTTTCATCTTTTTAATTGAGATAAATTTCTTGATAATTAATCGAGTTAAAAATTATAAGTAAATTATATTAGTAATATTATAACTTATAATATAAGGATTATTTTATTATTGAATACATTATTGAGAGACTGACTTTGGGATATTATGCAGTAACCACTTAAGTGTGTTGATTTATTTGTATTCTCTCTGCTTGAATCAGATTTATAGTTAACTTAAATGAGTTTTAATATTATTAATAGAGCAATGTTAATACATAGGCTAGAAGAACTTATATAGGCAATATCTGAAGCAGTTATATTGGTGAGATTAGAATGGGATATATCAATAATATAAAGATTGTAGGGTTGTAAGGTTGTTCAGAACTCTTAAAATGTAAATAATAATATACAACTTCAGCCCTTTGATTAATATTGATGTATATTTTCATTATTTGTGGGTTTTGATATTTTGGATATATATTTATTGTGCTTTGATGCATAAAAATAAAAAATATGTGTCATAGTTTGTGAATTTAAATCCTTCTTCTTAGTCATAAAATAAATTTGGTATAATTGTTTTAAATAAATTAAAAATGTATTATTTAATTTCATAAAAAAAATTTTCTCTATGAACAAATTACAGTTAAATATAATTAATTCATCAAAGAGATAATAAAACATAGACCAAAAACAATGTCCTAATAATTAAAAGTTAAACATTTTAAATTATACAATATTATAAATATATAAAATACATTTGATATGATTAAAAAATATAAATTACTTAAGACTAGTAAAATTACACTACTTTGGAAAATTTAAATATAGTTTACAAGTATTTCCAATTTATTCGAAGGCAATGAATCATGAAAGAGTTTCTCCTTTAGTGACCTAAAAGATAAAATATTTTTTTAATAACTTAATTATACATTAATATAAATATAAAATTATTTACCCTTGCTTCTAAATATTCAATTCTTCTTTCTAGTGTGGTTAATTTTTCATTTAAAATAGCTAATCTGGATCGACACGACATATCTATATATATATAAAAAAAAAAAATCAATGAATATATATTCTACAAAAATAATTTTTTGGTAACATTTATTTATGATTAATTTACAAACATATTACACATGGAATAAGCATCTTGATACTTAAAATTATAAAATTACTAATAAACTTATCAGATCCCGATCAACATTAAATATTATATTTAGTATAGTTATTGTTATATTTAAAAATAAGATGTTTAATTTTGAAATTAATTATACATTATTTATTTCATGCACAAATTAATTTTTTAATATCTAGGTTTTTCGTTTTAATCTATCCTTTAGATCAATTTTAGTTGAAGGTCCAGGTTTATCTCTTGCTGCTAACTCTTCATCAATTAATAGTTCAAAATTTCCCATTGCCTCTCGAGATGGACATTTATTCCAACGTACATCAGGAATTCCACTAGGTGGTAAGACTACACTTAACATATTGTCAATCAATTTATACTTCAGTATACGGTCATTTGCTGTAGTAGAAGTTAGTGAAGGAGATGCATTTACTTCAATTAGCCAGGGTTTTAAATTATCATCAATTATAATATCATATCCATAACATTCAAAACAATGTCTATCATTAGCCATTATATAACTCACTGACTTTAAAGAATGAACAATCAACCAAACAATATTATCAAAAAGTGCTTCAGTTACAGTTTTTCCTCTAGTGCTTTCCAGAAATAGTCTCAAATTTTGAATGCTTAATTTACCGCCATGTATACTGTTATATTCATCAGCTTGTTTTTGTAAGGAGACATTAGTCAAATGGATTAATAAGTTTTCTATATCAGCAACACTTGTATTGTATTTGACAGTACAAAATCGACAAAAGCCCGATTTAAACAAGTATGCTTTTAGTGGACGAAAAGACGTGACCAAAACATATAAACGAAGATCAAACTTTTTACCATCGATAAGTAGTGGATTATCAATGTATTTAGATATAACATATGATTCTTTTATGGTAGATGTATTGAAATTATTATTTTTGCCTTCTCTAGACCATTTCTTCAATTTTGATAATTTATTAATGAGGAATATTCCTGTTCCTTGAGATTTTCCGACTGGTTTCATAATCCATGTACTTGGGCCAACTTTACGGTATTCTTCTACAAACAAATTATAATCTGCTGGTAGCACAAATGTAACTGGAATAAAATCTAAGTATAAGTATTTTCCATCCAAACGCTTGGCTAATGGACTTCCCTCTCTTTCGAGCTCACGTCTATAACGTTTAATATTTTTAATCAACATATCTTTACGACTGAGTTCATAATGATTAGGGAAATGATTGATCATTTGGTTGTCATGCATTCTATAGCCACTATCAATACTAAATAAACTACGACATGTTTGTATACCAGCCCAATAAAAATTCCAATCATCATCAGGGCCAACATGTATCCAGCCTCTTTTCTCAAAATTACTTAATACAACTGACCTGTCGACATCTGTACAATATGTTATTTTCATTATGATGATAAAAAACTAGTGTTGAGGAAAAGGTTTAATTAAAAACTAGAAGATTACAGGTTAAAAACTTATAAAAGTAGATAGATCATAGATCAAACATTATGTTATAAATAGATGTGTCCATGGTAACAAAAACTCTACTTAAATACTTTAGCTCTTATTCAAGTATGATTAAATTATAGAATAAAGAGTGATATGTTAAGATGGATACAGAACACTGTTTATCAAAATAATATTACGTGCTTACCAAATGAATTGAGAAAATCTGTAATTTTTTTTATGCTGCCAGTGATCACCTCAATGTATTCACGGTTTGCCCAGTCTTGTTGTATTTGTTTTTGAACGCCTTCTTTAGGTCCTCCCATGGCTACGGGATATAAGTGAACGACAAAATGTATTGAATAAACAGCAGTCGCCGACTGACGAGTAACAACTGTTTAGTGAATAGTGTTTAATAATACCTATTTATTCGCCGACTGTGGAGTCGTGGAAAGTGAATCGAGAAAATAGAACAACTTACTGATGTTAGTGATTATATTATTTATATTATCATAGTTATTGTAGTGGATAGTAAAGTCGGTCGAACGAATATCTCGAATAAGGATAACGCCGAACAGATCCGCAATTACGGTACAATATAGTACTTGACACTTGCGCCTTGTACGTGTTAGGCTTTAGGCTAATCTAGTAATCTGTAATCTAATGTTTCGGTAGTGGACAATGTTAGCCAGTGGGCCCTGGTGGTGAATGGGCGGGTTTAAACTTTAAGCCGTGTGCGTAGTGCATTGATAAAGGACATTTTCTTTATCTATAGTGCGGTGTGCAATATGAAAAAAAATACTACGTCCTTGTTTATCACATTATCATTTATCAACGACTGAGGCCATATAGAATTATATATAGTGTGGTGTAAATCAGTTAATCTCACAATATAGTTATAGTATCTGTTTAGTCGTGGTGTAAATAATGAGTTTATGACCAAATCACCAAATATAATATTTTTTTAAATCTATTTTGTCATCATATAAATAATGTAAATCACGAACTAAGATAATATCCATCTTAGTGATTTAATGGTGTAAATAAAGGATAAATAGATATTTATTTCATCAGTCATATTTCAAATAAAATTTATTCCAATAAAACGTCATCATTCAATAGGTTTTTCTATCAATCACTTTTCCTACAAAACATTTGGACGAAACATTTTCGGTACAAATGTTTGGTGGAATTTTAGAATTAATTCTGACTTAAATAATAATGCTCTACAGATCAACGCCCGATGAGTTATCACCGAATATTTGAGTCATTGTCGTCGGCGGGGGAGAAAAATACGTTATCGGCGCAATATTATCTATTGTGTTTTGGTGTTATCACTCTACGAAACTTCGTCGCCACTCACCAGTCGCCAGTGTGACACGAACGGCAATCAAGTATGATCGCAAACGTTCTTCACGGATTTTGTTCGATTACCACCATCCGTACCGTCGAAATTACCGATTTCCATTACACAGTGGCGAGTACGATAATATCGTAAATTGCATTTATATCGTTAATAATTTAATATCATATAAATAAATATCACGAATTAAAAGAAAGACATAATATGACAACAAGTTGCCAGTTTCCATTGTTTCCAATGACCACATCGCGTAGTCACGTATCGAGCGGGGCTACAAAGTAGATTGTAGAAACTATTTATGCGGGCTTGCAATTCGTAATCGCAGTTGAATAAAAGTCGTCGTGATTTTTTTCAAATTTTACGTTTTCGGTTTTCTCCGAGGATACTACGTCCGTCCGGATAAGGAATACCAAACAATACAATAATTATTATAAACCTGAAAACGGATCGGCTACAATTATTACTACTGCTGCTGCGGTCTAACGGCTACCGGTGTTCATCGAACAGCGGATACCCATTGCACGACGATATTTTTTTTTATAATATATTTTATGATTATGACATTACGTTATCAATGACGAAGACTACGAAGTGCGAGTAACGAGTTACGACGGACGACGACGACGACGACGACTGCGACGCGCGCGCCGAGGAACGTACATAGCGGACAGTTGGACAGGCTGCGTGCGCCGTACAAAAGATGGCTGTGCTGTAAACAAAAAATAAATAAATAAATGTCACGCCCCTTTTAGAGAATAATAATAAAAAAAAAAAAAA
Organism: Melanaphis sacchari; assembly: GCF_002803265.2. Taxonomy (NCBI): domain Eukaryota; kingdom Metazoa; phylum Arthropoda; class Insecta; order Hemiptera; family Aphididae; genus Melanaphis; species Melanaphis sacchari. Next base: position 530 of record NW_020271144.1, on the reverse strand, counting down.
AAGAAAAGAAAGAAGGAAAAAACCAAAACACCTTTTTTTCCGTCTTCGCTAATCGGTGAATATTACGGTCGGGGTGTGTTTCGCGTATTTTTCCGCGATATTATCGTTACCCGTTATTATCGTCGTCGCCTCCGCGGTCCAAGTCGACGCCGTCGTAAAGCCGAACGCCGTCGCCGCCGCCGTCGACCGGTGTTGCACCGCACGGGACCAGTGACCACCGACCATAACGCCGTACAAGAGCGCCCTTTGTTTTGCCGAGCCGTTGATTGACCAGACGACGACGACAACACCGAACGCCGATTTGAATTAAATAATGACTGAATACAAACTGGTCGTCGTCGGTGGTAAGTAACTGTTACACTGCCCACGGACGTAATAACGATTGTGCGTGAGCACTTCTACAGGCTATGGCCACAAACTCCGATAGAGTTTTGGTATCTCGTAAGGTCCGAGTGTTTGATCCTGTATTCGACATCCTCCAAAATTGTACGATTCGTTTGTGTCACTGGCTACTATCGGCCAGCGTTTTG
>NW_020271143.1:2202604-2269867 GCF_002803265.2 Melanaphis sacchari | reverse complement strand
AAAAAAAATAGCCAATTCTAGTTGTTGATAATATAATGAATAGCCAATTAAATGTTATAATCATTTGACAACAGTCTATTTTGAATACAATTTAAAAATATAAATAATCTCTGGGCGTATTTTATATTGAATTATTACTAAGAGAATTTTTAACATTCTAGTATTTTTTTTTTTATAGAGAAGCCTAAACAAAAATTATATCACTATTATAACATGATAATTTAGTGTAAAAACCCAATTAACAAATAAGGTTTTAGTTAAGGTTCTTTCAAATTACATAACTTGGTATTAATACAAAATAATGTTTCTCAATCATTTTTATACTATTAAATAAACCTATTAATTTTAATTGCACATATCTAATGTTTAAGTAATTTATAAAAAAATATATTAATTTACTTTATTTGTGTAGAAATTATCATAAATAATGTACTAACAGATTTTCAACACATTGAAATTGATGGTAAATAATAACACTAAAATACTATTTTTATAATCAAATTTTGAAATGTATTATAATTTTTGACTTGGTCTATACTCTATGGAAATAACTTGGTATATTTTAAATCTCAAATTATAAAATAGAATGTATTAAATATATCATTAGTTAGAGATTCAAAGAAGTACACTATTCATATCCAATTATTCAATAAGATTTATTTATGATATCGATGAATTGCAATTATTGACTTATAAGATTTATAAAAAATTAAAATACGTTTAGACTAATAATATTTATTTATACGTTTTATACCTGTGGAATATATGATTATAACAATTGATTAGTAGTGAGTCTTAGTATTATAACAATATTATTATCACAGAACATATCTCTACATTAAACTTATTTATGAGGTTAATATTTAACTACACTTTGAGAGAATCACAAATATATGGCACATAAAAAGTATTTGATTGCCTAGTTTAGTATTCCATGACTAGAAAGTTCAATGTGTTATATTATTTAATTAATAATACCATTCAAAAGTAAAACTAAGATCTAAGTTATCATAACTTGATTCAGATTATAAACCAACTTAACCTTCATATTATGATATAATCTAATTAAAATAAAATAAAATAGCCTGTCTGGATTTATAAATCCAACAGTTGAAATAAAAGCTGAAAAATAACAGTAAAAAAAAAAAAAATAAATATTGATACTTAATAACAGAAAATTTAACTTGTAAGAGTATACCTTTAAATAATACAAGGCATAATCTACAAAATAATGTAAGACAATATTCATTTTCTTACCCCTTGTGAATAACTAAAAAATAGAAAAACGTTATGATATCAACAACCATCAAACTCAAATAACAATAATTAGAACAATGTACCAAATAAATTTCATAAAATAAATACTGTTATAATTTATGATAGCTGCCAAACAAATATATCATGTAGTGAAATTATAATTAACAATATTAATAAGTTATAATTAACATGATGATTATTTCTTGCTTAAAATAATTGTCTACAGTACCCAAGATATTGTTATCTTACAGCTCTCTCGATTGTTTTTTTATTTCATCATTCATATTTGCAGTCAAAGGTTATAACTATACAAATATAATTTTAGTTCTTTTAATGTATATGAAAATATACTCAAACTAAATGATTTTACTTTGAAACTTTAAGAGAATGTTTAACTAACATTAAATGTCTTTACTTAAGCTGCACGTGAAATTACATGATAAGGATTGTGATACACAGAAATATACTATACATTTGAGTTTAGATAAAAATGAATAATAATATGAAAGTCAATTTTTTTGAAGTCAAAATAATATTGTCTCAACTTCAAAGATTTTAATTTAGTATTTATACTAACTCAATAGATACCACAAAAATTGAAAATTAAATCAATTAAATAATTATTTCATATTCCACTTTCGAACTCACAATATCCACTGCCCAAGCGGACGCCATAATAAATAATTGAATTTTTAATATTCCGAGTCGTTTGATGTGCAAGATACAACTAAAATACCAGAAAGTTCCGGTCGGATTCCGTATGTAAGTCGTACCTACATGACTAGCCTAGTGCTCTCTGCACCTGCAGTCCAACCCGTTGAACACCGACATTTTTTTATATTATTATTAATTTATGTTGTAGTAACTGGATCAATTTGGTCGACGTCAATACAGGAGTAACAATGTGGTATACCAATAATAATTAGTAAGTTGATCATTATTATACAAAAATAATTTAGTCGCTAACGAATGTAAATCACTAATTCATCAACATTAGTGTGATGATGATTTGACAATTTTCCGCATCTATTTCGCGTGTCTGTTCGTTTCATGAAATCGTTAGAAATTTCATCTGGTTCACGAAATGGAACTACATTTTGTGTATCGCTCCATCGCGTAATTATACCTATACACAATGAACGAATTTTCAAAAACGGACACGGAAATTTAGTAGTACGGAAGTACCTACCTACCGACGGAACTTGTTTCGTAATCCGTACATCCGCGATCCACATAAACGAATCAAAATTTTAAGAATTGAAAATACTTGATTATAAGAAATAAGTACCTAAATAATATAATAATTATAGATAATATACATTATGATATATAGTTAACTACGAGTATTAAAATTTATATGGAAATTAATTATTTTTGTATCGACTGTATCGTATGTTTCGTTGTATGGATATATTTATATTTCGGAATAAGTTTTTTTACTACTTACTAAATTTCCGCGTCGACTCGGTGAAAAATTACCCATGCTGTGTAGTGTGTACTTAATACTTATAACTATCTAAATATGTTTTACATCGTTGTCAAATTAAACAATGCTATTGGATTTATCCTATCGTAAATTCCATTAAATTACACGTACCTTTAACATTTGGGCGCTTGAAATATAAAATACAGGTGTCTGGTCTATAATTTTATGCGACAATTGACCGTACATCGTACATCATTTACATCGCACATTGCCTTATACTAATATATATATATAAAGATAATGATACGTACGGTATTTATAAAATGTAAATCCATTTCACGAATCTTATCAAATTGCCATCAATCCATTTCACGCAATTGATAAGAACACGATACAGATGATAAATATTATATACATAAATCTTATAACCTTTTACATAGGTCTATGATTATATAATAATATTATTTCAGCGCGATGCCCTTTTTACAATACCATGCCATACTACCTGCAAAATCATTGGATAGCAGAGCTATGAACAGGACTATAGACTTTTCGTCTTCGAATCGAATAGATTATCTTAAGTTGAAACACAGGGAGTATTTTCAGGTACTAACTAAAATATTATAGATTTTTTACAAAATAGTCTAAATGTATTAATCTTAATTTTTTCCTATAGGTGGTTATTTTTTAATTTAAAAATATGTTTTAGGGCAATTGTATTGAAGAATGGGAATCCGATTTCGACACTGTTTTAGCCAATTTGGTTGAAACATAGGACACAACTTTCATACGTAAACAGGATATTACATCTGCATCTGCAAATCTTTTAAGGTACCTACTTGACTCATTCTAAATTAAAGTAAAACTAAATTTATTTTTATTTTAATAAAGTAAAAATTTATCATATTTAAAAATGTAATAAAGTGGTATGGGATATGATATTTACTTAATTTGTATTTAAATTTTTTCAAAATAATACATTGGGTGTACGTAGACTTAAAAAATCAAAAAATGTGGTTTAATTTTTAAAATCATTATTATTATCTATGTTAATAAATGATTGTCTTAATATTTTAATTATAAAATTATAAGTCTTTTATAGTATATAAACATCTAGGTATATATTATATATTAAAATAATTATATTATTTTACATTAATAGTCTCTTGTAATTGTAATTTTTTTTTTTTCTAGTGGTTATTTGATGATCGAAATAAATTTCTTTGATGGAATCTATTTATTAGCAACAACAAACATCGTAATGTTTTATGAAGAATGAAAATTTCAATTGACACACTAATCAGAAACAACTGATTCATTTTTATAATCTTCTCTAATTTAAAATTTATTAATTATAAACCAGTTTTTTTAATCATACTTTTTTTAAACCTAAATACATGCAGTTTTAAAGTTTAATTATTATGAACAAAAATTTAATATTATAATTTCTTAATAAATAAATACTTTTATATATTATTATTATTAGTAATATTTATTTTATAATGCTTTCTATGTAAATATTTAATTTATTTAAGACATGTACTCTATTTTATATAAATAGTAACTTCAACGGCTACTTGTGCATTAGGATGTGCCATTACTTAATGGAAGGCTACTGATGGATAATTCAATGTTTTTGATGAAAGGGTATTGCCTGACTGCTGGGTTATATCTCATGTTGAACAAAGTATTCATCATATTAAGATCAATATATTATTGTTACTTATCAACATACCAATATTAGAAAACATCAAGTATTCCTAATATATTTAAAAGACCAACCAAATTTTTCGATTTGAACTGTTAATATATTAAAAGCTGAATTATCCAGCTTCGCTCGTGTGTGGTTTGTGCTTTCTCAAAATTTCACTTAATTTTATCATGTGCTAAATAGTAATAATAGCGTCTCCATAAACACTAAATTGTTTGTGTTTGAGTACTTGTATGTGAGTTTATGAAGTTCTTGCTATGGGAAAATGCATAGATAACCTTATTAGTGTTGATAGCATATGACACCTGTACTATTGATAGAATTAAGGTAAAAAGAATATAGGTATTAACCTGATGTTGTTAAACAGAAAAGAACTATAAGACATAGAAATGACTTAAACGGCAGACATAATAATTTATACAAGTACCAATATTACAGTCAATGAATATATCTATAATGGCACATATCCAAAATAACGTGTACATTATCAACCAGCATCTTTGCAACATATACAACTTGAAACAAAGCCTAATGTATTATAAATTTAATAAAAATAAGAATATTAGATGCTTATATAAACTGTGCTAGTGTAGCTATAACCACTGACACAAATCCAAGAAATTTTTAAATTTTTGAGATTGTGTGACTTTGACAGTCTGATACTATCACACTAGCTACACGGCTAAATATCTATGTTATTGAATCATTGACGTAAGCATCGGTTGTGGATACCAAATGTTTCACCTTACATTTTAATCAAACAGTCAATTCAAACTCTTGGCCGTTCTACAGTGTTTGAATCAAAAAACGTTTTCAACACAGCACAAGCGGTTCCAAATCGAGTAAGGGGGCTACGTCTTAATATGACGCTAACAGCTATTTCCGTTTTTTGTTTCATATTTCGAAGTACATAGTCCCAAGTCAAATCGATTCGTCGGCGAACGAATTCGCAGTCATAGTGATTCGAGGACACAGTTTTTGGAGTAACGCCAATAACGGAGACACGCTGTAATGAGATTCAAACATTTATGCCGTTTGAAACCCAAACGTCTAAACGGCTATACAGACATACAGTGGACGATAAGTTGGTAAGTAGTACAACACGAAACAGACAACAGTGCAAAGGACCGACTCAAAAAATTGAACGGAAACGGAGTACGGTCGAATAGTGAATACTCGACGTCGTTTATCAGTGTACCGTTCTCTTATCGCGTTCACGAAATAATAATCATGATAACAGATAAGAATGTTTGTGGACCGTGACAAATGGTAATCGTTAAGCGAACGTGTACCGGTATCGGCGGTATCGTCGCCAAAAGAAATAATTTTTTTAAGACATTCAATTGTATAAACGTAATAATTGTATTTTTAAACGTAGTTATGTTGATCCTAGAAAAAATAATAATTATTTAACAAAAAAAAACCCAACTTCGGTAAAATACATATAAAAAAAAAATAAATAAAAATTTGAAATAGATAAAACTACCTACATATAATAAACTAAACAGAAAAAATTAATTCATAATTATTATTCTAAGTATTAATAAATTAACATTAAATTTTGTTGTAGTCGGGTGCCGTCGTTAGTTGAACAACAATGATGTGTTATACTTTAAATAACCCAACTAACATTACGTTGTATTCTATTAAAATAATGGGTATAGGTATTCGTTGATTTGAGAAATTGTTATAAGTTATTAAAAAATATGGTTTTGTATAATTGGTCGGCCATTTTATTTTATTTTCTTTCTGCATTATGGTGACGACGTTCTATTAATAAGTATGGTGATTGAGATTTTTCTTTGATAGCCCATATTTAAGTTTAGTAAGGCCGTTTCTTACTTTATTTATTAGTTATCATTTGTTACTATATCTGTATATATAAAGAGACTTGTCCTGGGTGATTCATCATCGCCTAGCCGGAACTGCTGAAGCTATGGATATGAAATTTTCAGTAAATGTACTTATTACTATGTATAGGCGCACTAAGAAAGAATTTTTCGAAATTCGCATTTTAAAGGATAAAAAGAGCATAAAATAGTTAATTTTTAATTATCGGTGGGTGAAGTTCGCGGTACGGCAGCCGTCGCCGACACCGCGCACTACCGCGCCACCGACATGCTTAATACCGAACCGAAAATAAACCGAACGACGAGCAGATAATATATAGATAAGTCTCGGATACTCAAAACTTTATGGATAACACATTATATTATTAATTTCGATTTTAAAATAACACGGTGTCATGTGTCATTTATGATTCTATTATAACTCTTGCCATAATCGACGACGCTCACAGGCTTTTCCAACAGGAGTAGTAGTGGGGGTAGGCAGTGCCGAAAATACTGTTTATAAAGAGGTATTGAGATGAACAAAATATGTCAATATAAATATTGATGGGTTTTTAATTTTATTAACACCATAATGTATATAATAATGTTACAATAATAATAAGAAGTAAAAATAGTAATAATAAGAATAATACTAATAATAGTAATAACATTGATTATAGAATTTCTATAATCAATGATAATAATAATTATAATAATACGTAAAACATTTTTTTCAATTATAGAAAGTTATAATTTTTTGGGTATATTTTATTTCAACATTTTGTCAATTAGAATTGTATTTTACAATTTGTCTTCAAAATATTAAAATAAAGTAATTTTTTGCCGACTTCTGATTTTTACAATATATGAGCAACCTAGGATCAACATATCTAAAAGCAGCCCGTAATAAATATAAAAACTGATAAAATAAAAGTTATAGTAGGTTACACAAAAAACTGTACACGGGAGAAGCCGGTTATTCAGCTTGTATATTATTATATATACGTTTTAATCGTAGTATTATTATTATTGTTCAACTAATAAGGCACCCGACTACAACACAATTTAATGTTAATTTATTAATACTTAGAATAGTCATGAATTAATTTTCTGTTTCGTTTATTATATGTAAGTAGTTTTATCTATTCCAAATGTTTTCATTTATTTTTTTTATATGTATTTTACCGAAGTTGGGTTTTTTTTGTTAAATAATTTTTTTTATTTTTGTTATTATTTTTGTAGACCCCTTAAACGAGCCAATTCATTTAATGAATTTTCATCGTGAGGATGTTTCAATAACTTACAAGGGTTTAAGTTACTTATAGCCAAACCATCTAAGGATCTTACTCGACTTATTGCCATGTAAGCCTGTCCTTTGGCAGTTTATCACCGAGATCTATGACGGCACGATCTAAGGTTGTTCCTTGTAATTTATGAATTGTTACAGCCCAGCATAATAGTAGCGGCAACATCTTTCTCTCTATTTTGCCAAAGCCCCTAAGTCCATCGTATTCCGTATATATAATATTTATTTATATAAACTCGTATACGGTATATAAATGAACTGGGTTTCCCTAATGGTTTTTATTTGTCGCTGTATCATAGCACCGGTGACCACGATCGTTATCTGTTAATAACGGGCGGAGCAAGACGTACGGGTAACCGGCGACGACGATCGTTATCTATTAATAACGGGTACGGCCGCGGCAGTCATATAAAAAAGAATTCCACCTCTCATGAGTCATGACTATAAAACCGAGCTAAGAACACTCTCGTAAGCTCACAGATTATTTTACTTTTTGTTTCATCAAAATCGATTCATTAGTTTGGGCGCTAGGTGGGAACATACATACATTACACCTAAACACATTACCCTACTTCTTCCGCAGTCGGGTAAAAAAACAAAATTAACAAATTAACTTAAGATATATGTTTAGCCACGAGGCTCCTACAATTCAGTGGTCGGCCTCGATGACTACACCACCGAAAGAATAAATATGATTAATCGTGGAGAATTGCCTAATGAGAGGTGACCACACAAAATATAAACATCCGAGCCGTACTTAACGTATTTAAGACAAAATATAATATTACAACACGTGAATTAAATTATCACCGACGACGAAGTGTTTACACAACAATAATTGATATTAGGATAAATGATGTTACAATTACAATCACTATCGTCGTGATGATAATATAATAATAATAATAATAATAATAATAATACTCGAACAAACACGATATAAAAAAAATCGTGGTACAATTTGCATAATAATATGATATATGTATAAAAAGATAACAGTATTTACGTGACTCCCGTTCCAATACAGATATTGCCGTTGGCAGGTGATCAATTGACGGCGACAGTCAGGCCACTGGTCGGCTGTTTCTTCTTCCTGTGCGCGACGGCACAACAACGGGCAACCAAAACAATGATAATAAATTGATAGCAAATGGCACTTACAATTTACACATGCCGGCCGATCGTTACACAACGGAAATCGCGATATAATATTATATTAATTCAGCGATGATCGGGACGACAATGCATCAGTACAAAACGAAGACCGCAAGACACAATGTATATATATTATATATATTTAGGTTTAACGGAGTGCGGAGACCGCGACAACGATATATATATATATGGCTCGGAACGCGAGACGGTTAAACGTTTTAAGTTACAAGCAAAAATGCAACACACAAAAAAAACCGAACTAGTAGGAGAAGGACGAGTCTAAAGCTAGCGCACACTTAGACAATTTACAAAATTCACAAGACGATCCGAGTCTGAGGCGGCAACGTGACGACAGCTTGTTACCTCAAAAGCGTCGCACGGAGGAGTGTCTTTTCTTCATGTCGGTGGCTCCGACATCACCAAAAATATGCTATCCGAAATTAGTGGCCATTGACAGTATATCACGTGAGGTAGGGCAATATCTTGTACATAATCTTTACGGATTTTATATTTCCGTAAAGATATTTGATTATGAGTGCCGTTGACCTACTAATCCGACATTACTATCGGGCAATCGATCTCAAAATAATATACGTATCATAAGGGCTATCGACTTCAGAGGAGAGGAGTCGCGATTAGGGCCATAAAATCTATTTTGAATTTATCGCACCCGATAACTTGCGCGAACAATGTAAATATAGTTGACAAGCTGAATAACCCGGCTTCGCCCGTGTACAGTTTTTTTTGTGTAACATACTATAACTTTTATTTTATCAGTTTTTATATTTATTACGGGCTGCTTTTAGATATGTTGTCATGTTGATCCTAGGCAGAGGCGGAACTAAGATTTTTTACACCCGGGGAAAATATTAAAATTACGCCCAATCATAGACCAGGACTAAAATATCTTTCCCTACGATTGTTTTCTAATAACTGGAATTCAAATTACAAACGTACTACATTCTTATTGACTTTTAAACACATATTAATGTTAACTAACACAGTTAAAAATATCGAGCTAGTTCTTACTCATAGAATCATGTTATTGCTTGTGTTACAATAATTAAACTAAATAAAAGTTATTCTGATTTTTACATTGCTATTTGCTAACTATTAAATTTATTAATAATAAACTTGTTTAATTCAATGAAAGAACCTTTTAATTTAAAAAATTGTTCATTCAAATAATTCTTACAAAAAAAAAAAAAAAAAATTAATGCTGTTAAAAAAAGATGTATGATTAATATATAAAAAATGAATTTATTATTGTCCATAGAATAGATTTTATAAGAAAAAAATATGTTGAAAATAATCAAATTTTAATTATTGACTGTTTTGTATAAAAATGCTTTTGTTGTTTTAGTTCTATACGCCTCAATTATAATAGACCTTTTGGTGAAATATAAAATCTCTTATTTTGATAAAGGTACACAATTAAGACCAATAAAAAATTAAATTAAATTAAACAATTTATAAAAGTAAAAATAAAAACAAAACATTGAAAACCAAATATTTTTTTTTAAAACATAAACAAATGTATAAACATCTTGGTAAATATTATAATGCATAATATTATACAATATTAACTTAATTTTTAATATACCTACAGATATACGTAATGTATCGTACGTTGTAGGCATAAGTAATTTTAATGTAAACACAGCATAAAATATCAATACATGCACCTAGTTTAACTCAGAATCTTAATAATTATAGAACCTATATACCAGTACATGTATACTTATACGAATTTATTCATAATCTTACCGTTAAATAGATGTCTAAATCTCTAGAGTCTAGATCGATGATCAAAATGACGAATCTGGATTATTAATATAATATTACAATATTAAAAAATATGCACAAAAACGACAACACAGTAAAATTACATAGGTACAAAATATAAATGAAAAATGACAGAATAATGCATTTATCACTGGAAATTAATTTTGTGTTATTTTTGTCAATGTCGTCGTTGTTCGTCGACGATAGTCGATAACGATCATACTTATTGTTTAAAATATATGTTTATATTTAATTTTTATTATTTGTCCGTCTCTATATGTAATATGTGCCGTCGATGTACGCCGATTGCGCAGCTATACGTGCTTCAATAAATAATAATTAATAATAGAATGATGATTATTTTACGCTGTGTATGATTTTATTTAATATTTTTTAGTGATGGGCACAACCGACTAGTTTTGACTATCGATAGTTTGAATAACTACCAAGTGATTTATCTATCGAATAGATATTATTATTCGTCGATTGTTATTAAAACCATCGAATGAATTACTCGATGGTTTTCATTCGTTAGTGGAAACCGACTAATTTTGACTACCGGTATTTTTAAACTATCGATAGTTTGAAAAACTACCGAGTGTTTTTTTTGATCGAATAGATATTTTAAATATTATTAAGCATTGTATATTTTGTATAGAATCGTATTATGACTTATGAGAAGAAAATTGAGGGTTAGTATATTTTAGGTAACTTTGTGATTGGTAAAATATGAGGATTTAATAATATTAACTGTTAATACACTTTCGCTATGTGTGATTTGTAATAGAAGGACAGTGGATAATATACTTAAACACTATAAAAGTATAAATTTTATCCAAACCAACTGGCTAGAGCTTTAACTAAAGAAAGGAAACAAAATATTTATTTTTTAAAATTTTTATTAATATGTAATCAAAATTTCATAGGATTCAAATATGCTACAACAATTAAAAATATCCGTCCAAGGACTAGGAGTCAGGATTAGGTATATTGCCACATTGGTACAAGTTGAAATGTATTATGCAGCAAGCAGGTTGTCATTGTCCATCCTATGTTTCATACTTACCTTATCTCAGCTATAAATATATATATGTATTAAATATCTAAAAATTGCAAATTTATGAGCCAAGATAATTACTTAAAACCTTGTTCCAGACATATTTTTAAAATAAATATTAAAACCAAGGACCTAATCTCTTATATGACCTTCCAGAGGTAAAATGTGTTGAATCTTCAAACCAGTTGAATATTGTTTCTGCAAAATAAATAAATAAATAAATGTCTATTTCAAACTATAACAAAATTAAATAAAATATATTTCTTCATTTTTAAATTATAAATCATATTCCTTTTTACCTTTTCAAATACTTTGTCACTAATTTCATATCACAATTTGTTGTATTAAAGATTAAACTTACATATTTTTGTTTAAAAATATTAATGAATCTAAATTTTTAGGCAATAACCTATTGCGCCGAGCGCTTAGTATTTGCCCTGCTTTTGAAAAAACCGAGGTTGCTGGAACAATGGAATACTTAAGCGCAATGTCACTCAGTGGAGCTAATACAACCTTGTGTTCATTCCAAAACTTAGCCACATTGCTCTTAAAATCTTGATGAGGCATACTTATGTACTGCCTCATTAAGGATGTAGCACTACTTGTTTTCGTTGTTTGTGATTGAACATTTGTCACTCTAGATTGCAAAAAACTCCACACATTATCGACTTCTTCATTTCCATCAACTTCTTGTGTAGCTTGTTCTGTAAATAAGTAGGTATAATATGATTACTTAGTATAAGTATTAAAAAATTTTAAAATTTAAAATTGCATTTTTTCTAAAAAAAGATTTAATCAAATTACATTTTAGACTTATAATATTTTTATTGAAATGTATTAAAGATGGAACACATTTGGTATATATTTTCATTTTATAAGCTATTTATTTTTCCATAAAGTTATACTAAAATAATATAAAATAATAATACTATCTAATTAGTAATTTTACCTTAAAGATTTTATAACAAATAATTTTAATTTAATATTTACCAGTGTTTGATACATTTTTAATCAAAGCAGCCGTTTCAGTAATCAAAACTGCCTCTGTATCGTTAGCATTCTGCTCCAATCCAAAGGCAACTTTCTGAAATCTTGGGTCTAACAATGTGGCTCTAGAAAAATGCGGTGTCAATCCTTGTTTTTCTATACTCTCAAAACGCTTAGCAGTTTTGTCTATCAGTCTCTGTTTTATAAAACTTCCCAGTAGCGTTGATGGATTTTTTGAACCTAATGACATTTGCAAACCTATAAATAATAAATAATAAATAATATTTAATATAAAATATAAATATTAAATTATACACAGAAAAATCAATTAATTAGTAATTACCTCGTATTAATGGAATAACTGTTGAGATAGTGGGATATTGTTCAGCAGAGAGCTCAACAGTTACTTTATCAAATGGCCTTAATAATGGTACAACATCATCAATTATACTCCATTCATCGGAACTTAGATGACATGGAGCATCTTTTAATGTTATCATAACAATAGTTAGAGGTTCTTTTAGTTTTATAAGTCTTTCCAACATGAAAAATGTGTTATTCCACCAAGTACGTATATCTTGGTTTAATTTTAGCACTGTTTCAAAACCAAGCTGCTGTTGTTTATTCATCAACATTCTGTTAGCAACTTCGCTTCTCTTAAAAAATCCAACAATGGCTCGACACTTCTTTAGTAGATTTTTTAAATCATTTTCATTTGCATTAGTACTTGGTCTAGTCTCTTCATTGTCAGACAACAGTAGAGACTGTTGAACAATTAAATTGAGTTTATGTGCAGTACAAGGCACATGACTTAAATTCATAAGCCTAACTGCAGCTTTAATATTCGGTCCGCCATCGGTTACCACAGCAAAAACTTTATTTAAAACATTCCATTTGTTCAATTCCTCTGTCATAAGGTCACAAATATTAACAGCAGTATGGCTGCATTCCAATTTTTTGGTGCATAGAACCAAAGCTTTTAACTGTGTTTGGATGAGAAAATGAACAGTCATAGTTATATACGAGTCGGTGTTTATTGACGTCCAAATATCAGTAGTGATCGCTACGTCTCTAGCATTATTAAGCATAGTTTCAACTTTATGTTGAACAGCCAAATACATTTTTGGAATTATTGTTCTTCCAAGTGTTTGTCTACTAGGAATTTCATATCTGAAATAAGTAAACAATAATTAAAAATAATAGGAAAATTGAAGTTTTTTTTATTATTTAATTATTATTTGGAGTCCAAGAGCTGGATCATATTGCGAAATCCTGAGTTTTCAACAATAGACAGTGGTTGTAGGTCTTCGGCTATCATTTTCACAATAGCTTCAATGCTTCATGGAATGCTGTCACTTGGCTTTCTGATGGTGTACCAAATCTTAAAAGAAATATAAATTGTGATATAGGCATCTATTGAGATAAAATGCTAGACTTAAGAATTCAAAAATTATGAACTCTGTACTACTATACTCGGACTCATCATATAAGAGTAACCTCAAGCGATAGGCTTGAGCACACTGCCAGGGGCATGGCTAAAACAAAGCAGGCATACAGGCAGTCGACAAAGTAGGTTGACAGACTGCTGCTCGACAAAAACTGGTCGCTGCCTGAAGTTACTTTTATATGAGAGTATGAGACAGAGTATAAAGATAAACCTTGAAAATGCTTAGTACATAAATACATGCTATCAATGAAATTAAAAATTTAAACATTATATGAAAAACTACTACAACAATTAAATGTAATAACTTGCAATAATATTAATTACAAACTTAAAATGTTAACCATTGAAAAAGGTTTATGAAAAAACTAAGATAGTAGTACTGTAGGCAACTAAAAGGAAAACATAATCTGCCTCTTTTTATATTTTATTTAACAAAAAAAACTATGTTGCATACGTCTACACATATCGCAGTGTGGCGGAGAACTGACTACGGCCGACGGGCGACGACAGTAAAACATATAATAATAATTATTGACAAATATATATAAATAGCAAAATATTACCCGTCGTCGGGTCGCCTCACACACACACGCCGTACACAATATAAAATTATATAATATAAAAGTGGATGTGGGGTCGCTCGGTCGTCAATGCGATAAGCCCGCGACGATTACCGACTAGCGTCCCACAGCCATGTATAGAAAATAATTAAATAATTAAATAATATAAATCATACAGTACATAGTAATAGTAATAATAAAGTTACTTCCTTTTATTTTGAAATACTTAGTGCTTATGATGCCGATAAGCCATACTCTAAGATTTTTGGTTTTTATAATAGTTTGGTACTTAATAGCAAACAAAAGAGAGTTTTCTCTTAACAAATAATTGCACTCCAAACCAGTTGGATAATAATCAAACCTGTAAACTAAAAAATTTAATTTAAGAATTGTAAATAATTGCCAAATAGTAAATACATAATATCCAATTGCTATAATTTGTACTACTCAGTACTCACTACTGACTGCTGGATAAGCCACATACATATAAAATATATCGTAATATATAATAGGTACAAGTATATAAATTATAAATATAAATAAATGCCAACATATACAATTAAATTAAATTGTAAAACATATACTGAAATCTAGTTTGTTTTAATAGTATAAAATTAACATATATACAAATTAATAGTGTTATTAACATGACATTCTGAAAATTTATTATTAGAAATTAATATTATAGTTTATAATCTTACCTGTCAGACAAAAATAATTGTTTGTGTTTTTTGCCACTTTCAACATAATTATTGGTCACAGTTACTGAACTACTATAAGGCGGAACACTTGCAGATTGTGAATGTTCCCCTGATATTCCTATTTAAAAAATAAAAATAAAAATTACAATATTATTTTAGTTAACTTGTTGCGTCCCTTATGTCAACGTCGATTCATATATCAACGTAGAAATAGAAATACTAATGTTTGCAAGTTAAAAGATTAAGTCTTTATTTAATACAATGAACTCGTACAAGAATACAATAATTATATAAGCACAAGATGGAATGAGTGGTGTTACGACCTGCCTCTGAAATACTGATAGACGAGACCGTGAGTGGTGTTACAACCTGCCTCTGAGCGTCTCGAATATCCCTAACCGTCTGCTGAGCTCTGGCCCCGGTCTCCCTTATATATGGTTAACCGTCAAGAGTGGTAACTGGGGAGGTGGCGACTTCCGATGACCTAAAGGAGCTCTCTAAATTAAATGTATTATTCAGTTGGGTGCCTTTCCTGCGATTTCATCGATTCTAAGAAATCCAAGACGTGTGATCAAGTCTTAATTGTTATATTAAATAGTTCAATGTTAACACTATCGTTTACTCATCTATTCTGAGAAGTCCAGGACGTGTGATCAAGTCTTAATTATTATATTAAATAACACGATGTGCAAGTGTTCGCCCTATCCGTTGGTGCTACACGGTTTGAATATATTATCCCATCGGTATACGCGTCACCTCTCCGTATAATATATGTGTTAAAATAACACGGTACGTAACAAACTAATGAGATTTTGAAGTAAATACTAAATTATTAATTACTAATTCCACTAGAATCTTTTACTTTCAGGATGTTTTAAAATCTAAATAGGTATCACTTACCAGGTCGATTTGAATCATCTTCGATCTGTTGTTGCAAATTACAGCGGTTTAACACAGTAAAATGTTTTCTTTTTAAATGGTCCAACAGATTAGTAGTTCCATTTGATCGTTTATAGGATTTTTTACAGTGCTTACAAATGGCCTCATCTGAGGTATTTGGGTCTCTAATAAAATGCTTCCAAGCGATTGAACTATTCGACTTTGGGATCGACATTTCAAAGATAACTTGACAAAAATAAAAAACTAAAAAACAAACCACGATAGTCGAATGACTCGAATCTCAAATGACAAATTGATGAGTATATCGAAATTAATCAAATCAAAATTATCATAATTATTGATAATATTTGGTAATTGATAAGCGCTGTTTTCAATCAATAGTTCAACATATTTTTTATTTTTTTTAGTTCGATTAGTTTTCAATATTTCGATAGTTAGATAGTTTTTCGATAGTCGATTGTTATTGGTCGTGCATTTTTAAACCAATAATATTCGATAGTTTTATAAAACAATCGAATAATTAGATAGTTAAAACTATCGAGTAGTTCGATAGTATTTACTCGGTTGTGCCTATCACTAAATTATTTTTCATTCTTTTAAATATGGCTATTATTATATCATAAACAAATTATGAGAAATAAAAATAGTTTTATAACTTCTAACAATAAACATTAAATAAAGGCCCACAAAAAATTACGCCCACCAAACATTTTACGTCTGGGGATCAATCCCCGGATTCCCCCCCACCCTTAGTTCCTCCACTGATCCTAGGTTGCTCATATATTGTAAAAATCAGAAGTCGGCAAAAAATTATTTTATTTTTATATTTCGAAAATAAATTATATGATACAATTCTAATCGATGAAATGTTGAAATAAAGTATAGGAACCCAAAAAATTATAACTCTGTAGTTGAAAAATATAAACATTAACATAAAAACAAAAACTGAGTTGCATAATATACGAAAACGAGTTATTTTTCAAAAATGATAAGTAAAACACCTTGTGTATGCGTAAACGCTAAAGGCGTTTCACGACTTCACAGCATGCCCCGAATACTACAATAAAAAGTAAAACACTTCACTAATAAGTGTACCTACGTGTTTATTTACTATAGTATAAATTTGAAAGTAAGTATACGTGAAACAGTTCGCCAGTCGTGAATTCGTCATACAAATGAAATAAAAACGCTACACGTGTATGGTGCAAGCGTACGACAGCATGCCTACCTCCACTACTACTGTAGGAAAAACCTGTGCGCGTTGTCGATTATGGAAAAATATAACAGAATCATTATTGACACATGCTACTGTGTTATTTTAAAATCGAAATTAATAATATAATGTGTTATCCATAAAGTTTTGAGTATCCGAGACTTATCTATATATCGGTTCGTCGTTCGGTTTATTTTTGGTTCGGTATTAAACAGGTCGGTGGCGCGGCGGTGGTGACACGGAAGGAGAAATTTGGGCGGCCACGTCTAACCACCGCGCGTCGACAGCTGCCGTACCGCAAACCTCACTCACCGATAATTAAAAATTAACTATTTTATGCTCTTTTTACCCTTTAAAATGCGAATTTCGAAAAATCCTTTCTTAATGCGCCTATACATAGTAATAAGTACATTTACTGAAAATTTCATATCCATAGATTCAGCAGTTCCGGCTAAGCGATGATGAAGTCTTTTTATATAAATAATCATTTATTTTATTTAAATAATAAATTTTTTTACCGATATTACAAGTAAAATTCCTTAGAAAAGAAATGACTGTTATTGTTATTATCGTACAATAGAAATCCATGATAATGAAATCATTGTATACACATAAAGCTAATATGACTTATTCCCTTGTCCTTGTAAATGTTAAACTGGCATTGCAGACGCCAACACTGAACATAGGATACTATAAAACGAGAACCCTTTAACAATACGTTCCTGGTATTGGAGACTCCGAATCGGGAGAACTCTTACATGTTTTTCAGTGTTTAAGAGGTATGATATGTTCAATAAACCCTGTAATTAACTAGCAGTTAATGTCAATCTGTATAATTTATGACAAATATAATATAAGTCAATGAAATGAATAACAAATACCAAAACTATGATAAACAAAAAAGGAATTATATTTTCATTAACCAAAAGTTAAGCCATCATTAAAAATATTCATTCAATAATTACAAAATGACCTCTACCATAACAAAATATAAACAAACATTATAAAAAGTAGAGTTATTTTAGATATTAATGCAAAGCTGAATAATTGCTTCAATAATAATATTTAATGATTAAAATTGTAATGAAATGAAGTAGATTATTAAAAAATATAAGCATTCAATTATATGTAAACTGGATTGTTGATACTAGAAACAAAAAAAATAACAAATCAACTTAGGATGTAAATATAGTTGATAATCATATATTTAATTTAAATAATTTATAGTTATTATCGTACAATAGAAATCCATGATAATGAAATCAATGTATATAGCTAATATGACTTATACCCTTGTCCTTGTGAACGTTAAACCACCAGCTCCGCCGCCACCACCGGATATATACCCTATTCAAAATAACCTTGTCCACTCGACCGACGAAAACTCGTCTGGTTCGCGCATGTCTATTGCCACGGTGGGCGCTGATGTTTGGCGTGCTGCCGCCGCCAAGGTGTATACGAAGTGAATAATAATATCGCACGTGTTCCCTGTTCACGATTTTACGGTACCACAAGTGGTGCAGACGTTCATTCCGCCCGTAACACATCCAAACACAGCGCACGCTCCGTAATTTATAATTTTTTTTTACCTATTATTTTGTGAAATATTCATTAAACATGGCAAGCAGTTCTATTGATGAAGATGCTCAATATGTCCCATCACCAGTTAAAAAACATAAAATGGGAAAAGTGAGTATTATATACAAATAATTTATATATAAATAAGTTATAACTTTTTTTTTTTAAATATCAAAAGTATTTAAATAAAATAGTATTTGATCTCAATTATAAAATATACATCTACCAAGACAGTATTTTTATTAAAACGTATTTTTAAATATTTTTTTTTTTAGCCTATAAATGAGGAAGTAAGAATCCGGATTGTAAATATGTATAAAACTATAGTAATGAACGATACTTGCACCTCCGTGAGACAAATTCGAAAACAAATATCGGAAACATTGGGTGTTGGCGAACGTTCAATCCAGACAATAATTAGAACGTACAAGGAGACAAATACAGTAGCTGCTCCAAAACAGACACGTAACAAAAAATCTTTTCGTGATCTTTTTGATGAATTTGATAAAAGCGCAGTACGCAGGCACGTGCATAGCATTTGGTTTCGTCGTGAAATTCCAACGGTCGATAAAATCCACCAAGCCGTATCAGCCGACAAAAGTTTGCCAGCAATATCGCGTACCAATTTATTTCATCTTTTGAAAGATTTAGATTTCCGGTACAGTAAACGCAGTAAGAACAGTGCTATGACTGAAAAAAATGAAATTGTTGTGTGGCGTAGAATGTATTTGGAATACCTTAAAAAATATCGAGAAGAAGGTCGACATATTTATTTCCTCGACGAAACATGGGTGAATGCTGGCGATTGTACATCGAAAACGTGGGTTGACATAACAGTACAATCTCACCGGGACGCATTCCAAAAAGGTCTATCGACAGGTGCTGTTAATCCCTCGGGTAAGGGCAAACGTCTCATTGTACTCCATATCGGCTCAGAAGATGGGTTTCTACCCGGAGGTTTATTGTGTTTCGAATCCAAAAAAAACACAAATGATTACCATGATGAAATGAACGGGGACATATTTCGTGAGTGGATGGAGGGCATTCTACCTCTACTACAACCGAATTCCGTAATCGTTATGGACAATGCATTCTACCATTCAGTCAAAATCGACAAAGCCCCAACATCCAATACCCGAAAGGCGGATATTATCAAGTGGTTGGAAGATAAAGGAGAAGTGATAAATCACTCAATGATCATCCCTCAACTTCTACTCTTTGTCAAATGTTTGAAGCCACTACATAATAAGTATGTTATTGACGAAATTGCAAAAGTCAATAATCATACAATATTACGACTCCCGCCATATCACTGTGAGCTAAACCCCATTGAGCTGGCTTGGTCATCAGTGAAAAACTATGTCCGTATGAATAATACCACTTACAAGCTTCCAGATGTAAAACAATTATTATTAGAGGGCATAAAACAAGTTGATGCAGAAATGTGGAAAAGTTTTATAAGCCACACCAAAAAGGAAGAAACAAAATTTTATGAAGTCGACAATATCATAGATGAGGTCTTGTCCGCGAAGAAATCAGATAATTTGTTGATGACTATCACCAGAAATACATCATCTGAAATGGATTCAGATAGTGAATAAATTTTTGTAAATATGACCTTAATTTTTGTAAATAACTGTACAATTGTATAAGTAATTTTTGTAAATGTGACTTTAATTTTTGTAAATAACTGTATAAATGTATAAGTAATTTTTGTAAATATGACTTTAATTTTTGTAAATAACTGTATAAATGTATAAGTAATTTTTGTAAATATGACCTTAATTTTTGTAAATAACTGTTTAAAAATAATAACTTTTTAATATTTTAAATATTAATTTTTTTAAATATGAAATTTGTATTTATTTTTTAGCTTTAATTCCCTACTAAAATTACATGTATTGATACCTATTTAGCTTTAATAGTATTTGTATACAATGTAGGCATTGTGTATAACAATAAGGTAAAAGTATAAGAAATAGTAAAGAAAAAACTATTGGTTATAACATTATAGGTAATAATTATTATGATCATATGTATACACGGCTGTGGCTATCGATAGCGACGCGTAAATACCAATACTGTGAAAAACAAAAAAAGAATTATATTTTATTAACCAAACGTTAAGCCATCATTAAAAATATTAATTCAATAATTAAAAAATATCCTTTATTGTAATAAAATATAAACATACAATAACAAATTACAGTTATTCGAGATATTATTGCAAAGCTAAATCTTTCTTTTATAAAAAGATGAATGATGAAATTAGGCAGGAAATCAAGTCGATTATTATAAAATATAAGCATACAATTATATATAGACTGGATTGTTGATACTAGAAACAAAAAAATTAACAAATTAACTTAAGATGTAAATATAGTTGATAATCATTTATTTTATTTAAATAATCAATTATTTTACCGATATTACAAGTAAAATTCTTTAGAAAGGTGATGACTGTTATTGTTATTATCGTACAATAGAAATCCATGATAATGAAATCATTGTATATAGTTAATATGACTTATACCCTTGTCCTTGTAAACGTTAAACTGCCAATGCGGACGCCACCACTGAATATAGGATACTATAAAACGAGAACCCTTGAACCATACGTTCCTGGTATTGTAGACTCCAAATAGATTGATTTCTTGAAAACTTAGCTAATATGACTTATACCCTAGTCCTTTGAGCCTAAAACCGCCAACGCCACCGTTACCACTGAATATAGTATAATATAAAACGAGAACCTTTTAACTATAAGTTCCTGGTATTGGAGACTCCGAATCGGGAGAACTCTTACACGTTTTTCAGTGTTTAAGAGGTATAATATGATCAATAAATTCCGTAATTGTCTTTCCGTTACTGTCAATCAGTATAATTTATGCCAAAAATAATAATTAAAGTCTGGGGAATGAATATCAAATACCAAAAATGTGATTAACAAAAAAAAAATTATATTTTCATTAACCAAACGTTAAGCTCTCATTAAAAACATTAATCCAATGATTACAAAATGAATTTTACTGTAAAAAAAATATAATCAAACATTAAAAAAATTAGATTATAATTATTGAGATATTAATGCAAAGCTAAATTTTCTTCTATAAAGAGATGAATGATTAGTATAGAATGAAATGAAATCGATTATTAAAAAATATAAGCATACAGTTATATTTGATCTGGATTGTTTCAATAGAAAAAAAAAATTAACAAATAAACTCAAGATGTAAATATAGTTTATATAATATATTTTACATTATCCTCTCATCCAAAATCATGATATTGCCCAACTATTATCATTTATTTTGTATTAATTATTTTTAATCGATTTCTTAACTATATTACAAGTAACATTATTTAAAAAAATAATTACCGTTATTGTTATTATCTTACAATAAAATCCATAATAATGAAATCAATGTTTATAGCTAATATGACTTATATTCTAGTCCTTGTGAACATAAAACCACCAACGCCGCCGCCACTACTGGATATAGTATATTATAAAACGAATACCCTTTAACCATACGTTCCTGGTATTGGTGATTTAGAATCGGGTAAACTCTTGAAATTTTAGCTATTATGTTTTATACCCTAGTCCTTTTGAACGTCAAACTGCCAGCGCCGCCGCCACCACTGGTTATAGTATATTATAAAACGACAACCCTTTAACCATACGTTCCTGGTGTTGGATACTCCGAATTGATGAACTCTTAAACGTTTTTCAGTGTTTAAGAGGTATGATATGTTCAATAAATTTTGTTATTGTTAATCAGTATAATTTATGCCAAAAATAATTGAAGAAAGGGAATGTATATCAAACACCAAAATTGTGATAAACAAAATAAAAAATTATATTTTCATTATCCAAACGTTGAGCCCTTATTAAAAAATATTAATCTAATGATTACAAAATGAATTTTATCGTAAAAAAATATAATCAACCTGTTCGAATTCGGTATCTTTTAATTGCCCGCCGGTTCAGATAAACGTACATCTTCCCTACCGCCGCCACAAGACTCCGCTATCGTCTCATAATTATCTCATGTGCGATATAATCGTCGCAAGACAGATATGGATCCGGCTGGTTTTGCCCGTCGACCTTTTTAATATAATATACGTGGTCAGTGTCTTTTTGCAACCACCGGACGGTACATATCTAGGTGTGTTGCCCGTCGCCTTCACGCGTGTTGCGACGTAAAACTTTTTTTTTGGAAGGCAACCTAGTTGGTTGTTCCTCCACATTGTTTTTTTTTATATATAACTTTGTGCGTGTCGCCGTGTGCCGCCGCTATAAACCTTGGTGGTTATTTTGGTCGTACCATATACGTGCGGATTCCATCGGTTTTGGACCAGTATCATCCGTCAGTGGACTGACAATCATCTTTTCATATCCGGAGGGAAGTGTAGAAGTTACCAGGTCGTCCTTTTGGTTGTTTATATTTCTTATATTTTATTATTATTGTGTATCACGCTACGTGAACCTGATTATATACTCTCTCCAATTTTTATTTTATATGTATATATATGTTACGATATTTTCAGTAACTTGTTTTGGGCGCCCTTTTTTTTTATTTAATCAATTCTCATATTAATCATTGTGGTGAAATATATGGTTTTTTTTTTATTACACTGTATTTCTATAATTGTATATATTATACTGCTTAGAGTAACCCTTTTTATCCTCAGCACACCGCGAGTCGTGGCAGCAAACGGCTCGGAATTGCACGTGCTGTCCCGGCGACAACACAACCATTAAAAAAAATTAGATTTAATTGAGATATTTATGCAAAGCTAAATTTTTCTTCTATAAAGAGATGAATGATTAATATAGAATAAAATGAAATCGATTATTAAAAAATATAAGCATACAAGTGTAGGTAAACTAGTTTGTTAATACAAGAAAAAAAACAATAATAACAAATAAACTAAAGATATAAGTATAGTTTATATAATATTTACATAATCCTTTCATCCAAAATCATAATATTGCCTAATTTTTATTATTTATTTTATATAAATTATTTATAATCGATTTCTTAACTCTATTACAAGTAACATTCTTTAAAAAAGTAATTTTTGTTATTGTTATTATCTTACAATGAAATCCATAATAATGAAATCAATGTATATAGCTAATATGACTTACACTCTAGTCCTTGTAATTCTAAAACCGCCAACGCCGCCGCCACCACTGGATATAGTATATTACTCGTATAAAACGAAAACCCTTTAACCATATGAATTTTACCGTAAAAAAATATAATCAATCATTAAAAAAAAATAGATTTAATTGAAATAATAATGCAAAGCTAAAATATTCTTCTTTAAAGAGATGAATGAATAAATTAGAATGAAACGAAATCGATTATTAAAAAATATAAACATATAACTGTACGAGTATGTAAACAAGATTTGTTTATACCATAAAAAAAAAAAAAAAATAATAATAATAATAAAACTAAATTAACACATTAACTAAAGATGTAATTATAGTTTATATAATATTTACAGAGTCCTCTCCTCTATAATTATTATATAGCCCAATATTTATCATTTGTTTTATTTGGATATAGGATACTATATATCGAGAACCCTTTTAACCATTTATTTCTGGTACTCAGATTCAGTTTCGGAAGGTTTTTGGAAACGTTTTTTAGAGTTTCAGAAGACTTTCAGTTCTTGTCTTCGTTTTACATTCATAGATTATAGAAAATTTTTCGGTCTACTGAATCCCTTTTATGTCGTTAACTTTGTAATTTATGTAAATTTATATTTTATCAATCTCAAAGGTAAGATTTTTATCTAGGCATTGACATATGCTTTTATTAATTTTACTAGTGGCTGGTGATGCTCGATTTTGATTTTTTAGAAGCTACCTTTGAAGGGTTCTAGTGAAACTTTATTTCAGTGAATACATTAGGTTGAATACAAGACTTTAGAAAAACCGTAGTTATAAAAGTATAGTAGTCAATAGTTAGGTCTCGTGACTTAACCTGTGATAATGATATTTTCACCATTGATTTGATGGCTTTACACTTTGGCAGTGTCATTTTAAATGCCTTAATAAACGGTGATGAGAATGTTGAAGATCGAATTCGAATGTCTAGTGGTCAGTTATCACAGGTGTAATACACCTTTTTTCGTTGTTTGCCTGATGCTTTTGTATATATAAAATAAATAAATTTATTTTGAAAACGGTATTTGAGGGTCTACCTATCTGTCATCACTCAGTGTATGTCGATACCTGTCTGAGCAATGCGCTTGCGGCGGATTGTTATATCTCCTGATGTTGATATTGTCTGATGTTCTGTAAGTAAAATAGTTTAAATCAATTCGAGTTTTTGATTTTCAAGTGAACAGTTTTTACCATCTTTCCGTGTGTGACGGGGTCTCACGAGTTCGTCTCGTCTTTACCCTAGTGACACTCTGCCCCTTTACATAATCTTGGAGTTACCTCGTCCAGTTGGGAGGCTGAAGTGAGCTTCTTAGAGCCAGACACCTCGACAATCTTCCCGGGGCGCCACCTTAACTTAGATGCTTTAATGAACTGCCTTGACTAGGGCTCGGCGGTTTCCCGCTCGAATCAAACCCATTTTGCTAAGGCGTTACTCTCGCAATCACCAGTAGTCCTTAAGTGCGATGGCTGTATTACAATCAATGTTGGCGTAAAGGAGAAATTGTAAATTTATTGAGTATATAAATATAACTTGATTAACGCACTATAAGAAATGTATGCCAAACTTTAGAAAGTTGCGGCAATC
The DNA here is from genome assembly GCF_002803265.2 of Melanaphis sacchari. Lineage (NCBI taxonomy): Eukaryota > Metazoa > Arthropoda > Insecta > Hemiptera > Aphididae > Melanaphis > Melanaphis sacchari. The sequence goes on along the minus strand of NW_020271143.1, from coordinate 2,244,182 downwards.
AGTTAAAAATAATATATTTACACACATAAATTTACATTAGTATCAATGTTGTTATTATTTTGTATTTTATTAGCAGGTATCTGCTAACAAAAAGTGTAATACATACTATACTTACTAAGCAATGTAAAATTTATTTTTTACCAAATTTATGCAAATAATTAAATGGTATGCCCTCACTTGATCATTATAATTTCTTTTTATAAATAAAATACATAATAGTTAGGTTACATAAAGCATTAGATACTGTATTCATACATAGTTTTAAAATATAGTAGGTACAGTGAAATCTCTGAATAGTGGACACTCTTGGTCACCAACATTTTGTCCGTTATTTGGAGGTGTTCGTTATTCAGAGGGGATACATTTTTGAAATCTATTTGTATAATAATGTACTATGTATGTATATATACATACATATAATGTTATTAGTTATTACTTATTATTTATTGTAAATTATTATATTTCTATATTTTTACAAATTATTATTTAAAGTATATTTTTACAATCAAAATCAAAATTATGTAGTCATCGCGTCGAAAACCCGTCACTGACATACTTTTATCATAACACATAACCGCTTCACCGATAACCGAATTTGTTGTAATCATATCGTCCCATAACGAGTTTGTTATCGTAATAATTACATTATTACAAGAGTGCATACGTATGTGAATACGTATTATTTTCAAATAACTATTAGGGATTTACCATTATTTTAAAAATTCCCTAGTAAAATAATGTCCGTTATTCGGAGAGTCCGCTATTGGGAGGTGTCCGCTATTAAAAGGTGTCCGTTAGTGGAGGTTTCATTGTGTATTAAATTTATATATTGTGTTTTAAAATTAGGAATTTATTTTTAATATGAACCTATATAATTTATTAAATCCATACAAAAATTAAAATCTATCAATTAAAAATCATATGGTCTTTAAGTACTCGTATATTTTAAAGTTCTGTTAATCAGAATTTGAATAACTGTGTTAGGTATGGAAAAAAAGGGTTGAGCAAGTATAATAGGTAGATCTCCATTATGTTCATTACACTTGTAGAAATTTAAAACAATTTTAATTTTGTAAAAAAAGTCATATAATACTGTACATTTTTAATAAAATGGTTACTTCAAGAAAATAAAGACACCATTTTGTAAATACAATAGAAATTTTGATTTATTTTGTACTGATAAATTTATTTATAATAAATGTATACATAGTTATTAATTGGTAATTAGATTTGACGAAAAAAAAAAACATGTACTGTTATATATTATACAAATACTTGTGTATATGATTGATTATATAATTTAATAATTAATTTTGTGCTAATTTTGAACAATTTACAATAAAATAGGTAAGTGAATGCAGTGGCGGCTCGTGCTACAAGGTACACGGGCACGTGTCCCGTCTTTAAAATTGAGTAGGTAGTGTGTTTCTTCCATTATTATATAGTTTTTATATTATTAAAAATATTATGGAAAAAAAAAATGTTGTCAAATACGGGCGTACATATTATATACGTACAAAATTATAAGGGCAGCGCGACGGACACAAATTCGTTGTGCTCCGATGGCTCGATTAACGTTACTAGATTTTCCCCACTTTTCGACACGAATTAATACAGCGTTGCTGGGCACAATCGGATTGTGCCCGGATTCTATTTTTATTATGATTTACGACATTTTTCGGTCTTATCGTCTTCGCATTAAAGTATTTATGAAGAAAAAAGACAGACGAATTGATTTGGAATTCAAAAATATTACTGATTAACTATATATAATTATATTTATTATTTATTTTTCAACGATAATTTTCTTTTTATAATTATTTATTGTGCTAGACCAGCGGTTCCCAACCTTTTTGAGACTATTACCCAAAAGTCAGGTTAGATATTCACAAATACCCCCGACCCAAAAAAAAAAGTTGAGTAAAAAAAAAACAAAATATATATTATGATGATAATTATAATTTATTTAATTTTTGCAAACAAAGAAAATAAGAGTTCTCAAAACTATTAACACTATTAACAAAAATATTATATTATTACAATTTCATTTACAGTCATAATACACATGAGTAAATGAATAATAAGTACTTAAAATACAAATAAATAGTTTAACTTTTACCCTCCAAAAAATCGTGTTTTTACCCACTAGGGGGTAATTACCCCCAGGTTGGGAACCGCTGTGCTAGACGTATATTAAGATATTTTTATATACAAAAAATGAATTTTATTTAATTTAAAAAATTAATAGGAATTAGTGGTAAGTTCAAAGTTGTGATAATGGAAAATGAGGGAAATATTTGTGCCCTACCTTCAATGAACCCCACGAGCTGCCACTGAGTACCCAAATGTTATATTGTAGAGACATATCACATAATATGAAAACTATATTCTTAAACTAAACAAAAAACATCATATATTACTATATTAGACATCACAGCTTCATGACTACACACACATACATACACATATATAATTCTAAAGCTATGTAGCTATTCCATATAGATGTTTTGTTTGGATTGAAATACATCAGATAGTCATTTTATAGTAAAATAAATAAAATTTTGACCAGATTTCTAATATTAATATTAAAATTCAGTCTAGCCCTGTATTTTTCCCTTAACTTATTAATAGCGCTATAATTAAGTAAATGGCATATTAGCTGTATGTCGAAAAAAATAAAAATAAATATATCAATTAATATTATTTAACTTAAAGCGATAAAAAAAATTATTAAAAAAAAAAAAAAAAAAAAGGTTCACACACACGCATTAAAAATAATTGTAGGCATGTGACTCTTTAGCGATAGATATGACAGTAGAATAAGCCATCTATGTATATCCATCTTATACCATAAATTGCAAATAACCATCGACATCTTGCAATTGTTTGGATGTAAATTTCGCAGAAATTACTTGCTTTCCGGTGAATTGTGGAGTGAATTTGAACGGCACACTGATCGTTTTTTTTGCACTAATTTTACTGTTGGAAACATAATAAAATAATCATATCATCAGATAAATATCAAAGATAAGAATTTAAAAAAAATGCATTTAGAAGTGGTTTTAGTCATTAATTTTCAATCAGTATTGTATGAGAAACTTATTTGATATTTATATGTGTGAAACAGTGATGAAAAATCTTAAAACATTAAAACTACAATTTTTATTATACCTCCCACACATGTAATATTGCTACACTCGTTACAATTATGTACCTGAACCACTCGCAAAAAAAAGTCAACTCGATGCATAATTTTCACTTACCTAGCTCTTGAAAACTAATAATAAAATCAAAAAAATATAAACTAAATAGGTATTTGTCTTGAATCAAAATGTTTAGGTTAAATGTTATTTATAATGAATAATGACAAATGTATATTTCAATTACAAAGACTAGGAAAAGCACGTTTGTCTATTACCTTATAAATTCGAATATTGTCATTGACATAAAAAAAAACCTCCCATGTACAAAAACACGATTTTTCAGAAGGCGAAAAAAATGTTTAAAAAAAACCAAATTGCTTATGATCTACATAGTTCATTTTTTTTAAATTATAAGTTACACTAATTTGTTTAAAAAAAAAATCTAATTAAAAAATTCAATATTTTTTATCGAAATATCGTATAAATAATTGTAATTATTTTGCTACTAGTAACATTCAGTGAGCATTAAACAAATTAATTGACCAAGTTAGTTTGTAAAAAAATTGTATTATAAGAATGTACTTACCCAACTTTGATCTCCAGAGTTTTAGGCAATGATGAACCAGCAATAAAGAATTTTCCATCTTTTAAAGACAAAGGTAACGGATTTCTGAACTTCACAATAGCCCGTACTTCGTGTGATATGGCAGGTTTATCGAGCATCTATTGGAAATGTATAAAAAGTAAAATTTAGTATTATTATAATGATTTATTTTATATAACATAAACATAATTAAATTTATTATCGTATTAAATTGGTGTTAAATAATAAAACTCACTTCGAACACAATATCTGGTTTTCTAACCCGGAAGTCGTCCTGACCGAAATACTCGTAGTCTGTGTCTACCACACTTGCCAGACATGATATGTTGAAAACATTTTGGCTCTTTACGTCATTACCATAATCAAAATATGTCAATGCAGTTTGGACAAATTCAATGTTCGATCCTATCAAATAGTGCATTTTTATAGATAAAATTTAAATTAATGTTTAACATTGTATTTTAAAATTTATAGCAGAAATCGAGTACAATTATTGGAGAGTGGGTTAACAACTTAATATATTTTAATACAGTAAAAAATTTACTCAGTTCCCTTTCTACAATTTTATAATTAATCAGATTTTATTAGCTTACCTAATAGATATTCAAAACCTCAAAAATGCCCAAATTAATTAATATTCAAATATTTTTATAATTTTTAGTTTAAATAGGTACTTGATGTTTCTAAACTTTGAAAAAATTGTATGCTTATTTGGTTTGTTGACATTATTTATGAGAAAAGATAGGTTAACAAATTGACAAAAAATAGAATTAAATTTAAAATAATTAAAATAAATATAACAATGATAAATCGTTTCATTAGTTCAAACTATAAAAAAGTATTTTGTCGAATGTGAGAATGTAACTTTTTTTATGTACTTATGAATTATTTGAGGGGACATATCCTTAGAAAGCAATTTTTTCTACTACCACTATTATTACCTATGTTGTAACCATATATTTCATATTCATATTCTGAATATTACCATATTACCATATACCTAAATAATAATAATAACTATTATTACAAATTTAAACAGCTAATCTATCAGTCGTGTAAATTCATAATAATGCACACGCTTCACTGTTTACGTACATAGGATTAAATCTGCAGTAGTAACCTCACATATTTTTATATACAAGCGGAGACTCTTACCTGGATCGTGAAGCACTACTTTTTCTTGTTCGACTTTGGTGACGAGAGATCCATTTTTACCAGTGTAGTCAACCGTGTCGACTCGCAATATCACTTTTACTGTATAATCTTTATGGCCTTTGTTTGTAATTCTCACCGCGACCCTAAATTGGTTAAAGTAAATGATCTTGAAACTTTATTATAAATATATAATTTAACTAGTCAGGCGCAGAGAGAAGTAGCGAAGAGGGTATTAGCCACCCTCTATGATAACATTTATGTATAAAAATTGAACTCTTTGTTAATAAAATAATAACGATCAATGATCAAAATTTTAATTTAATAATAAATTTTCCCATTATGAACAGAAAAAACTAATAACCACATAGATAATAATTATTATCTATGAATAAACATTATTAAATAAAGATAATACTTAGATGGTATCGGTTATTGTTACGAATATTACCGCAAACTATCAATACACTATATATTTAAATGAATCAATATCCAATAGTCACAGAAAGTTACATTTTATCACTGATCATTAATCATCGGATAGTTAGATGCGTTATCACTTTTAAAGTTTTAAATAATTTTCATGTTTTACTTATTTAAAATGTAGCCTCTCATTAAAAACTAAAATTAATTTGAGTTTCCCCAAACTTTTGATAAATACGTCTATAATAATTATTAATTCGAAAATAGGTTCGATCCTCCTTTGAAATTGTTTAAGAACGACCCTGTGCTAATGATGGGCAACAACAGCGATGTATAATAATATTATCGATGTTCTAGTATTACACATAGGTATAGAACTACAAACATCCTAAGTATCATATATCATTAATCATTATTATTTTACTATAAACAGTACCTACTTTTAGTTTTACAGATATCTATTTCACTATATTTCTAATTATTGAATATCAATTATTTGCTGTAAATTGTTTTTAATTGATGATAATATTAATTTTTAAGTATAAATGTCATTGGAACATTAAAAAGAATAATTATTTAAATATTCCTACTATTTTATCTAAGTAGTGTTAATGTTTAAAATCTAAATAATTTAAACTAAAAACATTGAAAATTTGGTAAACGTATTAGCTTAATATGTTAAAGTAAAATAATTTAATTCAAACCTGAAGTTTTCTCCCACGATAATATCATCAACTAACTCGAAATCAAATTTAATTTCATTAAAATCTTCATTCAAATAATAACGGCTAAATATACTATTATTTTGCTTTAATGCTTTATGCATAGTGATTCTTTCTTCATTTGACTCTGAAAAAAACATTTAAAAAGACAAAGGATTAAAAACATTTTATAGGAAAATTGTGTTTTTACACATTTATCAATGCATTCATTTTTTCAATGAAACTATTACAAAAACACTTATGTTAAATGAATTTTTTTAAACATGTTTATGCATTAATTTTCTTAATTTTTTATTTTGAAATAAACTATTATTGAATAAAATTATTTAAAAATATGTGAATATATATAATAAATTATAAAGATATGATTAAAAATAAAATATTATATATTTTTGTTTATAAAACAATATAGGTAAATATAATTTAATTAACTAACAATTATCAATCTTGTAATAATTATTTAAAGTTTATACTTTAATGTAACGAATTATAATTTAATATTTATGTAATTTTGTAATTTTACTAACTAGCCATTCAGTTCATAAAGAGATTGATTTCACTATATGGATGTAGAAAATTCATAAGTCAATCTATAATATCATACAATTTTTTGTTTTTTTGAACGTTGGTTATTTTACCATTCATTATTTTCATTTCGTAATTAATATATCGATAACTCTAATCTATTATTTAATATTTAATATCTTATAAATATTTAATAAAATATCGATATATTTAAGATGTATATTAAATTTAAACCCTACCTTTACAAATATATCAAAACTTACTTTCAGGATATTTGTAGTTGTTTGTAATGTTTTCCTGTTCCCATGTTCCAACCGCTTTCGTACAGATTAGTTTGCCGATTCTAATAGTTAAACATAAATACATATCAATAAAAAAAACGAATATAATATAACGTACTATGGTCTATGATCAATGCCGGATCGATGACACCACAGAAGACCGGAAGAAAATGTAATTAGTAATTAAAGCTTTATATTGAAAACAATGCGTATGGTATTTTATGCTCCCATAAAACTTTTATATATTTCTTCAATATATAATTGCATACAACAATATTGGTTAAAAAGATCTAAAAGTAGTAAGTACCAAATATAAACGCGTAAGTACACCGTTATTAAATAAACTATGAAAATATACTTAATAGATAATAGAAAATGGTATATTTGATATTCTCATTAATAATTAAAAAAAAAAAAAAATGATTGCAGTAACGCGAATAAAAAGGATTAGGATTTAGGTTATAAGGACCCTTTAAAATAAAGAATTAAATATAAACTAAAGACAAAGGTCTTTAAAACATTCCGTAGCTTTGAGCAATACACCTCTCGCATTGCCATCAAATCCAACACTGATTTCGATATACGATACATGTACTGCATAATTACGTAGCTATTGTGTTCGAATAGTATAGAATAAGACTTACGCTTCCGTGTCCTTCCTCAACAGCTTCATCGGCTGAGATATACCATAGTATCTCCAATATACCTTGTCGGCGTTAACCTCGGAATACACGAAAGCTGTGTCGTACGGTGCTCTTATGTCACCATTTCTTACGGCTGTAACGCTGGCTGGACCACATTTGAACTGACCTTCGCTCAGCTCCTGCGGTGTGGCATCGATCACTTGCCAGCTCCGGTCCAAGACGTTCAGATCGGGCCTAGCCATCCAAACCTCGTTCCACACGTGATAGTTCCTGTCATTGGCCACGGTACAAGGTATGGTATACATAAAACGTGTGTAATAAACTTATCTATTGATTTCTGTAATATTATCTACACAACTAGTACTTACCAAATTGAGTCAGTTTGTAGTTCCTCTATTATTTTGCCTTCATCGTCGACTAAATAATCGATCGTCAAACTATTTTGTGTATCGTGAGCTGCACAATATGCGGTCACCGGACGGCAAGGTATTCCGATAGCTCTGCACACTAAAAGTATACACTAAAATTATTATATTATATGAAATGCATAGGTTATAGGTTGGTACACAAAAATAATAAAATTTCAAATTTTCTGTATAAGTAATACTTAATTTATATCTTCTACGATTTATTTTTATTTTTACTGTTGTAGTTTTGCAGATATTAACGGTCGTTCTTATCGATCCGACCGATCATATCTCGTGTCTAGTTATTATATTACGATACAATTATTTAAGGGGCCTCGCTACTGCTGTCTATTTTAGCTGAAAAACCCTTAAGTTTTGACAAAATTAAAATTAGTTTACGATGTCTGATTTTGATTCTGAAAAAATAAAATTGAACTCTGTGGAAAATCGTCTATAGATCGTATGGAATACTTTGTAAAAATTAAGTCTTATATTATTATATAATGTAGTTAAAAAATTAAAAAATTGAATTTTTTCAAATTATAATTAAAATTTACGTCCGTTCGCTAATGGAACAGGATGGATAACATTTTATAATGTACGAAAATCAAAATCAGTTAACTTTTTTTTCCGAATGTCTAAAATTTATTGTTTTTCTTTGAATTGTTTTTAAATCATTCTTGCAGTAGTGACCTACAATCTTCTTAGTAAAACTCTTTTTTTTGAAAATAATTTAACCAAATGAAATAAGTGTACTAAACAATAAGTAAACATTCAAAATAAAAAATAAAATGTTTGGCCCAAAATATTAATTTAATTAAACTAAATAGTCTATATTTATATGGTATAAAAAATTTACAGTATAACAACTCAAAATGCATTGTTTGGTTCAGACAAAATAATGTATACAACGGTGCGATGAGATAATTTGAAGTAGGTGGTACGCGCCGGTACACTTATCTTCCATTAAAATTCTTTTAAATAGATCATAATAACTTATAACAACCTGTAGTTAGTACTCCAGCGTACACCCAACACTGTCCGTATTTGACGGGTTTTTTAGTTTTAATGAATTGATTTAATATATCTTCGCTTCCTAGCCAATTAGTGGGTGCGGTTCCGCCGGAAAAATCTTCAGTCCAATTGCCTTGAACAACTCCTAACTCATCAGGGGCGTTTACCTATGTACAAAATATCATGAACATATAAACAATAGTTGTAACTTACCAAATAATAATAAGGTTCTCATAGTTTTTTTACTTTACAAAGTTTGAAAGTTTCCAAAACGAATAGTTAATACTCACTGCGGCTGATAGGTTTCTTGATACTTTTATCGGGTCACTGCAGTGTATGAGTGCTAATCTTCTGATTTTCAATAACAACAAGAAACTGCTTTCCAACATGTTCTTTTGAAATTGACCGTATTTCCACATCACTTCTTTTTGCCTGCTGTGACTTCCACGCCACATGAGTCCTTCCTCGCTCAACACGTACTCATCACGCAGCGCATCGTCTTTTATATACACTTCATCCGCTTCAAAAAAAAAACATAATATCGATTATACATATGTGATATTTAAATTAAAAATTCCCACACATATTTACATAAATTAAATACACGAAAAAAGATTAACCAGTTAATAAATTAAATTAATTTAAATTAATAAAATTTAGCTAAGTCCACATCAAAAACATGAATTTGTAACTTGTAAGTCGCAGTTGCCAGTTACAAATATAAATCAGTTTAAAGTACGCAATACAGCAATAATTTATAAGTACTTACTTGGACACCATGGATTGAACAGTATGTAAATCGGATTTCCCTGAGCTGAGAACATAGCTGCTTCTTGTCCTGATCGGGTGTCTACGTCAAATATCCATTGTCCCACAATACAATTATTCGGAGGAGTAATCTATAAACCGTTGTTAATATTTAAACAATAAAATTAGCTTTATCAATTCCATATAAATTTATAAAATATAAATTAATTTTATTGTCTTAAAATTTTTTACCCTAACGCTGAGCACATTTGTGTCTATGTCGTCAGTAGACATCACGTACGCTGACCAATGGCCATTACCGTTACTTGGATTTCCCTTTAAAGGCACAGCAGCCATAGTATTATTTCCAAAATTTGCATCTCCCGCTTCTGAAATATATATAACATAATTGTATAAACATATTCAATAATTAAAATTAAAATAATTTTGTTCACTGTAATACCTACTGTTAATTACTTACCAGATCAACGCAGAATTTATAAGCTTTCTATTAAAACAACTTTAGCCATTTTTAATAAAATAAAATAAATTTAAAAAAATAATTTTATAATTTCGTTCAATTTTAATATAATTGTGTTCATATAAATGTCTATATATTTTCCAACTAGATAATATTGTTTGATAAAATATTTCAAAGATTAATTTTTTAAAAGGTAACTAAGAATTCATCAAAGATAAAAATTTACTTAAATGTAATCCTGAACAAGTTGATGATATATTTTTTTAAATGTTTAAAAATGATGTTTACTTATTATTATTTTTCAACAATTTCAACTCAGTTAAGTAAAAAATTATAAAGAAACTTCAGTAAATTAATTTTTTTTATGATACAATATAAACAGCCAATAGATAATTTAAAATATTAAAAATTATAAATGTCATTGAATATGAGTAATATAGATTGGACATTAATTATACATAAAACTAAAATTGGGAAATAACAATATAGTCAGTATAGATGAAGATAATTATGAATGAAGTATTAATTATTAAGAGGATGCCATATCCGCTGTGTTATCTCCGTTTTAAAAGTACGTATTAAGCAAATATATGCTTAGCAGATCGCGTTTAGCTCCGTAAGTTTAAAAATTATAGTGAATCGACCTGTTATGAAACTTGAAGGTAAGAATATTAGCAGAACTGGTATGTTGGATTTTTACGATTGGTTAATTTTTTAACAAGTTATGTGTATATAATATAGCGCAAATTAAAAATACTCATAATAGTCATAATAGTCATAACTCATTTAAAAACTGAATAATCGTAAAAACCCAACATACGAACACAGATAATGTTCTTATAATCAAGATTCATAATAGATCGATTTATTTATAAACTAACATAGTTAAACGTAATCTGCTGAACGTAAATTTGCTATGTAAATGTTACGTACTTGCAAGACGGAGACAACTTATGTGGGTATGACGTCCTCTTAAGCACATGTCATGATAACTAAGAAGTATATTGAAAGACTTATATCCAAGTCGCCAACTAGTGTATAATATTTTATAATTTATTCTTTTGAGAATTGCTCTTATAATTTATTATTAGTGTTTATTTTATAATCATGCATTACAATTATTCTTAAAATATGCCTGTTTGTCAAATTCCACATACATTATTAAAATAAGTAATTAATATTGAACAATTCTTGCTAATGAAAAAAAAATAAAAACGTAGAAAGTAAATTGAATTTTTAATTTCTTATTATAGTATAATAATAATACTATGCAATATACATTATTAATAATAATTTTATTATATTTATTATTTGATTATTTATAAATAAATTCAACTTAAATTTGCTAGAAATTAACTCTTTATTTAATTACCAATAAAATAAATTAATACGATAATGGAGCTTCATTTTGTTATTTTTCTTCGGAACTATCAAAAAAATTTCACTTTTTCATTATTTTTATAGCAGTAATGCCCCAATACATCAAATGTATGAAGTACGTATATAAAAAATTTCATATTACTGCTATAATAGTAATATCATTAAAATTAATTTAAAATTAATACCTATCACGGTTTACATTTTTAATCAAAGTCCTTTTTATTAAATTTTTAACAAAGTATAGACATGTTATGTAAATGTGAATATGTTTATTAGATATTATTAAAAGATAAACTGTACTTTTATTTTTGTCTTTGTGAAAACTTTCAAAGCATTTTCCTGCACATACAGAAACTATACAACTTTTACACTGAAACGATGTTTATTTTCTTTGATTTTCTTTATAAGTTATAACTTATAACACACCACACAATTTCTTAAATACTTTTTTCTCTTGTAGTTAGATAGAGGTGAAATATTTTTTTGAAATTATTAATTAGTTATTTCATTCTTAATAGATGTTTTTGGTTTTTGTTGTTTTTGAGTGATTAATAATTGTTCAGTAGTTACATGTTTTATTTACTAAAAAAAATGGCGTTATTGAAAATTTACAATCTGTACATTATATACAATAAGTTAATTTGATGAAATACAAATAAAATACAATCGACAATGAATGACTTGAAGGAAGACTCGCAGTAGTCAATTTTTACAATGATTTAAGGATTACGTACAGTATAGTATGTCTTAAAAGTTAGAAGATCTCTACACCAATTACATTTGGGACAGTTATATTTAATGGAATTTGAATTTAACTTTTTACGAGTTTATCTCTAAAATATTTGAATCTCAAGTTGGGACATTTAAAGTGTTTTTATATAAATCAAATATGTATCCCATACTGTGATGTCCAATTAATGAAACAAAACCTTTTTTATACCATTTTGCAGATTTTCTAAGACAGGAATAGTAGCTAATGGTTGGTCATTGCTATAGCAATACTGTTATTTTTAGCACTTTAGCAGTAATGTTGGACTAATATCCATTAAGGTGTTAAGTTTATAAAAATTAACTTTATATTTCTAGGACGGTTTCTAGGAAATACTGACTGAAAACGATTTCATATTAGACTCATACACACTTATATTTGTTTACATTGCACACACTTATAAGTCACTTAAATATCATGTTATATTGCCTATATTAATTTCCTTAAAACACGAACTGCAGCCCCTTTAAACAGAGATTTAGTGTATAGGTTGTTTTCAAAATATCACATGATTTTATATTCATTCAATGTGTATACAAATGATAAATGTACGAGTATACAATTATAATTTTTATTGATAATTACGAAAAGGTTTATTTAATAATTTTACGTATTAATTCATACAACAATTATTTAGCTATAATATAATGAAATATAAACATTAGACGCAACTATCAAATCATTGATTGTTGTAGAAAATTAAGTCTAATGGGTTCAGTTATTATTTTAGAAATTAAATAACCGATGAGTAAAATGTTCTACATTGAATAACTAATAATATTATAATATGTGTACCAAAACTGTAATATTTAAAAGTTTAATTTAAACTACTAGTGTTAAATACACAATATATTTTACACTGAAAATTTGTTATTATTTGTCAATTTTCGAGTACAGAACAATTATAAAAGATTCAAAACATAAAAATATTTGTTCGCAAAATATTTTACTTGAAATTTTTTTAATTTTTCAGACAATAAATTTACTTTTAATTGTAAGTTTGTTATTTTTACGACAAAATGTTGTAGTTCTACATCACAAGTTAATTATAGATCTATTATATAAATTTTAAACAAATATGTCATAATTCACATACAGAACCTAAAAAAATAATTACTCATATGTATTCAGGGGTGTTAATGGTGTTATAATGTCAAAACGAGCCTAAAAATGACACAAGATTGCAAATTTTATAAAATTTAAGTTTTGATTATTATTTTATTTCTCAAACTTGAGTATTTATTTATTGTTTTCACTGAAAATTATCAAATATTTAATTTTTAGAGAAAAAAGTATTAATGAATTTTATTCAGTATGAAGTGGACTGCAATAACGTTGTATATGTTTCAAATATTTATATTTTTGTCAATTAATGAATAATTTTATGAGAAGTCTATTATTTATCTACTTTCAAGAAATATAATTAATATAAAAATGTATTGTATTAATTAGTAAATACAATCTTTTTAATAATATACGTATCATAAATTAAATTAATTAATAAATAATGATACATATAGAAACAATCTTACTATAATATAATTATGCTTTAAACAAAATCTTGAGCCAATTCCGTGTCTATTTATTTAAAGTTGTGACATTTTATTTATTTGACTTTTTTTTTAGCAAGTACAGTAAGAATAATTTAGCATTTTTCGTATATTGTTGTTTTATATTTTTTAAAAATTATTCTAAACTTAATTCAGGTTTATTATTTTAACAACACCAATGGCTAAGACAGACAATAATTTTATTCAATGTAAAAATTACAATTTCTATAATAAAGGCGTGCAAATGTTTTACAAAATCAGAATACTAAACATAAGTTTATGCTGCTACATATGAGTTTTCGTATAATTATATTGCAACTAGAAATTTGTTATTATATTTTAAATATAAATGTGAATTAAATAGAATATTCAGTTAAGCAACTAAGTTATCCTAAATACACTTCACTATAAAAAAAAAAGTTATGTATAATATACATATATAGTACACAGGTATGGTATATACATACTATATACATACAATATATTTATACATATACCTTATAGATGTTTGGATATTAATTCATAATTATATACTTGATGTATAGTATAAATTATAAAACTACTAGTAATGCAATTAATGAAGAAGATTTTTGAACAAGATACGTGAAGAAAATAATCAAAGATATATGATTCGTCGTTATTACGTACTGTAAAATTAATGCAACAAAACGTGTAGTTTGTTGAGTAACTTAAAATCTAACTTTGTATCATTTTTATAGTTATATTTTTAATTAAAACACTGAAATAATATGATTCTTTAAAATAATTCATTTCATTTAAGATTAAACTTAAACTTAGATGTATAAATGCAAAAAATCTAATGGTAATTGTTAGGTGAATAATACAAGTTTAACCCCTGTATGTTTATAATAATAGTCAATAAGCAGTATTGTAAATTTATAAATTATTACTTTTTTTTTTTAAACTTACAATAAGAAATAGTTTTCCTAGTTCATTATTTAAATTATGTAACAATAAACTCAACTTTGAACTACTATTTTGTAATTTTTTTCATATTTTGTCATTCCGCATTTTATGGTATTTTTTAACATCTTCGATAAATTAAATTTTTTTTTTTACACACTTAAAAAAAATATTTTTATTTTATACAATCTAGCTCAGTTTTTTTTTTTTTTGTAACTTGTGTGCCCCTGCTTAAAAAATAAACTATTTTTATTTTATTTTATTTATATTTAACTAAATATAACAAAGAACATAATTTATAGTATTTTTTTCTATAAGACTTTATACTTTTTTTTTAAACATACATGTATACACATATATCATATTAATCATATTACACATATTACATTACATATACGTGTCACTGTTATGGCAAACACTGAATCAATTTATTATAATTCATATTATAGGTATTTATTCCATCATAACACAATGTAGTCTGTAAATCAAAATATGGTTTAAATTAAGTACGTAGCAGACAAAAAAATGTATACAACAATATTCAAATGCAAATATATTAAATAATATTGTTAATAATAAATGTGTACAGCAGAAATCTAACAGTTAGTCATGTACGAGGTAAGTTTATACAATAAACATTCTTAAGTAAATTAAAAAATAATGTATAAATTGGCAGAGGCGAAATTATTGATGTAGTATTATGAAATATATACTTATAACTAGCTATTATTCACTAGCTACAGGAATCATGTGGGATTATTTAAAAGTAAAAGTAAAATATAAATAAATGTTATTTTTTATATAAAAGAATATTAAAAATATTAAATTGTATCACAGTAAAATGATAACGTGAGTCAATGGATAACATACTATTGTATAATAATAACAACTATTTGTTAGTTATCTATTTAATTCAATTATTTTAAATAGGCATAAGTATTTATTTTAAAGTGGACACACGCCGTGTAGTAATTTAACGTAAATGTTACCTACCGGTAATGATAATTATTGGGCTCTGCCAAGAACGCAAGAATGATTAGAAAATTATGAAATTGTCTGTCTTGTATGAATTGATAATATTTTCTAGTTTTTACTTTTTTTTTGACAACGCCTAAAATTAATGTGATACATGATACTATTATTTCAAAAAATACGAATATTGACTAGACATTATGATTTATGATCAAGGTGATATGATAATGAAGCAGAATATTTTATTTACAGAACTAAATTAATCATCATTTAAATTTATATTTATATAACATAAGCAAACTTCTATGAGATTTTAAGTAGCCAATTTAATTATTAGTATGAAAGTAAACTTTAAAATTGTAATAAATAATAAATTATTCATTTTAGTCATAGATCAAAATCTTTAGGTATCTTAGACATTCTGTGAAAAATATAATTTATACATTTTTCTTTCGGTAATATTTATGATTATTATATAAATAGATTATTCCAGACAACAAAATATTTTAAAATAAAAATAAAAAATGTAAATATGTATCAAATTCTTAGGAAAAATTACGTCTTTAGGGTTATAATTTTATAAGTTATAAGTTATAACTAATAAAGATTTTCGTGTTTTCACAAAACTTGAAATTAACTTGTAATGCTGTAGTACCTAAATATGCCTTTTATAAAAAAAAAAACTATTTTATATGTGGATAAATATTTAAGATTTAATGTTCCCAAATCCTAATGACCTATATTCATTATACAAACCAACATCTTTAATATTACCAGGCGTTATATCAAATAAATTCCCCTCAAATTTTGAACATTAGTACATAGCCATCAAATATTAATTTTGTTTCATTGAAATTATACAAAATAAATTAATATATACTTAATATTGTTGATATGTAATATTATATGTTTTTAAGATAGTCTGTTCATAACATAATACAGCGACTTCTGTACCTTAAATAGCTGGATTTTATTAAATATGTGGGAAATTACGAAATATTATTTCCGCCCATATTGAGTTTATATTA
Source organism: Melanaphis sacchari (assembly GCF_002803265.2). Taxonomy (NCBI): domain Eukaryota; kingdom Metazoa; phylum Arthropoda; class Insecta; order Hemiptera; family Aphididae; genus Melanaphis; species Melanaphis sacchari. The sequence continues at coordinate 2,227,416 of NW_020271143.1, read as the reverse complement.
TAATGATTTTGCAGAAGTTCAAAAATACGATAATTATTTTTTTATATTACATTCTTTAATGACAAATATGACATGTTATTTTAAGAACTAGGTTGGATTAACAATTTTTTTCAAAGAATATTATTTTATAACAGACGAGTGAGGCCCGTTGATTAGGTGGCCAAGAAAAAATTTAGAAATAATTCAACTAGGACAAGGATGAAACAAAGCAAAAAAACTATTTCAAATAATCATTTGCTTATATTTTTCAATGACAACGCGTGTACAGTGTACACGTGCATTGAGTCCACCTACTATATTTTTAATGCATAATGTGCAACATGTACTGCACATATATGCGTAGGCATGTTAATTTTTACTGTAACACGGTTCCTAAGTCACGTGGGGTTCAGTTGTTAATACAATATTAAATTAATATTTATGCAATCATAACATCAATACAGGCATATTGTGTTAGGTCAAAAACACCTACTCGACGAGCTGGACGCATTTCCTATGTACAATCGATAATAAATAATAATGCATTATGAATGATTTTAATGACTATCATCGTGTTTTTATTTAGTACATATTGCCATCTAGGTAGAATGCAGATATTTTGTGTGGCGACTATAACCATTGTTCATTTGTTTTTATTAAATTTATATTTTTTTTACTACGAAATCTTAATGCACCTATTTCATGACTGTCATATTAACCATTATTGACAGAACAATCTACTGAGATATTTTTATATGCATTTAATAGTTTTGAAAATTATACAGAAAACTATTCGAGCCTGATTCAGATTTGATTAATATAATCCTTATTCAATATGCATAATGCATGTATCGTGGTATTGGACGGCGATAATGTTCAATTGTATTATTTGTCAATTTTCTATTGTTTTTAGTTCTCCATTTATAAGACCCATTGTCTAATGAAAATACCAATTAAACCATACAACATTATTTTGATATAATTAAAGTTTTTCAGCATGATGGTTATATTAATTCTCGCATTTCACAACCATGTGCACTAACTTAACTAAATAAAAATGCTTATGTCTAATTTAATAAATAATAATATCAAACGTGATTATATTACATTAGGTATAATAAAATTGAAGGTTATTACCAGTCAATTTGAACATAAATGACACACTGTCATTAGCCATATCAAACTCTCTGTCGAATTTCAAGTAAAAACAAATAGGAAGTCCTCTGCGTACCACTAAAGTTGGATTTCTTTCGTGCATACAATAATACTTATTGGTCCTGTGTTTTTGTCCATTCTTCACGAAGCAGTAATTAATCCATTCCAGATTAAGTGGACCCATATTATTCGTATTTGTCGATCGGCGAATCACTGCAAAATAAAACCAACAATTGAATTTTACATTTATACGACAAAAAAGTAATATTATGGTTTATAAATTTTAACTATGGGTAAAAATTCTCAGACCACATTTTAATTGAAAAATATAATAATATCTATTTATAAATAATGCGTGTTAAGGGTATTTTTATATTAATAAACCTATTTTAAATACATATTTTAAAACCAAACGTATTGTAACAAAAAATTATCTTTTAAAAAGAAATTAAAACAATGCACCAGTGCACTATATAATATTATTCAATATAGTTGTCTTAGTTTTTCACATAATATGAATTTGAGAATGTTTTAATAAAAAACTTTTTTCTCGTGCTCGAGTTTTTCGTGGGCTGTTCAATGTTTATAATATAGAATCCTTGTACGACACGTGCATAAACGAACGTCACATGCACCGCAACCACCGGATATTATGATGCTCATACAGCGAGTAGGATGAAATTGCATAAGAAGTATGTAAACAACAACCACGACGATAACGATGATGATGACGATTACGACAACATTACCTATATTTAATCGTCACCGCCGCTGTACAAAATAATGACAACGATATATACTCCGGAGGGCATACGATTAATGGGCTGGCGTGGGTGTATCTACACAATTTCACGCACGTGTATAATATAAGAAGCACATTTTTAACGCACTCATCTCGAAGTTGTCCCATAACAAGACGAAGAATTAAGTGTCCGTATGATAGAAAATACTAAAATTTCTAAAACGAGTCCTGTCCTCCTATCCCTGTTGCCGCTATTCCCACCACAACATCACATATATTAATATATCGTATTGTCTAAGATACAATTTAATGAATGCGGCATCTTATTGATAAAATTAAGTTACATGAATTGTAAGATTTACACTATTCATTGGTTATAATTCGTATACATTTCTTATGTATAATGTCATAAAAAAAAAATTTTAAAAATTGACGTTATCTATCTAGTATATTACATCTATACAATCTACTAACTTTTACTTTTAATCAAAGATATTCATATTTTTTTTAAATATAAATTATATAGGATGTAAAACAACATTAATATGTGGGAAGATATTATATCTACCAAGTACTAGTACTAGTTAGGTACCTATAACATAAACATACTGACATAAACTGGTGATACAAAGATTTGTTCTCTCAATCTGTATGGTAGAAAAATATTGATTTAAGGCCATTATTGTACTCGTAACATTGCAGTATAACCAAATACTAATGTTATAACACAACATATTATTATTTTTTTTTTAGCAATATTCTGTAGTTTTTTATAGAACCTAATCTAAGATAAAGAAATGTAATGGTTTCATTATTTATGGACAAAATAATCAACTGTGACTTAGTTTAAACAAATATAACACTTAGTTAAATTGTACGCATTTAACTACTCTTTAACTTGTCTAATATCTAACAATAGTAAAATGTTGTTATAAGAATAATATTAAGATCTATCGATTGACATGATTGCCACAACTAGGTAATAATATGCGGAATTTTGTAGGTTTAACAGTTAACATCTTCCAAACGTAGATTTAGCTTTTAAATTATTAACAGTTTTTTTATAAATATAATGTTTTAAGTTTAAAATAAACCGTTTATTGTTACACTGTTTGTATCAATATTTCGTTGGGAATATAATATGTATATATATTAAACGACCGAAAATTGTTAAAGTATTTTAAATAATATTTTGGCGATTGCTAGGTACACACAAGGATAACAATAATTTAAAACAAAACAGTGTCTATGTTTGACAACTTAGACTGTCCTACAGTTTGTGCTCTGTGATAAGAAAGTTTTTATTATGTTTTCGTTTATGTTAGTTATTACTTATTACTATATCATGCTGACCGACAAGTTATGTTATATAACGTATGTGCTATTTAGTATTTAGTAATGCTTGACTAGGTGTGGGTGAGGGATAAAAATATCAAAGCACACGGCTGTAGGTCGTTAAAATATTGGTACTAGAAAACTATTTGAAATATATATTTTAGGGATTAATGTATTATACACACATGTGACGTGTATTTTAACTAATAAAATAGGATAAAATCTCAACGTTCCATTAAGAAATCGCATAATATTATGATAATTATTATTGCTGTAGCGCATTATAATTTAGATACGCTAAAAATACACTGAACGATCGTTGTCGGCGTATGGACAACGCTCACGTAGTCACGTGTACCTAATACCACAGTAAGTGGGTGGTTCTTTATACTGTTCACGGTAGATTTATTTTTATGTATAAAATTAGCGTAATATATTATTGTAGAAGTACTTGAAATCTAAAAATACGAGTTCTCGCGAAGCGCGTTGTGCCTAACGTTTTGTAACACTCGATAAAAAGACAATAATAATAAGAATATAATTATGACATGTTGGCTGAACGGATTTTTCAGCACGAATGCCTATAAATACCAACTAATATTATCTGTACTTTGCAGTCCTAATTTATTATACGTATATAACAATAGTTAGCTACGTACCAAACACATAAAAAGTAAAAATGTATCACTTGCTATATTAGACGTATTTGTTACAATGTAAGACATATAAAATAATAAATAAAATATTTACATTATATATAATATATATTAAATTATATATAAAATATACGTTAATTCCAAAAAATATTAGCTAATGATATTAATATTTTAATCTTAGTATGGCGTATTATTATTTATTATTGTTATATAGATATAAATTCGAGTATTAATTAATAATTTTATCCACAAAATGAAAAATTATATTTATTATAATAAAATTTCGATTAATAAAAACAAGTACATTGGTAATAATTTAATAATATAATATAATTTTTATTTATTATGATATGACTAAGAAATATGGCATTTCGGATTGTATTACTTACCGATTTCGATGTTTGCATTACATGTTCATATGAATTATTTTATCGATTATATCAGATATAATATAGTAAAATTTGATTTCAAATTCAAATTCGTTCACAAAGACTATTGCAAATGACAAATATTATTCGTGGATTTTTATTTACCTTATTTTCTGGTACATATTATAATGAAAATAATCAGTTTTATTTAGATATGTAAATATAGCACGCTGTTAATACAGAAATACGCTCTTCTATTACCTCATTGATCACGGTTGTAAATGTAGGTAGGTACTAGATAGCTCCAAATTACTATAACAATCTTAAGACAACCTAAATATATATTATTTATATATATAAATAAAGTTATTAGAATAATAAAATTGTAGTATAAGCAATAGTACCTATTGTACAAAACGTTACATTTTGAATTTTGATTATATAAAACACTTCTAAAACATTATACAGCTATTGTAACTTGTAAGCAGATTGTAGTCAAAAAAATGAAACAAAATACCCGTATACTATAATTTTTAGTTGTCACCCACACGAAATTTAACAAAATAATACCATGCTCTAACGTTTTAGGCATAGATAAGTACAATGATAATACACCGTGTTATTATTGTGAATATTGTTATATAATAAGTACAAGCAAAATTAATGAGTACCTATAAAAAGTACAGCGACACTGAGAATGGAATACAATTTTAGTGTATAATTAAAATAACTGTGTAGGAATCAGGAGATGAGATTATCTTAATAATAATATTCAACTTGTTTTCAAAAAATACAACCATAATCTTAAATAACGATACGACGCAAATTATTTTTAAAAAAAACTGGGGATGTTGTTCTACTGTTGAGTGGATTTTAAGTGTATCTCGTCATTGAATAGGTCACTTACCACTGTTTAATGAATGTTGTACATTTGAATTCAATTATAGATCATAGCGTTTAAAAACGGTTCTAAGCAAAAACGGCATGTCAACTTCTATTTCTTAGGATATTTTATAATTTATTTATGATATTATTAGTAGGTAATAAGGGGTAAAATGAAGATTGAAAGTATTTCCAAAAACATAGCACGTATTACACTTTTGTCTATTATACAATACCTGTAATGATATTAACCCAGGGGCTTTTCATAAAATATAGTATGGGTATCAGTGTGTTATATCCTTTTTCGAAATTTGTTTTTGATTAATATAGTATACTGATTATTTTAAATCATAATAATTAATACATATTTAAAATTTATATTTCAATTGTATAAGTTATTATTATTACACAAACTACAGTCGTTGATAAAAATGGATTATAATGGTCCACGGTGGTTATATAAAGCAAAACTCATGACAAATGCAACCACAGACTTTTTTGAAACACGATAATTAATATTTTTGACGCTATTTGTTTTCCTAGATTTATCAAGTTAATTTGTAATTGTTATAATTTTTTTGTATTTATTTCTTCATTTTTTAACTTAAACTATACTCTTTCAATTATTTTATTTATTTTACTGATTAACCCGTTCTTTTAAATCAAATATAATTCAGATCTATAAATTAAAAATAGTTTATTTATCGTTAAAATATTTGATTTTGTGAATATTTAAATGGTAAATATCCATAAAAATTGATATTTTTAAATTCTAACCAAAGCATGAGAAATATTATATTTACATTTTCAAATCTTATACTTATTAAAATTGTAAATATTAATTTACATATGTTCGTGATTTTAACGGAATTCGTTAAAATTAAAACTTTAAACAATTTTAAGCTATGTATTTTCAATAATTTTTAATTTCTAAAAGCAACAATTATAAAGTTATACTTATAATAAACCTTGTATTACATTTTAAAATTTTTTGACTTCCGAAAATATTTTCAGTATAAACTATAAATCTAAGTGTTGACATCCCATAATGTTTAAAATAAAAAAAAAGTTTGTAGCCGTCAGGATTAAAATCACATACCAATATTACAAAATTTCAAATAGTATTGAAATTACATGCATGGAATTTATTCACGTGTGCGTGCCAAAATTAAAAAAAAAAAACGAAAGAGAAATGTTTTAAATAAATCATTGGCTAGATTTAATAACTTCTAATATTTTATTTACAATCAATGAAAATAATAACATGAAATATTCAAATCGAGTCTGTGTGATATGATTTTTTCTATGTTCATTCGATAACAAAACAATAAACAAGTACCTTCTAATAATATGCGTTTGTTATAATAAATTGCTATATGAAAACCCATCTCTAAAAAAAGCTAAAACTATTAAATCGCATATAATTTCATTTGTGTCGTTATGATACGAAATCGAACTGTATACTTCATTTTTTTTATGGCTTATGTTACCGATTTAATTTTTCGTTTTTTCTACAAGGTTATGTACTGAGATTTAACTGGTCACCTCGCCATGTATTATATCATATAGGGTTTAGCTCCGAACAATGTCCAAGATTGTATGAATGGCCTACAGCCGTCATGGATTTTATCCCTTTATTCCCCTTAACAAACAAAATATAATATATTATAACTTATAAGTGTTCTCCTTTGAATTCTGTACGTTATTTTTCGGTTGATTTCACCGTCCCGTTATACATTGACAATAAAAACGAAGTTCTCGTCTTATTGTCACGTACCCGGAATGCCTACATCTTAAAAATTAATACAATTCGACATTTTTATACCTACCCAATAAATAGCTTGTGCCGATTCCAATCGGTAAATTTTCTCTTTAATCTTTTGTATCAATACGGTGTTTTTCTTCCAACCAGAGAACACGGAATGGCTATTACCTATAAGTAATAGGCAACAGGTATATTAAATTATTGTGCCCATCGCGAGTCATGACTACTCGTAAAATGGTGAAAACATCTCGCTTTTTTCACCCTATAAAAAAATGTACGAAATACATTCTCGAAATTCAGTAGCGTAATTTTCTTTTATTCACTTTATCTTCTAAGAATAATAATAAAAACAGCACTGTAATGATTGCCATTTCTTTGGACAAATCAAATGTTTCAATAATAAAAGACCATTATTGTGTTATTTTTTACTATAGATTATTATTTTGTATATATATTATTATTATAGCATTATGTTGTACACATTTAATATTTTATCTTTCTATAGTTCAAAACGTTTGTATAGTATTATACATTTTATTGCAAAATTAAATTATGGTTTTAACGATAACGAATAGAGAAAACGTTGTAACTATGACAATGCAATGCATTGCTATTATTTCTATTTAAGTTAGGTATTATAATTACGTTATAGTTTACAACGTTGTAAATAGCTATATTAATATTTTGATATATTCTCATCAAATACCTACGATTTTAATCATACTCATAAAATATTGACGTATTATTATATTATAACAACTAATTAATTTTTAACTATAAATAATTAAATAATTGTTTTTAAGCTGTTTGTATAATATAAATATATATATTTCGTCATAATACAGTGTACAAGTTAAAAATAAATAATAATTAATTATCAGAACTGGAGCCGATTTGTGCAATAATAATAATGTATTAATTCACCCGAAATTGCATCAGGTTTATCGTTAGATTGACCTATTGGGTTTTTAAATAATGTAATACAGTCATAGATTATCGTTCATCTTGGAAGAACTTATTATAATATTATAGTATTTTACTAGTGTTTGTGTTTTAAATAGTTTTAGTTAATTGGTTCTGTGACTTTGTTTTTATTTAAAATTTATTTTTTCAACAAGATAATAAGTGAAACGTCACATTCTGTGAATTGAATAATATGAAATGTTGCAAAAAAATTGTGCCCTGTATTAAAAATAATAATTGAGTTTTCGATGTTGCTAGTGCTTAGTAGTAATTATACGCTAGTTCATACTTATACGTATAAACCGTGTGCGTATATGGAGGCAAGTATACACAATTTTGTACAACTGTCAAAATATGTAGAAGAAATAATTCATGTCGTCCGTATTTATCATTATACTATAATGAATATTGATTATCGATATTACAAAACAATTGTTTAAAAATATATATAAAATAATGTGGTACGATTTTTATACTTATCTAATATTATTTAAAAATATAAATATGAATTAATCGATAAAAAGAATACGTTATGTTAGTAAAATAAATAAAATGTTCTTAAAAGTCCTCGCATACGGGTTACGTTATCATGATTTAAGTATACGATTAATTGACTCGAACACGTTAAACCTATGGAGAGAATGTCAAAATAGCGATTAAAATTTACATTTAAATAAAGTTACCCCTATATTATTTTTCATTTATAATAAAATTGTAAGATATACATCAGTCTGTAATCGACGCATCTTATTCATGAAATAATGATATAATGTTTACAAACTATAGAAATCAACAATGGGTTAAAGTATGTATTATTTTTTAAATAAATAATGGCTCCAATAGTCAGGTAGACAATATGTCTTCACAACTATAAAATTGAAAGTTCGACGAATGAACTAAGTCATTTGATGAAAACTGATAACTAGTTTTTCGCCGAGTAGATACATAATGCTTTTAAAATTATTTTCTAATATTACATATATTTTAGTATTTGTATTCATATTTTAATACTTTTTGTTTAATTAATATCGCATAAAATTCGTGGTAAAATATAATTTCCATAGATACTTACTATTTGTTCATAACTAGTATAACTAATGTAGGGTGACCATACGTCCCGTTTCAAATGGGATTATTCTTTTTTGATCATGTCCCGTTGTGTCGACAAACTCCGAACGGGACGTTTTTTATCGCGTTTTTAAAAGATAGTAACGTTTTAATTCTGTTATTTCCATAAAATTAAATAGTGTTTGTAAAAAAAAAAAAATATATCAATGTGTTAAAAAATATAACACAATTTTAAAAAGAGTAACATATTATAATTATTATTTTATCATTTTAATAAATTGTAACTTAAATATAACTGGAAAAAGTAAAAATTATTATATTGATAAAAAATTGTTTGTTTTTTATTTTTATACAAATGGTCACCTTAAACTAGTGTAAGATAAACGTGGATTTCTATTAATTTCGATTATTCGTTTTTTTCTTTTTTCATTCATTACAAAATAATTTGTGATAGCAAAACACGTTTTACTTTATTTAATAATATACATAACTATAATCTTTCTTTAAAAACTAGTTACACTATTTAAACTATCGAAAATATCATATTAGTTTAAAGAAAGAATTTTGATTGTGTTTTAAAAATAAATCAAAAATCTTTAGTCATCCCATTCGCATACCCAAATGTAACTTTACCAAAATAATATACATATAATATATAACCATACTAACGCTACACCAAACCCATACTTTTTTCGTTACATGTTTGAGTACCAAGTTTAATAATAATTAATAATTGTATATGCTTTGTAATATTTTATGTATAATGTAACTATTAGTATTTACGTGACTTGAAGTCAGGTGATTAAAAATTTAAAAAAATAATGTTTTCTTTTACAGCTTTAATGAATTTGTAATTGTAATTGCTGTGATAGGTATAAAACTTGTTATTTAGATGTTAAACTTTAATATTTGTCCACGTTTTTTTCCCTATGGTAATTAACATCTTATAGTATAATTTTATTTGGTCGTAAATTGTGCACATTAAGTTTATATTTAAATACAATTGATAACCAAATTAGCCATGCTGCAAAAAAATTATGGATAAAACCTACTTAATAATATAAATTAAAAATTAACTAACAAGTAATAATATTAGTTTATAAAGTATATTGATTTCCATTATCAGTGTTTAACGGTCAATACTGGTAAGGTTTTAATGTAAAAAGACAATCAACTTATACTGCTTATAATATTCCGATATTATTATACATATGAATCATATGATACAACCTTGCACATTTTTAAAGTCATCATTTGTGAAATCCAAAATCGATAATAATAATATTGTAAAATAATTAAAATGTGAATTGGTTGTGATAATAGAAAATATTTACACTGGTTACTGTTGCACTGGTAGTTATTTTAAAATGTCTTAGCAGCTTATGTCAAATTATAAATATTTTGATTTACTTAAAGTTGATGTGAGTAGCATTATAAATTCACTGACATTGAAAAAAATTTAATAATATTTTTAGTTTTAAACAGAAAAATAATTTGTTAGTTTTATTGCTATAAAGATCTTTAGTAACACAAAATGTTGATCTCAAAAATGTAAAAAAAAAAAAAAAATGTAATAATTAAATTGATTAATATAAGTTAATTGAAAATTTGAAAATATATTAAGTTAAATTTTTATTATAAAGCATACGAAAGAATAATAACTTTTTAATCAACTATGCAGTATACTTTTAGTCGTATTAGATGAGTAAAAACTAGAAGCTGTACAACTTAATTCAACTTGGTAAAAATTATTGTAATATTTTATATTATAATAATTTTTGTTAGAAAAAAATTTTCAAAATGTATTATAAGACATTAGAAAGTAATAAGAGATATTAAATATATTAAATTATCTGTTAATTATATTAATATAGTGATAATAGTCGTTGACAAAATGTTCAAAATAATTACAGCTTAGACATTTTGTAAAGAAAAGTGGTTTACGACTTGTTTTATCCATGCAAGCAATAGAAATCCTTATAATAAGACAAGGTTGACAAGATACTCCTTCGACGATGACAATTAATACCGTTTTTAAATCAAAACCGGTTGTTATTTTCATCCCACGATGACCCAGTGATGTTCGTAAATCGTATGTTTCGATATTGGTTTTTTTTTTTTTAATCAAAAATGATTAATTTTTAGTTTTATGTATATAATTGAAAATTATATTAAAATATCGATATCGAAAGAATCGCTGTAAGGCTTTTAATAAAATATAATTCTGATAGGTACAAAGTACCAACATATAATAGTATAATATATTATTTATTATAATTATTAATTGTATGTTAAATTATTTAAAATTCTTGATATCTACTAAATATTAAGTACTATAATATGGTCATTAATAGAAAATATATTTTTTATTTGTTCAATAAAATATTAAAATCAAATAAAGTATTATAATTAGTCATTAGGTATTGTATTATTATTTAGTAAGTTAAATTCTAATAAAATATTATTGAAACGAAGCATAAAATATAACTCTATGTTATTTAAGTTATGTTAGTTACATTTATATAAACTCTACTAATTTTCTTGTAATATTACTATTTGTGTAATATACCTAATATAACAGTATCCATTACTATAATATAGGTACCTAGTATTACAATGTAAACGTAAAAGTACCTTTCATATTTTAATATTATAGTACTAAAATAAATAAAAATTAAGTTTATACAAATAATTATTTTACTTAAGTATACAATAGGTAGCATTTAGTCTAACTAGGTATGGTCATTGCATTAATATTAATTAAAGCCCATTGATTGTAATTGTTCAAAATCCAAATAAACTAAATTAATAGCAAATTCTTCACGAGGTGTTGATAACATAACCAAATAAAAACCATGTAGTCAAATACCATTATAAATTGTTAAGAAAAATGTTTTTAAATATATTTATATCTACTATTCTAGACTCTAATATTAGTAGTATTATACTAAATAGATAATATTTGTCAATAACGTCATGATTTTATTTACATTTATATAAATGACAAATTTGCTTGTATATTTAAAAATTACACGTATAAAACTTTAACTTAATTCAATTTTGTTTTGAAATTGTATTTTTAAAATTAAAACGCGTCGGGTTACATACGGTTTTAAAAAATGTTAAGTAAAGATAATGATTTTTATTTCAAATGAACTCATCATGTTTATACGTGAAAAATGATGACTGTACGTTTATGTATGGTTCATTATGAAATATAATAATATTAAGTACATTGTAGACTATGCATAGCATTACGTTAATCTGAATTCATTAATCAAATCAATAATTATGAATGACCGCAGCAGTTCGTGTGCGCGTAACGTACGAATATTGTTCGTACGTTGTTGATATGCCGTACACGCATTACAACAACGATTTAATAAAAATAAAAAAATATTGTATAGTTACTAGAATAAAAATAATGAATAAAATAAGATGATGTGTTTGAGATCACTTACTGTTGTTACCGGTCGGTACCACTACGTAGTTTTCGTTTGGTTTAGACGGATCGTTACCCATCTTGCCGCTCGAGTGTTCCCGTTCGAATAACCGGCATAGTCCGAAACAATCTGTCATAGTACTCGGTCATCGGGCGTTTCAAAATGGCAGCGGAATTTTTTTTTTTCTTTCTTTCGTCTCGACCTTATCTGAATGATTTTTAAGTATTGTATTATGTATACAAATCGACCCCCGTTGTGTGCGGTGCGATAAACGGACTAACATAAACGCATAACATATATATATATATATATGTATATATTTATAAGAATATAATATATACGTTTATACAATTATATAATATATAATATATGCGTGTATGTGTATATATAAATACTTGAATATATGTACACACACACATACACATGTATAATATAATATATACTATGTATATTAAGTGTTTGAATGTATTATGATAATTCTTTATCGGAAATCCGAGAAAACTAACGTTCACTATCGGCGGTTCATAGACGAATGATTGTCCACAGCTGCCATCTACGCGAGGTTACCTACTCGGTGCACATTTATATTTGTATATATTTTTCTATATTTTTCTATATAAATATAAATCACACACACACACACACACATACACGAATATACACATATGTGCTCTAAAACTGTAGGTGTGTATTATGTACTATTACGCACGCATGCGCATGTGTGTGCATTCAAATAGTATATTTTGTACTCGTACACACACACACACACACATACATACGGTCGCCAATAATAATTCCGTATGGTTACTGCCGCCGCCGCCACACGGCTACGGAAAACATTTGTCGTGCGTTCGTGCTTTCGTGGTTCGTCTCGTGCGACGACGACGACGACGACGACGACGTACAAGACTTTTCATTAATCGCGCGGGCCGGTCGAGTTGTTCAGCTGGAGCGTGATGTGAATAATGTATTTTTGTTACAACAGCTGCTAATCACACAGATAAATGGTAATAGAGTGCGTGCGAGATCGGTCCGGTTATTTTTTTCTCTTGGTAACTCGCAGAGTCGTAGGCTTGTGACATTTAATGGGCTAGAATTTGTAGCATTTGCATTTGCATTTTTTTTTTCATAATGTAGGCAGGTACCTACTACTCCAGGACAGAGTTTATCAAAAACAAAATTCGATTCATACGTTATACAGAGTTCGAGTACTACCTATACATTTTGTTTTTTTGTTTTTTATATACGTTATATGTTTTCTTACGACAGATTGGCGAATAAATGCATTTTTGATACTTTCGTGTCTGTTTTTCTGATCTTATACGTGGTTTTTGTCAATAATACGTGTATTCGAAATTTTTAGAACTTTCACGTATGTATATGTATTTGTCAATTTGAAGTCTAATTATTGTGGATAAATTTCGTGTTTTCGTACCTTATGAAATGTCACAAGTCTTATCGGTAAATATTTCTGAAAAATGTAAGAACATTACACGAAGCAAATTTAGCAAATTATACATATTATGTTATAGAGTATTTATATTAATTTATATATATTTTAACAGATGAAAATGTGTTCGTTAATAAATTATTTTTCGATATTGAAAATTATATTCAGCTGAACTTTTGCATTTTCAAGTCATTTTTTAATAGCATGTTCTTGATTAAAATTCATATTATTGTAGCATTGTTGATAACTTTTACTGTAGGTTTTCAGTGCATCGTTTTCCTAGCCCTACCCTTGTTAATGGTTATAATATTGTACAACAAATGTAATAAAATGTGCTGGGGAAAAAATATGAACTTCTAATATGGCAAGGTTTATTAATTATTTTAACTCAAAACTATAGAAATTACGTTGTACATCATATGGTATTATATATAGGTACAATGTATAGATTATAATATAAAGACATAATATTGTGCCTGTAAAAATCCAAAATCATAGTAAAAATTATAAATCTTTAATACTCAAATGTATAGATGTAAAAAACATTTACTAACTATAACATACAAACAGAATCGTGCGAAAATTTTACACTAATGATGCCAGTGACTTCAACCTGCTATTTATAGAATATTTAAATGAACAGGTGCGTAAAGAATCTATATTGGTTATACAGTATATTAATTTAAAACAATAACAAAAAATTAAATTTTAAAAATAATTCAATAATGATATCAGGTATTTTTATTTTTCAAAACTGTTGAACAATATATTAGTTTTGGTACTATCTAAGCTATATAACTTATAATAATATATTTTTTTACACATAACTTATTAATTTTATTCTTATTAAAAAAAAAATTATACATATATACATAACAATTATAATACACCTTATATTTTAGTATATTATGTGATAAGACAAAGAGTTTTAAGTTATTTCCAATACGATTTTTTAAATTATCTTATTAAATCGTTTTATGAATTACACAGGTACTATGTTTCGAATGTGACACATAATATCACTGCTGGATCATGGATGTTCTAATTTTAAACAAATATAAATAAGTTAAGTAAATAATACTTTACTTTACTATAATAATATAGTAAATTAAACGATTTGATAAGTTATTTATGATTCATGAACATTGAGTGATCAATTGTTTCAAGGTTTTAGTTTTACAAAACAGAAAGTATAAATAAATATTGTGATTATTTAATTATTAGTTAAATCTATTGCATATGACTATATGAGTATAGAGCCATAACAACAGGGGGGAATTGTAGTTCTGGAACAATATATTTTTATTATAACACATGTACTTATATATATATATGTTATTTTTTTTATACATTTTTATAATTGCTATACATAAAATTTTAAATTAAAGTAATATTATTAGTATTTTTAACTTAAATTTAAATTTAAATGAGAATCGTACATAATAAAAAAAAAAAAATGAAGCTTAACTAAATATGATCCTATTGCGTATCAGCACTCAGCAGTATTGTATTATTATGTAGGTTGTAATAAAAATTTTATTGGCTTAGACAAGTGCAAAATAAACAAATATACACGAATAGAAAGTTTAGTTAGTTTAATTTGGTATCAGAACCTCTTTCAGATGTAATTATCTGCTGATTTTCATTGCTACAAAATAAAATTTATTGAAGAACTCGCTTTGTTTACAGCGTAGGTATCAAATGTACCTATGCCATTGAGTAGGTTACTATAATGGATGTGTTATTGCATAGGTACCTATAAATTATAATATTATATGTATACATAGACATTTAAAAAAATTAGGTAGATATAGCCGAGTATGTCTCGTTTTAATCAGTGCGTTGAAGTCGGCAGCCATTTATTCCCACGGGAAAATATATCAAGATATTACAACTGATAAGTTATAATAATAATTGCTATTATTACAAAATCTGTTGAAATACTTAAACTTAAGATTAAATCATTATTTTAATCTGTTATAATTTTAATATTCTGTAAACATTGCAGTTCTCTGTATAAGTATAATGTATACAATTACTAAACTTCAATGATATCGTATACTCATAGTGCTTATGTCTATAATTATTTTATATATACAATATACATCTATTATTTATTAATAAACCTATTCATATATCATAACTTCGAACCCAGATATTGTTCTAAGGGAGGGAGATTTATATTATTCGATAATTAGGTAGGTACTTTTTAGCTTGGTTTCCATTTAAGTATATGGTTAGCTTCATAAGTTACAGATTATTTTATGAACAGGTTTTATATAGGCCAAAAACTATAATCTAACCTATAGATACTTACATACAAATACCAACTTACAATTTTTGTGTTTAGTACTAAAATGTTTTATTGATTTTTTTATGTACCTATTTAGGTATCTATATTATTTGCTTTTTGAAATTAATTAAAACAGTCTATAAAATTGTTAAAAAAATCATATGTTACACATTAATGCTCAACTTTAAAAATAGATAACTAGGATGACTGGTTAAATTAGTTGTACGCGTTATAGTGCAAATTTTTTTTTTTTGTTTCAAAGTTAGTCATGACTTATGAACATTTTAAATAATTAATTTCTTGTATAACATTCGTATCATTTGATATGTATAACATATACTTAATTTTTATACATGACTAAATTTTTGTAAAACGACATTTTTTTAATATTAAAATTTTAATTGATAACGGACTCTTAGTTGCGATCCTCATATATTATTGTTAATTAGTAATCAACTATAAGTTCATTACATACTAACTTACAGAACACCTAATAGTATGAACTATGCGAATAGGTTTGTGATAAATATCACTTAAAATTACTCAAAATATTTTGAAAATTTCATTGTATACCTATAAATAATTAGGTATGTTATACGTAATGTCAAAAAACTTAATCTCTACTTAAATTAGGATTTATAATTTCTTAATTAAAATAAAAATAACTAAGAATCGTTCAAAAAAATATTGTAATTATTATTAACTTAAATGCATGTAAAAATTTTTTTCGATGTTTTTAAGCTGATGTAAGAACAACTAATGTATTTATTTTATATGTTATCAGAATAAATCGTAAAAAAGTTAAAAAAATTGAAAAACTTCAAATGCTTACTAACATAGCTCAAACAGATCTAAAATATTATGAAATTTTGCAATGTTTAATGATTTTTTGTCAAATTTCAAGAATTTATAGTTATTTATTCATGAATTACAAAAAAAAAAAAAAAAAATCAAATTGATTTAATAAAAATTGTGGAAATAATTCCGTTTTCTAACGGTTTTTTTTTTCTACTTTTGATGCTCCCTTCTATCCAAATTACTAGCTGTATAAAATAAATTACCAAAAATTACGAGCAATGCTTAAGCTATATTTTATGTTTTCATAATATAACACAACAAAATAAATATAAATATATTAATTTCTTTAATCAAAACAAAATTTCTCAAGTCCTTGGTATAAAATCTTGAATTCAATAGTACATAGAATATTAGTTTTCATTAAAGGAAAAAGTACATTTAATAGTGACTAGTTGTAATTTTATAGTTTACAATGATTTCTGAGATTTATGTCTCTTTTATGGTCATACATTTTCTCTGCAGCTCAACTGATGTGGCGTCATAGCTGAATTAAGTATAGGGTCGAACGCGTGGGACTCATACGACGACGTACATGATACCTACCTTTAATTTCCGTTTCCGTGAAAATTATTTCCTGTTATACCATATTGGTAATCAGTAAAATAAAGCAGATACCTGGAAAAATATCGTAATCAAAAGAATTGTTTTATACCTCATAAATAAAACATTTAAATTTAAGCAAGTTGTTAATAAAATATAAATATATTAATGTATATTTTACTTTTATAATGGAAAATAATTAATAATTAATTCAAATATATTATACATTTGTATAAGTTTAGTATTAAAACGAATTATAAATATACGAGATTGTTTTGTGTAGTGTGTAAAAATGTTATTATTGAACTTAAAACAAAAGTTACTATAATATATTTCGCACTTTCGTGATACACGTTTATAATTTATACATATCAAATATTTATTATTTATGTAAGTGTGCTAAACATACTTTTATAATTAATCAAAAATTAAATTATAAAAACGTGTATAAAGATCTAAGATATTGTACTTTACGTACATAAGTAGACCACATTTTTAGAAATACTTTAAAATGTTCTTTTAAAATATAAAATGAATAATTATAAACATTTTTAAATAATTTATATATTATGATATATCTTTAATATTACATTATTTCGAAGGATAAATATAACCCTATAGGTAGTTTTTTCTACAAAGTGTATAAAATAGAAAAAAACATTTCCTTCAAGTAGTCGGAGGCCAAATTACTTATATATATTATATACCTGCAGCACACAAACATTCTTACAATAAAAATTTCAATAATTGCTACATCAAAACTTAAATACAAATTAAAATATGGTTTCTGTTTCATATATTTATTTATTTTTTCATTCATCACCAATTAGTGTTTTAAAAATAGGTACTCAAGTAACTAATACTTAAATTATATTAAAACTTAAAAGTAATAATTTAATAATACATAGTATGTGAGTTCATTTGTTTTTAAAAGTTAATTTAGATCCTCAATATACATTTTATATTTTTAAGTCTTATTGATTTATAATACACTTTATTAGTTTTTAATAATAATATAACATTTCATTAACAAGCATATACAATTATTCGGATGATTCGTGCCTTTAAGGATATGCGAGAAGTCGTGCATGTGCATTGAGCGCTAAGACCACTGCGGCACCCCAACAGCTTAGATTTAACGCTTAAGTATTATTATAGAAAGTTAACCATATTAATTCATTTTTTTTCTTATGTTCAACGCCACACACAGTCTTGATATCATTAACATCGCCCTGTCACCCTGGGTCGGACAATCTGCGATCTGATCAAAGGGCCTTTAGGTTAAAATAAAAATTGTTAGCTCCGCTTCTACTTCTCTGTTTTTTGTATTTAAATAAGATAATAATCTGAATAATAAAATAGAATTAAAAAAATACACAATATAATGATAACAATAGATTTACCTACTATAAACTGTACAATTTGTACCATTTAATTTGTAAATAATTGATACCGCTTTAGTTTAATAGATACCTAAATATTATATTATATATTATATTAATATATTTATCTAAAATTTTTGTTCTACCTATATAGTTTGAGTTGTATTACTTACCTATAACTTCTATAGAACTTCTATAAGTGAAAAGTACCTTAAATTATATTGATTATTTCTATCCTAACCTATCATATGTGACATTATCACGTATTTTAATAATATGTTTATACTATTTAATACTTATAAGTTATAATTATTATATTATATAAACAGATTTGGTTATTTTTTTTAGTTAAACTCAACAAATTGCGTAAAATATAAATTAATTATAACTAGGTACTGTTTTTATTAATATAATACTCGTATCCAAAATATATTCAAAAAATGCTCTATCCCTGTCTACATATCTCCCATAAAATTTTTGTATAAGCAGAAAAAATGTTTATTATGTAAAAAAAGATAAATTTTCTCCAAATCGTATGAATAGTCTCCTTATAGGTATAAATGGTGTTTTGATCAAATAATTTAATCATTTTCAAATAAAATAATTTGGTTGTTTTTTTCAATAAGCTACATTAGTTATACCTATATAAAATGTATGAATCATTTTAATTTTTTTTTTTTTTTTTTAGTTATAACTTATAAAACTACCTACTTGAAATTATAAACTATGATTTATTAATTTATCATTTTATTATTTTGGTGTAACTCCGTGCTTAAAATTATCTTATGCAATTAAAAATTAAAATATTTCAATATTATCCATAAGTAGGAAAACTTGGTTTTACCATTTTTATGATTTAGATTTGGTTGTTTTTAGTTTTTACACATGATTATACGAAATATCAGAAAAATACATGTCAGCAGTGATGACAGAATTTATTTCATATTTGTATTGCATTTCAACAGTAGACGCCTATTAATTTTTCTTTTACTTTTGGACTTTTATCAAAATATAAGCTGGATGTTAGCCACATTGGTTACAAGGGTTTTTATTTAAACTATTTTGTATTAAAGCCTTGTAGTTAATTTTTGTATTATTTATTCCTTACAATATTCCATCGTATCCATTGTAACAATGATAAAAAAAAAAATCGAATTGTTCGTTTTTAACTTTATGACTTATTTATTTGATGCTGAAGCGACATATTAAATTACAATATGTAGGTACCAACATCAACATGCACATAATATATAAGTGTGAATAAAGAATAAAATAAATAAACGGAAAATATATTTTGGAACATGCATATAAATGCATAATAAAATAAATACTTGCTTTATATTTTTTATAAAATCGACCAAAATATTTTGCTAAAGAAATTATTAAAAAATAATACCGTTATATAATGCTGCTGAAGTACAAAATATTACGTACGTACAAATAAAAATAAAAACTATTTCACTGAAAATATATCAATTTACACATATTACTCCTAGTAAAATTAAATTGTTATTTTTTATTACTTTTGTATTTTATATCCACTATTATAAGAATTTTCAATGTTTCGAAAAATTCTCAAAGCATGTGTGATTTTGTTGATCTGTAAAATTGTTCTTTGAACGGAATAAAATTATTTATACTTTAATAAGTATTTAATTTAGATTTTCACGCGTTGGCTAAATGCCATTGAAAATAATGAATTTAATTCAAATAACTCTATTACAGCTAGTACAAAATTCATATTTTTTGAAGTATGATATATTTCTGCTTAACACTTTGAAATCAAGATACAAGAATATTATTTCATTATTATTGCAATTACCCGACAATAACTAAGTATAAATTAAATTTTGTTTAAATATAGGTTATTTTGATATTATAGGTGAT
Organism: Melanaphis sacchari; assembly: GCF_002803265.2. Classification (NCBI taxonomy): domain Eukaryota; kingdom Metazoa; phylum Arthropoda; class Insecta; order Hemiptera; family Aphididae; genus Melanaphis; species Melanaphis sacchari. The sequence continues at coordinate 2,206,650 of NW_020271143.1, read as the reverse complement.
CAAATTGTACCATAAACCATTTGAATATGTTTTTAGCAAATAAAAATATAAAATTATTACCGATAGGTATGTGTAAACTTTTCAAATTCGTGTTCGACAAAACTTTTTGTAAAAATGTTTATGACCCATAAATATTTATTTAACTAGAGGTACTTGATAAAACTAGTTCAAGATCATTTTTAATAGGATATCAAATCCATTTTAAATTTATCATAGAAAATAGGCAATACTAGTCTGTGAATTAAATATTATTATATTATTATTATTATTAATATATTGTATTGCACTGATGTGCAATTGAACGCCTAGATAAACAGATTAGACTAGAGGTCTCTACTTCAGATGTTGTAATTTACACGTGAAATTAAAATCCACATATATGGAATTACGTGAATCCTTGAACTTTGTTATTAAATCAAACATTTATTATTACACGTGGACTTTTATTAATTTTCTAATTTCTACATATAGCATTTCTTTATTTTAAATCAGAATCTCCATAGGAAACTAATATTTTAGAATGTGGTTTTTTCGACAGTCATCTATCATGAATTGTATTTACATTTTACATACATTTAAAAACATCTTAAAAATAGTCAAATTGAATAATAAAAACACAATTATGCAAATAATAAAAAAAAAACAATAATCTAGTAGATTTTAATTGATCGGTTCTTATATTTAATCAATTCAAAATCATCGATAATACGTTGTCACGTATTCTTGACAATTCTTTTTATGAGCGTCTGAAATTCAGATCTTAATCAAATTAATGACATTCAATATCCAATTGTAAAATAATTATTTTTCCTCAGACGTGTTAATTTGTTGTAATTAAAAAAAGATGAATCACAAAAACTTGAAACATTTCACTGTTATTATTATATTACTAGTTTTTATTATATTACTATTTTACACAATGAAATTTTCAAAATATTTAAATCGATTTTATTTGGAGCTACATTATTTTTAATTGTTTTTGCTGTTTTCTCGATGTAAATATACGTTGATAAATTTTTTTCTATGTCAAAATCTTAATATATGTCTTAAATACAAGATTGGTCATAAGTTGTTCTTATAGAAATTTGTTTATTGTTAGATGTTATTTTTATGTTTAGGTTCTTTAATCTAGAATTACGACTGTCCTATAATTATTAGTAGTTATTCTCGATTTTGACGTGCAACATGACACACCCATTGACACTATTCATAGAAGGTCTTTACCAAAAATGGATTAACCACCATTGATTATTCAGTGCACAATGCATTATTTAAACTGGGTGGTACGAAAAAGTGCATCATCAAGTTGTATAATTGCATCAGGAGTGACACGTATCACCATAATATATCCATACACCTCTTCATATAATTCAGGGACAAGTCATGTATCTGCACAGTTGATGGCGGAATACTGCAGAGATAGTAATTTGCTAACGGAAATGCAGAAGGTCAAAATATTTGATTAAAGTTTATTCGTAATGAATTATTCGCAAACATATGTGGAACGTACGTGAAATACTCAAATACCTAAAGTATTTTAATTTAATGCGAGACTCTTATCATAATAATAATAATATTAAAGTATTTTTATATTTTCTTTCTAAAAATAATATTATTTTATTTATTTGTAGCACATAAAGTACAAAAAATTGTTTTTTAAACCACCTATATGTTTTATTTACACTGAATTATACATTTTACTATCATTCGTAAATTTACACTTAATTCTAATGATTTTAACGTCTTGCATAACTGAGCAGAATAGCTGCATACTCTATGCTTTGAAAACTTATTTTTGTGATAAGGAATCTAGCTTTGTTAACTTTAGATTCTGAACAGAGCGCTGAATGTATTAATTTCAAAATAATGTGTGTTTTTATTATAGATAAAACCTTAAATACCAACGTATACAATATTGATGTTAGATAACGCATAAATCAGTGTTGTCCACTCTCGTAGTTATTCATCGAAATGGAAGAATGTAGTAATTATGAAATCGAGGTAAAATTATTTGTAGATGGTTTGCTTGCACAGTTTCATAATCTGTCAACTACATCCGCTGGAAATGTCTCAAAGATTGTCAAAATTGATAGGGTATATCACTTCAAGGTAAGATACAATAAATAAATAATAATAAGTAAAAATAATTGTTTATTTGGTACTACCTTTAATGCTCTGGAACACCTAAATAATCTTTGGTAACGATACTATTAACAGTGCGATACTTTATTAACAACCTATTCTTCCTTTAATGTCTTCAGTGAACATCAACTTCTTTGCTCGCCGAACATTCATATTTTATCTTCCTAATACAGATGGCTGTGCTAACTATACTATACACGGTCGAAAAACAAATCATTTTCGTAACCTTTTCCCGAACTTTCAATAACTCCAATGACACCTTTGACTATTGATAATGACTTTACGAAGTACCAGAACCTACTACCAATAATAAACTTCTTTATCAAATATTTCAATATCTCATCACTAAATATACTTTAATGTAATATTCAATACCCTTGCTGTATCTTTAAAGACAAGTATTAAACACTGACAAGTTTATTTGATAATTTAATATTGACCCCGGTTTTATAGCTAACATGAGCTCATTGTTCTGTATCAATAACAACCGACACTGGTAATGAATAATTTTAAATTGGTGAGGGCTACCATGAACGCCAGGCTGTTACTATTGGCTGCCAGCAACGCCGATTCACTGGCAACAATGCGCGATTTGACAGACCAACATGGTCGCTGGGATTTCAACAATGCTGAAAAACCCTTATTTGTTCAATAAAATACGTAACATAAATGCTGGCTACACTCACCAAAACATACTGTCTTTCCGGCCGACTGCCTGTATTCAATAAATTATAGTACATAATATTGATGGAAAATATTTTGAAATCTCCAAAAGCACGCTCTTCACCATCTACGTGATAACTGTTTTTCGGTCTTCTGTGCAATACTGACGAAAACAACGTAATCCACATATCTCTCAAACTGATGGGTAAAAAGTAACTATTAACGGCAATTAATGACCAACTGAAATGATGACAAATAACATTACGCACCAAATCTTGCGACGTCCTCCGTCTCATAACCCATGCCAATTCGGCGACCAATCCGGAGACGACAACTCGCCCTAGCAGCTGGAGCCCAATAATATACATATATTGGTTTGCAATTCTCTGTGGCTCGAATTTTTGAATGTTGATTGGCAAAACACCTTTACAACAAACAGTGGTTAGTCTAAGCTTTGGCCCGGTCTGAGCATTGTGTGACGACACGGCTTGTTACCACAAAGCGTTGCTGGTGCGTGTCGGCTGGCTGCAAAAATATGCTATCTCAAGTGACCAATATATCATGATAGAACAGCATCTTGAACTACTGTCTTCCGGCACCTAATTCCATGAATGACATTGAGCCGTTATTTAATCGTCGCCTTTATCGAACGTCTAGATCTCAAATAATATAACAGGCATGTTGAAAGAGTGTGGTGGTGGTCGCAAATCTATTTGGTGTATTGCGCCAACTTTTGCACGGCTAACTCGAGCGCACACATAACATTTTAATATTTGTTTGTAATGTCTCGACACTACCGAATAATTTGACCATGATGTTTTTAAAAATATTCATGTTTCCGCAAGTAATATTTTAAGTACATGGTGAAATGGTGAGACCGACGCGAACTGTCGTTGGCGGCCTTACCCACAACCTACGCGAGCTAAATGTCTTTCAGCCTATTATTTATGTTGATGACGACTCTGCTGGCTGAAATTTAACTATAGGCAATGACTAATGTTCAACTCAAACATAATATTGTAAGGTACAAATATTCGTTTCACATTGATAACGAAAATTCATAATAACTCAATTTTCTTAAACATTAGATATGATACTGATATCGTATAAGTGAGCAAATATTTTTCAAACACGACTTAAATCGAACGCCAAAACTCAATATTGATATAGAGCTTATATTTGTTGATAGTACCTTCTTCATATATTATCGTTATCGACAATCAAACATGCGCAATGACTTT
>NW_020271143.1:2096809-2200964 GCF_002803265.2 Melanaphis sacchari | reverse complement strand
ATATTTGAATACCTTAAACAAATAATTTTAATTAGTACTGAGTACTGTGAATGTATTAACAAAAGTTACACATTTCGCTTAGAATCTTTTCATCATATATATATATATATCAATGATTAATCATTGAATTCAAATACGATGACCTACTCAATGACGAGGTTATCTTGACAAGCTTTAGTGTACAACAGAGCGATTACCTAATTTGTATATTATTAGTATTTCTAACTGTTCTAATAAACATTTAAATTTAAAAAGAAACTTTTAAAAACTTAAAATGATTTTTAAATGATTAAAATAATAACAAATTTTATGATAAAAATTATAATAATAGATATTTAGTGTTCTACTATGTCCATAGGTAATATAAATAAAAATTTTATTTAAATGTTTCACCTCTGTATCTTTAAAGTTTTGATTAATAATCTATTGATCGGCATAGGCTATTTTAAAGACAGGGACTTGCCCCTGAAAAATATTACCACAATATTACTTTATCAGGCAAATTATTTGTTGAAATCACTTTAAGATATGAAATAAAATAAAATATACTCATTGTTATCGTATATTAACATCAGATAGGTCGAGTTTCTGTAGTCTTGTATAACCTATACGTAAATAATTTATCGCAGATAATTGTGGTAAATCTATAAAGATCACAATATAGGATACTACAAATATTTTAACCTAACGCAAACAAGGATACTTTCATTCAGGATGTCATTAATATGTTTGGAATAAAACGAAGAAATTTACAGTTCTTATTTACTAATACCGAATAATATACTTAATTATATTATTTAATTTCTATTTTTATACTTATTAAAATTATTATTTATTTATTTATTTATTCATAACAATTATTAATATTTATTTATTTATTCATATACTATTATATTAATACACTATATATATAAAATAAAATATAACATGCATTGTATAATGTATACATTTATTGAAAATAACATTAAATCTTTATTATCTTACATCTGAAATTTTTATTTTGACCCCCTAAAATATTACCTATGGGCGCCCATGTTGATCGGTAATACAAATACATTTATACACTGTTATGTCATCTATTATATCTATAACTATATACCTACGTATGAATCTGCAAGGAAATTATATCTAAAAATTCACTACTCACTATAGGTACATAATATTTTAATCATTTTTATTCATAAAACAACAGATTAATTGTGCTATCTTTATTGCCTTTTAATGTACACGATTTTTTTCCGAAAAAAATTAAATCGGACTTTTTTTCCGTGTACTTTTTTTCCCCGGACTTTTTTTCCGGCTCCCAGTTTATACATACAGTGTTTTATTTTTATTTGTTGATAAATGACACGAGATATATGCCGTGGACATATCTCAATAATAAAATATTTTATCAAAATTGGCTCGAGTCGATCCACTAATCACTCATCACTCGTATAATAATTATTAATGTGTGCCCGTGCTATTATGCTAAGATAAAAGTATTAAACACTATTAAAGTTTATTTGATGTTTAATATTATTTAGTTTTATATTCTTATGATAAATTTGTTCTCGTAATATTAATATATTATATACAATTAATGAATAGTTTTTAAATTGAAGTGAGGGCTGTATCAATATCTACCATGGGCCTTAGTGGGTGGTGTGGTATTTCTTAGCTGTAAGCGCCGATTCACTATGTATAGTGTATTAATAAGGCACACGGTTACAATGAATGTATAATTTCATAGTTCATGTGCGAAAGATCTATGGCTGACACAACTAAAATATACATGTAATATAAAATGCCTAAGTACTACTCCTTAAAACATACTATGCTCCAGCCGCATTTATATATTCAATAAATTATAAATTTTATAAATATTGATGGAAAAATAATTTTAAATCCTCAAAAAAGCACAGCAACTCTCTTCACCTACCACCGTCCTAAAACTCTTGGTAATTTAAAACTTGACAATAATAATATTTTTCAGTCACCTAATATCAAATACCTCGTTATAATTTTGGACAGAAAACTAACATGAATCCACATATCTCCTCCAAACTGCAATTAAAGGTTAAAAATAATATTAACAACGGGTAACCAAAACAATGATAATAAATTGATAGTAAATGGCACTTACAATTTACACACGCCGGCCGATCGTTACACGACGGAGATCGCGATATAATATTATACTAATTCAGCGATGATCGGAACGACAATGCATCTGTACAAAACGAAGACCGCAAGACACAATGTATACATATATATTTAAGTTTTACGGAGTGTGGAAACCACGACAACGATATATATATATGGCTCGGAACGCGAGATGGTGTAAACGTTTTGAGTTACAAGCAAAACGCAACACACAAAGAACCGAACTTAGTGAAGGACGAGTCTAAAGCTGGCGAACACTTAGACAATTTACAAAATTCACAAGACGATCCGAGTCTGAGGCGGCAATGTGACGACAGCTTGTTACCACAAAAGCGTTGCACGGAGGAGTGACTTTTCTTCATGTAGGTGGCTCCGACAACACGAAAAATATGCTATCCAAAATAAGTGACCAATGACTCTATATCACGTGAGATAGGGCAATATCTTGAACGTAATCTTTACGGCTTTTATAATTCCATAAAGATATTTGATTGTGAGGGCCGTTGACCTACTAATCCGTCATAGCTATCGGGCAATCGATCTCAAAATAACATATAATAAGGGCCATCGACCCCAGAAGAGAGGAGTCGTGATTAGGGCAGTCATAAAATCTATTTGAATTTATTGCACCCGATAACTTGCACGAACAACTCGAACTTTTGTTAACATAACATTTTTAATATTTATTTTGTAATAGTAATTTTACAATTACACAAATCATGAGATAATTTATTATGATATACTATGTTTTTTTTAAAAAATTATTCATGTTTCTTAAGTAAATATTTTTAAATTTTATGGTGGGAATGGTGGGATATAAGGGCAAGACTTTTATGGGTTAGCCAGAGCCCAGCCTAGCTTACCCCTGGCACCACCACTGAATAAAGTGTATATTTTATTATTTATAGTTATTAGGTATCTGCTGAACATTTTTAAGGAGTTTAATATAGGCAATATTCTAAGTGTTTGCTCGTGTATAAATATTGTATAAAGGTTACAAATATTGGTTTTTCGCATTGTGAATTTTGAAAATTCATAATAATTAATTTTTCTTAAATACATATTAAAGATATGATACAAATTGTCAATTGATACGGTAGATATAAGTAAATAAATGCTTACCCAAATATTTTTTTTTCATTTTTGACCTAAATCGAGAACACTTAAAAATAATGTATTATAGAAGCTTATATTTATTTATTAAATTTTTTTATTTAATACATATATTGTATCGTTATCGATTAAGTCAATTATAATTAGATTTTATTTATTTATTTATCATTATATAAAAAATATAGTAAAGGATAATAGTTAGTAGTTTTATATAACCTTTTATTAAAAATTTAGTTAAATAATATAGTGTTTGCATTTAATAAAAATTTTGAAGTTCACCACCACATGGTCTACATTGAGTAGTATTCTGCTTATCTACTTTTGTTTTAATTAAAAAATTCTTATTTAGATACATTTTTGAATTAAGAAAACCTTATCCTACAAATGAATTAAATAAAGTAATTAGTTCTTATAGAAAAAATAACGCAGAAAGAAGATAAGTTAATGGCTTATAAATTTGTTTTAACTGTTTTATTGTTGTAATCACTTTATATATTTATTTATAATATATATAAATTCACATAGTTATAGTAATATTTTAACTTAATATTCAAAATAAATTTAATTTGTATTTTTGTACACATGAACTCAATACGTTTCATGGACCTATGTACTAAATCTCCATTTTAATATATGTTAAAACGTACTTTGGATATAGCGCATTTTGAAAATAACCATGGAAATAATTTATTTTGGACGAATTGTTAGATAGAATGTTTTGGAAAAATTTTCATCAATGGCAAGAAATGCATTTAGATGTGATCGAAATATTTTAAATCAGCATTTTGGTACATTTAAGCATAATTTATGATTTTAAATGATTTTTTGTCATTTTTACTGTATGTTTTGATTTATAATTTATCCACATTTTCTTGGCAATAGTATACTTTGAAATATCGCCCCTCTATTAGAACTAATATAATTTGTTTTTCCGATATACCGAATGCGTTTTGCCTGGACTTACTAAAACGCATATTGTGCTAAATCCTTTATAGTATTTAGCAAAAATTTAACCTATTTCCCTCAAATTTTTATACAACTTAGTTTATTTTGATTACTACCGTAGTTTCAAGAGTTCATTTTTTGTTGCTAAATAAGTGATAGATTATACACACTAATGTTTATTTACTTCCCACATTGACATAGCTAAATGTACATGTAATATAAAATGCCTAGACACTACTCCTAAAAACATATTATGCTTCAGCCACATTTATATAATATGATAAAGATTCTAGGTATATTAAAATAAATTATTTTATTTTGTATTTATAAACTTCAATATTTTATTTGTTGAAAGACTGAAACTTCATAACTTTTAAGAGTTATGTACAGGCAATTATTTTGTCTATCCTTGCAGTAGGCATTGCTTGTTTCTGTGTTAGTGGTAAATTAATAATGATCATTGCTCATAGGTGTTTCGCCCGGAATACTTTTTATATTTTAGCAATTATATATTGGAAAATACATTGGAATATATTAAAAATATTGGAATAGTTATTACTTATTAACCAGTTATTTTTGATGGTTTGAATGTAACTATTACAATATTACTATAATTTAAATTCACCCATAAAACCTTAACACATTTTATATTACCAAATATTAAATTTATAATACAATGAATACAATTTAAATGATTTAATATGTTTTTGTAAAATTTTAAATTAATTTTGAAGTCCTCAAAAGTTTGTATAGATGTTTTATTTTTATGTTTTGCTAATGGACAAATAAAACTTTTTAGATTGACTTAGGTTAAAAATTTTTCAAACAATTGCTAATTTAGTTGTTCAGTCAATAAACTAATTATTTTGGTTAGGTAAATATTAATTCCAAAATCAAAATATCTGTTTAGACACTAGAAATAGACACCTATTGTCAAGTAGTCGGCCAATTAAGTAGTTCAAGCTGAGTCCTTCGATCTTAAGACTTTGGAAGTAGATTTATAGTATTGGATATTTCTTTATCTTTTACATTAATAATTTCTACAAACTGTTAGATATTAGCTTTCGTATTTGATGGTGGTATTTTATAGGACACAGTGAACTATTTTTTTCTTTATATATGACTGAAAAAAAACAAATTGGTAGATGGGATTGTTAATTATGTGCCTTCTTCTTCCTTTATGATTGCACAACTGATTTTTTTATAAATTCTAACATCTTTACATTTTAAATTAAAATTTCTGAAAGAGCATACATATTTGTCATATTTTTAAGTAAAATATTAACACAGAAGAAAAATATTTTTGTTTAAATGATGTGATTTGCTTATAGTTAATTATTGTGATCATTAATCGATAATAATTTTTACATAGCAGAGTTTAAAATTTTCTGACATATTAGTTGGAAATTTAAACCATATTCTGTAAAATAAAATACATTTTATTTTATTTTTCTATTTATAGTTTTATATCAATCATAATATATTTTTCAGGAGTATCTTTGGCTTATAAACTTGTGATTAGTGTATTAGGAATATTATTTCGATTTTGAGTTAAACGATTCAATATGTGTATTTTTTATGTATTTATCATTACGTTTTGGTGTATTATCAATCTAATTTTTAATAAGGGTTAAAATAATTTTATTAATTTTTTAGTGATTTTTTATTTATTGTAAAAGCTCTTCTGAGAAGTAACTATGGTAATAATTAAACGAGGAGAAATTTAAAAATAAATGTCATGTTCGTGTTTGTAAACGAGTATAAACCTGTTTTTCAATATAAATTTATTATGACAGACATGTAGATTAATATATTTTAAAGAATTATTCAAATTACAAAGCCCCTTTGTTGCATTGTAACACCTAATTATTTGTTAACATAACAAATTATCAATTACATATTAAATTTCTCCGACCACTCCATAAGAGTTATATATAAGAACACATTTTGTTATATGTATCTATCATAATGGTTATATGAAGCATCAAAGATATTGTTAGAAATAAAATGTTCACCAAAATATTTGTGACGTAATTGCAAATATACAATTATACATAATAAATGATATAAGCACCAAAAGCATAATAAAAACTAATAAAAAAATATTAATTTATAATAATAATAGTTTGTGCCAATTTGTAATATTAATAATAGTTATAATTGTTATAAATATTTTATAATATAAAACAAAGTACTTGAATAATGAATATAATTAAAAAAATATAATATAAATAAAAATTCATTTTACAATGTAGTATGTACACTGCAATTATAAATTTTTGCATACATTTGTTTTTATAAATTATTATACTAAGTACTGTTACTATTATTATTATACTCATTACTTTTATTTTATATTAATCAATAATTAATTTAAACTATTAAGTTAAATCAAAAATAATACTAACTTAAATTATTACCATAAACGTCTAATTTTTTAATTAAGATATTATATTGTTTTACACACTGATGGATCTCTCTCTTTACATTATATATGTTATTATCTTTTATTTCCAAATTTATTTATTGTATAATAAGTATCTATTACAAATTGTAAATATTCTTTGGTGAAAAAAAAAAGTGAACATTTGTCAGTTTTGAACGTATCAACAATAAGTTTTATACCTAAAATAGCACTTCCATTTACCTTTTTTTAGTAATCTTACTTTTTTATTTCCTTCTTATCGTTTTTTAGTACTTACATTAATTATATTAAGTATCAACAAGAAACTAGAAGAACATTTTTATGTTAAAATTTTATTATTATTCACTAACAAAGTTCTATTAAACGTTTTATTGGTTAGTATACATGTGTTATGATTTTGAGTGATAATTATAATTTATCGACTTTGGTGTTAGTATTTGTTTGATATTCATCCAAATAATAGAGTTTACTAAAAAAAAATTATTAGTATTGTTATATTTAATAGTTTATGTACTTTATTTTTATAATATAATATTTTGCTATATTTTAACCGATTTTCATGAAATTAGAATATATTTTAACTTTTTAATAAATATATATATATATATTTATTTATATATACATATACCATATTTAAAGAATAAAACTATAAATATTAAATTATTAAAGCTCTTATTATATCTATAACCTCGATTTTGTATCCTTTAATTTGCAATGTGAAATGTGTTGATTAATGTTTTTTTTTTTTTTTTTTTATCTAACTATAACAAAATAAAAAAAAACGTCACTGTACATAACGTAAATTTTTATTTATTTTACATATAGAAACTAAGTAGATACATTCACTAAATGATATGTAAGATAAAATATATTTTTGTTTCACAGTTTTGAAATAAATTTATATTAGATCTGTAAATACTAAGGCTATATCTATATTTTAATTTAATTTAACACGCACTACAGTAGGTTTTTGTTGATAAGTTCTCCATGTTTGTGATCGCTCAAACTTATGGGTGTAATTAAGTTCACAAATATACTGTGACTGTTTTTTTTACACTGCAACTATAATTTTGCGTGTTGTTACTTGTTAGCTCATTGAGTGCTGTACCTTAATTAATTGTTTGAGTTTCTTACGTGAGAAATTCTAACCAACCATCGATGAAAATGACGAGAATTTCTCAAATTCCTAAAACGAGTAGCTGGCGCACGTATCGTGATGAACTTCTAGGACATGCAAACAAGCGCGCAAAAACAGAAAATTGCACAAATGAAGTTTGACGTCCGTCGTTGTTTATTAGCGTGTGAATTCCGGACAAGGTCGTTGTTTAAATAATAACTGTGTTAATATACCTACGCTCTCGCGTAGCGCGCGATTATCTCGTTATGCAGGTTTACCTCTCCTTGTGCGATCGTGCTCTTACAATGCCTTACTCATCCTTTACACGGCAGCGATGACCGAAATGTGATGTGGTTCAAACATTGTGTTTCAGCGGAATCCAACATTTATTTCTTCGTAAGAAATGACGTCTGGAAAAATATAATCACTTTTATATATTAGCTGCATATAGAATGGACGTAGGTAATGGATAATACTCTATGTCATCACTGTAACATTATAATATTGAACGTTACCTACATAATATCTGATTAATACTTTACTACAATAGAAAATTTATCATAACATTTACAAATATTGTTCAATTATACCATCTTATACCTACTGTATACTATTTATACATTATACATAATTTGTTGTTTATGCATTTTTATTTATAACGATGAACTATGGTGTAAACATTGTAATTTATTGTATGTAATTGTACCTATGTACTGTACTCATAAGTTATATACTTATATAATATCGCTGTTCAGGCGCAAAATATATGGTTTACGTTGGAAATTAATAATTATGTAGAATTATAATATTATAATAATGTCATAGTAAGTGGGTTTGTTCAATGTTGTGAATAATTAGTCATTAATAAATTATTTAGGCACCTATCTATCGTGCTTTATAGAAATGCAACTTAATCTGAGATCAAAATAATTAAGTACTATGAATATATTGTTAATTAGGTTTTCTTTAAGTTAACACAAATATACATATCAATAAACATAATTATTATGTGTAATATAGTATTATAAGATTAATACATAGATGTTTAGTTAATAGGTAGGCAATAATAATAATAATAATATATCTACAGAGCTCATGGCTGAGAAAAAGAAAAAGAAAAAAAAAGAAATCCAATTTCACCGAAATTACAGTAGACAGTAAACTATTTAAGTATTTACAGGAAGGACAAAGACCTGTTAGTACGTATATTTTTTAAAGTGAATAGAATATAAATCATTATTCATCGTAAGTTAAATTTGACTTTAAAATTTAATTTTTAAGGTATTAATGGAAATTAATTCTAATATTTAATAATTAAAAAAAAAAAAGAAAATTTAAATATTTTTAATGATTTCTTAATACAGGAATATTAAAAAATCCAGGTACTCATCAATAACTAAATTCAGAAAGTCTTAGGACATTGTATTTTAAGAAAAAGACGTAAGAAAGAGTTATAGATGGAATTTTAATAGTTTGATTCAAAATTAAGAAATTAGGAGACCAAATAAGTACATTTTATTTTAACTATGATAAAAAATTGATGATTTTTTATAGCAAAATAATTATTAAAATATGAAAAACTTTGTTTTAAAAACTTATCTAATATCGAAGAATGTTTTATTCTTTATGTTATTGATATATTTCTTGAAATTATTTTTTTATTTTTTTTTAATACACTTATATTATTATAAATTAAATTTACACGTTGAATCAACTATTCTATATGTTAGAGTTTAATAATTGGTAATTTAAATCAAAAATAGTTTTTTTTATCGATAAAATGAAATAATTGAATATTTACTTATACTTAACACCATGCCGTTTACTGTTTAGCCGTTATTCGTACATCAATTGCAAAATAGATATAAATCAGTTTGCAACTCTAAAGCATGTTCGTACCAGTAATGCCTTTATTGGCATTTAGATGTATGGCGTGCCTATTTAAAAAAACTATTAAGTAAATATTATCAATTAAAAATAAATATCTAAATGATTATATATAGGTATGTGATCTATTGTTATATTATACTCTATAGGTGATAAATCATATTGGTATCTGGATGTTGGTTATACACAATAATATTTTATTAAATTACGCATATGTTTCTTGTTCAGTAAATTGTATGTTTGTATCATTTATTATAATATTCATAATGTCATATTACATAGACACCTACCATAGTTCTGCCTATAATATAATATATAATTAAATTTGAATTAGATATAATAATAGTCATCCAAAGTTTTGTGTTTGCAACGTGTCAATTTTGAAAGTAGTAGCATTTAATTATTTGGATAATTATTATAATCTATAATAGTTGTGCGTTTTCGTGTACGTACTACAATATAAACTCGACTTAGGCGATTCGCTCTACTCTCCGTCTAACCCGCACGCCATGTAGATAACGAAAATGCACCATGACAAGAATATTTGTTTGAAGTCAAGGGTCCCGTGTCTAATAATATTATTATAAACATACTTTTCGTATATAGTGCCACAAAACTTCTAGGTGGGACTATAATATATACATATTATTATACTAATCATGGTTTGAAATGCATGAATAGCCGATGAACAGATTTTGCTGAGCCTCGGATTCAGAAGGACAAGGTTCCCGCCCCTATATTATAACATCTTATTAAGTATACACGCACACAATGTATATACATACAATTTATAAGGCGTGCAATCGTAATAAGACTTCAAGGTGTATTATATAATAACTACCTGTCAACTATTAAAGCCAAATTAAACTGAACGTGCTGCGTATAAATTCCCTTGGTTTTTGAACACACGCAGCCTTTTGAAAGTAATGAATTGAGAAATTTAATTTCCATTTATATAATATAGATTTTAATGTGAAAACTGGGTTTGTGATACTGTAGAAGCAGTGATAATATAAAAATCTCTAAATTTTCATAGAAAAATAAAAGAGAATATTATTTATATTGAAGCGTGACAGTTCATTGTTAGATAAAATCATTTTTTTCAGTGTGCTTTTAAAGTTTAGGCTTTTTTATTTAAAAAAAAATTATTGGATAAAGTTATTGAACTTTAATAACGTTGTAACACAGATAAATTTAACTTCTATACACTATGAAAATTTTGCTATTTTAATAATAATTATAACAATTCTAAGACACTTTAGTTTTAATGCAAGCAAAGCTGCAAAACTATTTATTTTTTTACAAATATTTAGAATATAAGCGACCTCTAGGTTTAAAGGAGAGTTAACCATTACTAGGGTTAAAATTTTAATGGCTTATAAAATATCAAAAAATGCTTAAAAAAAAATAATAAAAATGCTTTTTAATTGCATATATCCATATAAAATAACTCAAATTATTTAATAATTTTTATTAAATTACGAAAAAAAATCTTAAACATTTTATCGGTTGCATTGATGATGATTTGAACGTTAATCAATGAAACACATAACTTTTGAGGCTAAATTATTACTTATTCTAAACATACTAAAATCTATTATAAAGTATACGTTAAATTCTATGTCTGTTTGAATACCGAATGCACTACAACTGTTAATCGCACTGTAGATAAATAAAGACAAAATACGTCGACGATGTTTTGAAGTATCAAAACTATAAATTGAACGATCGAAAAATAATAAATGATCGGAAAAACATTGTTTAACATAACATTTTGAAATACTAATTAAATCCTATTTAAAATTGTATATTATGTAAATATGTACTAAACATTATAAAATATGCTTTAAAAATTCCAAAACTGTAAATAAGCAAAATAATGGGCGGATTTTATACTTAAAAAATATTTCCTGGTACTTCCCAAAAATATATTTCCTGGTACTTCCCAAAAATAATACATTTTACATAAAAATACTAGCTCTAACCATTATACATTTATTTACACGGTCTGGTTTGTCTAGGTAACGCCCAGACAAAAGAAAAAAAAGTATGTATACTTATTAATCTAACGAACATTTAAACTAATATAGTTTTAAGCTTAAACATGAAATAATTTAATAGCTGCTACAACAAAATTGCATTTCATTATAATTTTTCAATGTGCGATTTGCGTCTATACATAACGTCGTATCTATTTTAAACTCATGTTCAACAATAGAGTTTATTATAATCATTATCATTTAAAACATCTAATTTATAGTAAAATTCAGTAAAGTCTCTAAAACGTCATTTAGAACAATAAGACATAATAATATTATGATTGTCCTGTAATAATAATAATCTGCAGCTTTTTCACTAACTGTTACAAATTAATTAGTGAATCCATGGTATGAGAATTATTAACAACTGTTTGATTATTTCACGGAAAATAAAAAACAATACCTTTGCCCTTTGGTTTATAAAATTAAACGAAAAATATTTTATGTAAACAATAAATACCTAGTAATCAGCTACATAATATAACTCTCGATAAATGGTATCACGAGGAACTTCAATAGGTTTTACATTTTAGTTACGAGCGACCAACAAGATTATCTTCTCTTCGATTATATTCGTAAACATTTTACATTTCCTTATATTTAAATTTTCGATGCATCATGTGTATAATCATCTCGATTTTTGACGCATTAAACTTCTTTTGTTCTCCTTCCGTTTGACGGCTTAGACCTTCGAAGCAACGAGATACTACAACCCTGAATAATAGTTAATAGTAATTATGTAGGTACGTGAATGCAGGTATTAAGTTTATAGCCGTGTAGATATAGACGATATAATGTAAGTATGTATGATATATTAGTACACAAAGAAATTTAAAATCTCTAGCACTATTGACTTCTTCTATACTTATTATTTGTTTTAAACCTACCAAAATAATATTTTTCTTAATTTAGAAGGTGTTTATTACATTTATAAGACAAGCACACAACTCCCAAGTGCGTTATATAAATACATATGTATTTAATAATAAACACTAAACTATTATAAGTTATAAAGAAAAATATTTAATAATACAACAATAATAAGCTGAATAAAATTCTACAAAAAATAAGGACAAGTTTTCTATTTCTACTCGGCAATAAAACAAATTTTGTTAGTTTTTTTTAAAAATAGAACGGAATATGCAATCTTTTATTGATTTTAATACATATATCAATATTTTAGTGACGTAAATGCACTAAGTGTGGTAATGATGCAAATACAGAGATACAAATTTGTATGATAGTTGTACTGTCCTCAACTATAATATAACGTTACGTATCATCGTTTATTTTAAGAAATATAAATGAACGGAAAACAAATTATATGTTAACCTGTCGTGTCGAATCTACTGGGAATACAATATATTATTAAATACATTATTATTATAATTCAACGTGCAATACGCATGTTTAAATTTCAGTCGTCGGTTCAAAAATAAATCCATAATGTTTTAATGTTCCATTAGGTAGATTAAATCAGTCGGTACCTTACGTATTTCGCAATTGTTATAATAAATACTTTTTTTTGCAGTTGTATAATATAACTCATCGGTCTTAAAATGAACGTGTTATTTAATAATTGTATATGTATTTTTTTTTAAATTAGTTGTTTTACGTAGGATTTGTGTTATAATTTTTAAGTTCAATTTTTACATCAATATATTAGTAATTGCCAATTGGTATACTTTCACTTAAGCATGACATTTTTAATAATTGTCTTTAATCAAAAACATTTTAACTCGTATGCAGACCGTTTCATAAATAAAAATCTCCAAATATTTAGCGAATCAATACAGAAATCCTTCAAATATGATTTGGCAATGATTATTGGTCTATACATTTACCATTGTATTTTAGTGAATCATTATTCATTATTAATCAATAATTATTTAAACAATACGGCAGCATTAACAATATAGTAAGTTGTAACTTGTAGCTCGTAGGTATAAATTATAATTTATAATTGTATAAATAAATACGTACATACATTTCTGACTTCCGTACTAGTTGATTGGTAACAAGTGGGAAGTTATTAGTTTGTGTGGTTTGTACGATTACTGCTTGTTGGCCAGACCCTATATTTTGACTGAATTAAACGTACATAGATATTTATTGTATGTTATTACAATAGTATAGTCGTACTTGATAATATGCACTTGTGTAAAGCAGTATCTATACAGAAATATTACATTAACAATTTATGGCGTTTCATTTTTACAGATAAATATACAATTCTGGGAAAATACTCTAATTCAAGTTAGAGATTTGAATTTTTTTTTTTTTATCATATAAATAAAAACTTTGCTTTGATTGCATTTTATATTGTGTTATACTGAGTGCTTTTCCTAAGTATGTTTACCTTATTTTTCCTATAATAATAAATTTATTCAAATTTTGATTTTTTAAATTTTTAAATATATTAAAATAACTTACTATAATTTAAAATTTTTAAGACTTTGTATTACTTAAGGAGTGTTTTGTGGCGATACAAATCACTAGTTAAATATTAATCCGGTAATACGATTTTCAAACCATTCATAGTTCTCATCATCGTGGACATTTTAACCTAATTCCTACACAAAATTAAATAATTAAAAAACAATACGTTTGATTTTTGATTTTGGTAAGTAAAAATTTTTCAAAAAAAATATCCACTAAATAATTTATAGTTAAAAAGAGTGGTTCATGTGTTTTATCATGAAAAGTTGAACGATATATCGATGCGATTAATAGTTAAATACTAACAAAAATAATAGATTTGTTTGATAATGTGATGGATGGATTTGTTTAAAATTAATATATAATAATATGAGCACGCTTTCCTTTTAATAAATATCAAAAAAAGAAAATACACGATAAGCGTTATTTCTTATTATTAAATTTTTTTGCACTATTATAAATATTTTTATTTTTATAATATGTACTATGATATTATTTTAATTTATGTTTTCAGTTGTAATTTTGCGTTTTTGAGCGATTTACGTATATTTGAATTTATGTGATTATTGAGTATGTTGTTACCAAAATCAAAAGTTTATTTGAACTTTGATTATTCTTATTTTAATTTTGGCTATTATTTGCTTTGATTTTTGATAGATACCTACATGTCCATAATTTAAAAAAACTGTTTTAACACTTTTTAGTAGTTCATAAAGCATGGCATTAGATTTATAATATAAATTGTGTAATCATAAGTTAGTAAATCTAAAATACGCAAGAAATGCATATCAACAGTGTATATTTACCTAAACAATAGATAATATACATATTAGCAGTAGCTATTCGCGTTTAATGTTATGGTGCATGAACCATGAACGTATTATTTATGAATTGAATAATCTTCGAACGATAAATTTTAGGATTCATCTGTCGTCACTATAATGAAGTTATGGGTGGGTGGGCATAGTTAGAGTACCTATGAATGTGTCTACGTTTCAACGAAAATTAAATCGCTGCTGCAGCTGTATACCTACGCGTATTGTTATTATGTATGATATTTATTGTTTATTATTGTCCACTGTGTACAAGTAAAATGCGGCCAATAATACTTTTGAAAGTGTATTGTGATGCCGTATATAACCAGGTTGTGTTCACTGTGTATATAGTGTTATATAATATTTTATAGAATACAATGCCTTAATGGCTATACCTGTTATCAGTTTTCAACATAAGTTTTTTTTTTCTATTATTGTGATGCTAAAATATACTTGGTAGATACGGGGTACTCAGTATCCACCTATGAACTAAAAATGTCTAATGTGATATTTAGTAAAAGAAATGCTGGTTGATAAATTATTAATACAAATTATCTTACTTCAGTTGAAAATTAAGTGAAGTTAGAAAAACCAATTAGATTAATTATTAAAATGTAAAAATATTAAATAATATTTTTATTATTGATCTTACTCAATACAACCGTGGTTATATATTATGACTTCCTGATAACAAATTGAATAAGCGTCAATATGAATATTAATTACTTATACATAACACATATAGGTAATAAACCAACAAGCTAAGATCAAATTATAAACGAATACATCAAATGTGTTTTATGGTAATTGATTTTATTGGTTTTATTATATCACCTGTACCTAATTACATAATAGTTAAAAATATGAAATAAGTTAACACGAGACGTAAGACGTCAGTATAAAAATAAGTGGAATCGACAGAAAACTATACGTTGAGTCGCAGTTACTTTTGATTTTTTCTCAATTCGTTCGGTCGAAAAGTTAAAGCCGATTCGACTTTGACTCCTAATGCCGGATGACTGTCAAAACTACAATACTACAGTGGAGGGTATGTCTTATACTCGTACACTGATCCCGCCGATCGTAGTAAAAAATATACGTATACCTACGTTCTCTCGGTGGCGGCTAATCGTCAACATTTCACGTAGCGTGGAATTAAAATAAAATGGAAACAATCATGATATTATATGATCGCGACGACGTATTGTTATACACATATTATTATATTGTATAATATTATTATTTTAGGTAGGCAACACCATCGTAGAAGCTGCGAACGGCGTGGCGGTCGCGATGACATTCAACGGGGTGCGACGCGCGTATAATTTAATAATATTATATTATATTAATATTAGCTGGTATACGTGGACAGTGTACGTAACATTAATAATAATATTATTATTGTCGTTTTATCGCGCGTATATTATGATATAATGACGGGTGGCGTCGGAGGCGGCGTCATGTCGCATTCTGCACGAGTGTAGGACGTCGCGTGTGTGTGTATAATATAATATAATATACGCATGTATTTACAATGCGGCGGATAGGCCCCCAGACTAGGTCATCCGGCCACGGTTGACGGCGACGCCACTAATAAATTATTATCACAATATTTAATACACCTAATATATAAAATTATATGTTACGCGTAGGTATACAGATGAGCGAACGAGAAGATGCGTCAGGGTCTTTGATTTTTCGGAATGTCCGAGACGGGTTTTGTTATGGTTTTTTTTTTTTTTTATTCTCGCCTCCCCTCCACGCCCACCCCTTGCCGGCACCGGGCGGCGTCGTGAGTAACTCGGTAGTTTTGCAGGACACATAATATAATATTATACCTGATAATATCACATCAAACACGCACACACACTCACTCACTAGCACACACGCATCGACATCGCGCGCCAAACCGGATTACGATGCGGTGCTGCTGTTTTAATATGCAAACGCGACAATTGCATAATATTTAATGGTCGTGATGTATAAATGTATAATATAATGATATACGTGTGTGTACCGTACAGGTAGAGAAAGATATTGTGTTCGTTACTCCATGTAGTACCTGTAATATTTGTTACGATGTGTGTGAATATGATTTTTTTTCGGCCGGTGAGCAAAGCGCACGGCGTGAAGGCGATGACAAACGACAGAGGATTAATATGATAAAGAGCGTCTCGTCCGCCGCGGTCGAGGCATACACGCGTGTCGAGTGTCCTATGTTTCGTACGACATACGTTATATTATTATATTCTAATAATAATTATTTGTAAGTAAGGTCCCGATTTATATGCTCTAAAAATCTTAGAAATATGCACAATACAGTATGCATTTATGCTCTTATTTTGTAGAAATATACCCTTTGAAATAAAAAAAAATGCAAAAAAAAATTGATTTTCAAAAAAAAAAACTATGTTATACTTAATACATTAATTATATTAGTATTAATATTATATTATATTATATTAGTATTAATTATAAAGCATTAGTTTAATAGAATAAAATAAAATAAAATTGTTAACATTCATTTTAGTTAATTTCAGTATTCTTGAATTTGAATTTTTTCAGCGATTCGATGTGTTAAATAAATCATATTAAATACAACAAGATATCTTGCTGCCTTGACCATAAATGGTGCAGCATCAGTGACGAAAAGATGTAAGAAAACAAGTTCCTTACGAACCATAGGTATCTATATGTGGGTAAATCCAACTAACATTAGCAAAACAAATAGGTAAGTATGAAACACTCTTAGGTAGGTATTGGTAAAATACAGAAATATGCAGTACACATCAAAAAATGACAAAATATGCATAATAAAACTTTGTATTTCAAATCTATTGACTATAATACAAACCTGTAGCTTATCTAGCTTCTTTTTGGACTGTTAAAAAAAACATGCAAATGCATATAAATCCGGACCCTTATAATGACTATTATTGTAATGCGTATGCGTGCGTCCTGTTGTCGTTACGAGATGCAATGCAATCGTTCTCTTCGCCATGCACGACCGCACATTATTTTAGTTTACTGGCTGCAGACTCCCGCAGTTATAGTATTACCCGCGTACCATAATAACTGCATATTATGGAGGAAACACGTATCGCGTATGCCTAGTTCTTGTTAGATTGTTATTAGAACCGGAAAACCACATGGAAAATTGTATGTGCGACAATAAAAATGCCTAAAAAAATTAAAAAATAATTTCAAAATGTGTAGTTGTAGGGGTGTAGTCGATTTGCACCAAAACTGACCCTAAATATTTACAAACATATTGTGTAATTTGTACCTTTATTTTGATACAAATTACAAATTTCCAGTTATAGGAGCTCAGGACTTAGATTATACCTTAGCGTATAATTAAATAGTAAACACCCATGTGGCAATGTCCAAAAAAATAACAAAAGTTTATTAACATGTTATATTATAATATACGTTTTATTTAAGGAGCGAGGTAGATAATTAAGGTTTTTAAATTACCAGATTTAAAATATAATACATCTATTATACTCAATTTTCACAAATTGAATACAATTTAAGTTTGAAAAGTTCATTTTTAAAATGTCTTCGTAATTGTAAACAAAACGGCGAATAAATATAAATTAACACGCGTACTTTTATTTTAACTCGGATTTATATAAATAAGCTGTAATATACTAATTGTTAACACATTGAGGTTTTGAAAATATAACTTTTAAACCGAACTCATTGGTCTTAGTGAAAACTTTTCAATCAATTAACGTAAACTTTTGCGAAATCCGTCAACTAGATGTGTATCGTGAAAAATATATTCACAACCATTTTTGAAATAGATATTTTATGTATATTCCCTGACCCCAATACACATTATAGTAATCAAAATATTTATGACAAAATCACAACAAAGCGATGCTCACTTTTAAACGAATCGCTCGTTTCGTGTCAACAACAATATAATAAAAAGGACCCACGAACTACCTATTCTTGGAGATATAACATATTAATGTAGATATATAAAATTATATATATGTACAATATACACGACAATCATAGACGAGCATACACTCATTTCCATACTCGTAAAACCTTAAATGATAAAACAAGTGTTTGAACAACTCAATATTAAATATATTATGAAAGATCAAACTATAATATAATATATTATATATTATTATATATGTACAGGTAAACACGATGTTTAGGCCTATAAGGTACAAGTGTGTGTAAATATTGTGCTACTTTCTATTCTCACTCTCGTATGGTCCAAATAATATGAAAACTATTATTATGCAGCTGCACCGGTAGAATATTATAATGTTTTTAAAACAAATATTAAATCACGTTGGGGAAGAGGGCGATGACATAAAATTAAAAATGCACATGCATACATTTAGGCCTACTCGTGCACTCCCGTTTCAATCTTCATGCAACTATAGTCCAGGTCACATCATACACTTTCACGTTAACATTAATTCAAGACTTTTATTTTGTTTTCGACACGAAGATTTCTTTAAGCGTTTAATGTTTGCGAGTTGTGGGCCGTACGGGAAATGCGTACACCACAAATGACTACTCATCGGTACCACGGTTAATTCAATATTGGATGGCTATTGTAGTAACTGCTGTAGGTACTTATGAAATACCTTTTAACTCGCACATAACATCATTAGATATTTATATCATCCAGAGAAAATAGCGATGTTCGATTACGATTTGGACTTGCTGTATAAACTATAGAATATTTAAAATTGTTTAAAATTTAAAATTAGATTAATAATACTCATGAAAAGCGAAAATCGTTTCTCAGTATTTTCAACTCTTGGAGATTATTACGATATATAATTTTTTTGTTTTAAAAATGTTTAAATCTTTTAACTGCTCACAAAGTGCGAAATAATATATTTGTATTTGAGCACTGATAAATTTAATATGTCTTATTAAAAGTACAAATTGTAATGTGAACAATTTTAAAATATTAGTTTTTAATTTTTATATTTTAAGTATTTAACCATCGCACAATGCAGGTCTTCTTGTGAATAAGTGAAAAGATTATAATAATATTATCTTATACAAAGCAGCACACAGGTGACGGACAGGTTATATGTATACCATGACATTATAAATTAAGATTTTTTTATTAATTATCATACATACCAAATACAAAAAATAAAAAGAAACAAACGATGACTAATTAAAATGTAATAATTGAACAATATGTAATTATAGTCGACTGTAAAATATGTACAAAACTACTCTGTGTGGTTGTACTTTCCGAATTCCTTACTGTTGTGTATACGGGCGAATAGGTACTTTGGAAGGACGTTAATATATCATACCTATTCGTCGGTCATTAGCATTGTATAACTTTATATAATTATCATTATTATTTATCATAGTCGTGTTTGCGTAAATCCCCGTTATCACTGTCAAAACTCTAGTCGTTAGCCGTGGCGACATTTCATTCAAATTCTGCGGTCAGTCCTATAATTTTATCAGAGGATTGCTTAACCAAAAATTAATGTTTTGAAAGTATTCATTGTTTTTTCCACAGTTAAAAATGTTTATATATTTTTTACAATCGTCTTCACCATTAATATTATTTTATGTTTTTCCAGAATATTTATATAACAGATACAGTTAAATATTTAATGATGTAATATTATATGTCTGATAGAAATATTTAAGTCTATTAATTAAAATGTAAGTACTATTATGTTGACTAGTTTATTATAATTTGATTAGCATCTAATTAAATTATACTTCGATGATTCAATAAAAAGTAAAAGATCTAATTAAATAATACCAACTGAAAATAAAATTAGATAGATTATTTTAGTTTTTGATATTTAAACATTAATAATACAACGGAAAATGTATAGTAATATTATTACGAACTTAACACAACAACATGTTTATCATTATAATTTATCAATTAATTGTTCGTTTTTAAATTTTATATCTTCTTGAAATATTAAAGGATTGTAACCTAGTACAGTACTGTGTAGCTCCATGATTTGTTTTAACTTTCGAACATTGAAAATGCAATAATTATTTTATCATATCAATATGATTTTGGATTAAAAGACAGTCCAACTACATCGCATACTGTTGAAATAATTGCACACTGATAATTATAGCTACATAACAATAAGGTTATTAGCATTGAGATTTTTAAAGTCAAGGGTATTAAAAAATTGAATGTTTACCACTGTATGTTATTCAATTACAATGTAATGGTTTAGTCAACGTCATAGTTCACAAATAAAGATAGGTACATATCTAGATGTGATATCAATATGAGTATCATATTAATACATTATTGAAATGTATTTATATGCAAAATGGTTAATGACTTAGGCAAGGTATTAATAGCATTTGAATTTCTTTTCATAGTACACAGAATAAAACCATAAATTGTTTATTGTATTTCTTTACACTTTTTTGTTTTTCATGAATTAATGCCATTTAGATAGTGAGATCTCAGTTAACTTTGATTTTCATCGTTAATTATATGCATTTCGACATTTTTATGTAATTTTTAAAATGCTAATAACACATATTTTCGTTTATATATATTTTTAGCTAAATTTTTATAATTTTTAGTAGAATTTTTATGTTTAAAAAGCAATAATGTTTTGTATTATATTAATTATATTTTAATGCATTTACTTTAGGTTTTTAGTGCATCATTTTCCTAGTCCTATTATGAACAATAAAATTATTTTTACTCTTAATTTATTTACCTGTTTCAAATACTACCACAGTATTGCTACCAACAATCACTATGAAGTATATGCTATGTCTATGAACTCAATTTAAGAGTTAAGGCTTACACTTATTGAGTTTTGACTGAGAATGGAAATTTAATCGGAATGGGAGGGTTAACAAAAATATTTAAAAGCCCACTTATTTTACTGCATACTTTTGTATAAGTTTATTATTGACTGCAAGAAATTGCAAACATCAATAATAATATATAACTGCTAGATCATCGTTGACTAAAATGATTATAAAAGTATTAAATTTTAAAAACTTGAAGTATATAGGTTAACGTCATCGCGATTAAATATATAATATAGATATGACATATATTTTAAATTAAAATGCTTAAATTTTTTTGAATCCTTACAAGCAATAATCCATGTACTTAATTGAAGTCAAATTATTCGTTTTGAAATTATGTAGTCTATTTTTATAAATATAATAAAGATTTTACAATTTAAACAATATAATATGTCTATCAATTTAAGGCGCCAGATTCATACACTAAAAACCATTTAAATATTTATTTAATTATTATGCTTTAAAAAAAAATGCTTAATTCTGTACTTAATTTATATAATTATGTGATGTCAAAGGTAAAAACTGTATAATTGTACTAATAGTATTAATAAATGTTTAGTTATGGAAAAATTATGTCTATATGCGCCATATAAATTATTTGTAACTAAAATTTTCTAAAATTATATTAGTTTGAATGCGGGTTTAAGAATGTCATATTCTTAAATATTTTATGCAATCAAACTTCGAAGACTTTAATTTTTTAATTGAAAAAAATATGTACAAAAAAAATTTAGCGACAGATTAAAATAATTATTAATACGACACTTAAAAAAAAAAAAAAAACGAATAATAATTGTCATGTCAATTAATACAAAAATACCAAAACATGCAAAATAAATACATGCTGTATTAAATCCATTTATTTTAAAAATAAAATTTCTGTAGAATATTTAATGTTAAATACGACTTAGCATTAATATGCATCATGTGCGAATGTATGAACTTGCCAGCCCTGATTATAATATATACGATATGCGAATTAATGAATTATTATATTTATCATAATAACAATACTGAAAGAACATATTATAATATGTGTGCGCAATTGGGTTACATACGTAACCTTATAAAAAGAGGAGAAAAGTTATTACAATAAGAAACAACAAATGAAATTAACGAATCAAAAACAAAATGTAAATATATTATATTTTTTACAAAGATAGTATAAATTCACGGTAAACCACATTGCGATCATAAATTAATATTGATATAAACGTTTGGCGATAAACAAAACAAAAATATTTAATACAAGGAATAGTACGACCTGCTCGACATGAAATTGGCGGGGATGTTGATGATGCTGGGACCAGGACCTATGTATCTGGTCAAAACAGTCCATTCGGCTATCGGACACCAACATTTTCTCTCCACCTTTGAAGACGCAGACGGCTTCTAACGAACATAAGAATTTTTTTCGAGTCTTTGCCTACAATTAAAAACAAAAAAAAAATACAAATAAAGTACAATTACAAATGAATTACAAATATAAAAAATTATAATACTTAATACAAAGACATATACATTTTAAAGGAGATGATAAAGGAATGTGTGAATAAAATTTAGAAAAGTCTATTAGTTGGTAGGCAGTTAAACTATACTTTGACTGTCGATCACTTCACCTCCCTGTGAGATCGTGTGGGTTCGTCTACGTTGAAGACAGTAGATGCAAGTTGAGGATTCCTTCGGCTCGAACACACAAGGTCTCAAATTCCTTAAAAGTTAGCACTTGGATATCGATTAACCTTCTCAAATGGAATTACGCTCTTAATGCGTGTCACCCAAGATGCGGCCGTTAAATAGTTTTTATAGGTGCTGTAATTTGTGCAACATTTGTAGATTTCATATGCGTATTCTTTTTTCATTGCTTCTATAACAAATAATTTTAAAACACACATTTTAATAAGTACATTAGAAAGGAAAATTATATCATGTTACTATAAGTACCTCGTACTTATTTCAATTTTTTTGTTCTTATTAAAATAGCATTTTTAGTTTTATTATTATAATTAGGTATTATTATTATACTACGAAAATAATATTGCAAATATAATATTATTATAATTATGTTTCATAAATATTATAAAATCAAATTTATTATAATTTAATATTATATATACAAATATTATAATAATGAAATTGTAATGACCAGGGCTCGGAAGTTATAGCACTAAAAAAATTAATTTTTAGCGTTTAAATATGTACATAAAAACATTAATTAAGTGCTATAAATAGTACTAAAAATTGGAAAATATGCAAAATAAAATGTTCAACAAATTTTTATTAAACATGAAATTTAAGATATATTTACGATCATCGAACACGCGACACATCTAAACGACGGCGGAACACTAAAATAAAATTACCGTGTTTAGTCAATAGTACATGGTTAATACGACAGCACGATAATACAACGAATTTAATGATAGTGCTAATATCATATATAACTAAAAATAGCACTAAAAACTTTAAATTAGCAAAATATCAGTTAAAACCGTAAATATGCAAAAAAAAATAGCAAAATAGAATTTTGTGTATGACATCAGAGAAGTGTGAAACATATTTGTATCTTACTTTGGATGTTCTAGGACGAACCAAGAAAAATATGCATTTGTTAGAAGTTCCGAGTTCTAGTAACAACTATATGTTAGTAGGTTTGCTAATATATATTCGTACTCGGTGCATATTATTATTGAACTACTTAATATCTATCTACATAGGTTTGTTAGTTGTTATACCTGCAATACAATTCTCGAACTAAAATATATAAATATATATATATAACTATACAAGGTAATAGCAATGTATAATATAGTTAATAATATGTATTATTCTGTTTTTTTTTTTTTTTTAAACTGACACTGGCATACAATTTAAATTGCCTCAACATGTTAACATGTGAAAAAGTTTTAAAAAAGGACTTTTTTGTATTCGTTATAACATAGTTGTAGGTATAAGCATAATTACAGGTATTATCGAATTCTACAATCAAAGAAAAAGTCCATGTAATGCGTGTAATTTTAAATGTGCGTTCACGTTTTTAATGCAATACCTCCGGAAATAATGACAAGAAGTTCACGACAATTTCACGATGTTTAATATATACCCTATACACTATAGTGTCAAGTTCGCGTGTATGTTTGGTATCCCATACGTCGCAAGTATTATACATCATAGGTACCCAGTTAACTATGCCAAGGTGCATAAAACTTGAATATTTCTTCAAACTCGGTAAACATGTTTACGATTTGCAAATAATGCGTCGATACAGACATTATAATTTTATTTTGATGTTTATTCGATCATATTTTAGTTTTTAGGTTATATATAGGTATATAGAAATACATGATAGATAATTTATGTAGGTATGCATTCACTTAATAACATAGACATTCAGTATAAATGTTAAATCTGCAATTATTATTATTTATTACATTTTTTTTCAGTAAGTACCTACTCGTACGCTTTCGAGTTTCAATACCAAAACCAAGTATAAATATCAAAAATATTTCAAATTACAAATTAACGTACCTAGGTATCTGATACATAATAGTTGCATTACACAAATTTGAGTGAACAGTCCGAGACAATTTTGAATTTACTATACTTAATTAATTATTATTGACTTAAAATATTTGATTATTTTTAGATAGGTAGATAGATTGTAGCCCGAATTTATGGGTATATTTTTCTACGAAAAAATATAAATGAGATAGTGCATTTTATGATTCTATTATTTCTTTATTTTATTTATAGATTAAATTAAAAATAAACAATTGAAGATATAACAATAATCTATAAATAACACTTAATAAATTTAAATAAAGAATAAAATGTCTTATTATGTAAAAATCATATAACTTGTGTAATATATATTACTTTAATTATGGTATCATAATAATTCCTATAGTATGAATATTGAATATCATTTCGTAATTAAATTTTAAGCTGAGCGTCTTTTCTCAAAATTAAGCACAAAGTGTGAAACTTTTTTATAGTGTTTCATAAACATATTATATTTTTGATGATAATAATAATTTGATTTATCTTTAGTATGCCTATTTTATAATTTAATTTTCAGTTTTAAAATTATAACAAACAAAACTATTGAATAAAATACATCGTATAGAGGGCGTAATAACGTTTAATTAAAATATTTGTTTTAAATTTTTGAAAAATATATAGGTAGATCAAGGTAAGTATATAATCTTTTGCTAAATATTTGTTAATTATATTAATTTTAAGATTAAAATTAAAAATGATGATATTATAAGATAAATACCAACATTGTTTAATATTTTTAATCAATCTAAGCATAGACCAATTAGATATAAATAATTAATTATTTTTCAAATTATCAATATATTCAATAAAATATTTTATTTAATAACTGATATCCATTTTAAGAGTTAATATAATATTGTTTTAAAAAAACAGAAAAGGTGAAACATACAATAGAGTCAGAAAGAATTTAGAATCATTATCTTTATATACCTATAAATAATATATAAAATAACAGGCTTTTTTTATGTACCAAGTTTTTGACGACGCTATTAAACTTTTTTACGATTTTTTTTTCACAGATTTACTTTAAATACTTCCCTAAGTATCCTCATGAAGTCAATTTTTTCTTTTTTTTCTTTAAGGCGAGGGGGAAGGAAAATATTGTATTTAAATCTTACGGTTTTTCGGCAAAGTATTTGAATAATTTTTCGGATTTTTTTTACAAAGTTGTAAAACTATAAACATTATAGTATATATTATTCAAATAATTTAATTTTAGCTCAAAAATGTTTACGGGTGAAACTGAAAAATTCAACTTACATAATATATCTATAGTATGACCAAAAGTTATGAGAAAAAAATGTATGAATTATTATCATGGCAATCTGTACAAAAATCATGTCATACATTACGACTTAATTGTTGAGTTTTAGCATACAAATTTTATTTTCTAGAACGCATAAGACTTTTGAGCTTCGATTTATAGTCAAGTAAATGCAGTATAATTGGGAGTTTGGCAAAGAAGAATACAATTTTTTTTTACATAAAAATTAATAGCTTGACTTCCCAACGTTCATGACTTCTATTTTTTTCATCATAACCTTCAGCCATCATATATAGTGGAATGGAGATTGTCGATCCATCGAGCAGATGAACCGGGACTTACGGTTAGTGTTTTCGTTAAGCAATACGGCCCATAAGTCAAGACTATTGAAGTAAATGACCTCGAGGAAGATAACATGTATATTTTTTTACTAAAATATCTTTAGCGGTAGTCACAATGTAGTCCTCAACGGAACATGTTATTTTATTAAACGTTAAGTACCCACCTAAAAATATGTTTCTCTACCCGTTCTATTGAACCCTAAGTGCATTGTCATATATATACGTATTATATACACAATATGGTATGTATCATTGTATGTAATACTGTTTATGTATTATATAATGAATTTTAACATCAAAAGAATAATCAATGCAATCAATTTTTATGTATACTGGTTACTGCAGTATGTTGTGTAAACATTTTTCTTTTTTTTTACCCCGTTCAATAAAGATAAAAACGTATAGGTCTCTTTTTTATATAATTTTATATATATTTAATATTCTTTATATTTTTTTAATTTCATAAATACTGTGATGTAATTTGTTTCTAATTAACTTGAAATTTATAGTTTAATTGTTGAGCTTTTTTTCTTTCCATTGAACTCTGCACATGGACTACCAACAAACATATTTATTAATAATGATAATATATTCATCAATATTTAATTTAATATATAAATTACACACTTCGGTATAGATTATCTGATTATACCGTAAAATAAATTGTGATAGTAAATACAATATATTTAATATAGCAACATGTTATGCAGAAATGAATATGATTCAAAATGAGTTAAAGCAATTACAATACAGTTAATGTTTATATGAACGATTTAATTTTAATTTTTAATTATATGAAAAATGTAGTTTATTCTTGCATATATAGGTATAAGATATAGGACTTACTCACCTACTTATACATGTAATATTATATTTGGTAGGAATGTAATAATCTCATATACATGTATGATATAGCGAGATGTCGAGATAAGTTAATTATTGTTATTGAAGTATTAAAATATATATTTATGAATTCAATATTAATTCGGAACAATCGAAATATATTACTTCATAGTTGCAAGCAAAATAAAATTAGAACTATTGAAACCAATTAACAGCAAAATAATCACCAGGAAAAGTTATATAATTATTATTTTATTAGATTTTGTATAGAAATTTAAGCAAGAAAGATATTATTATTTCATTTTATTTCATAAAAATTGCTGTTCTTCATTAATTATTGTTATTGTTATTATATTATAAATACATATTTTATGCATTTTTACTTAAAACATTAGAATTTAATTTTGATTTTAGAGGACTGTTTGTTACTTTTCTGGAAACTAAGTATAATAAAATGTATTTATATATGGCTATATAATATAACTTTGTATTTATTACGTAGTTATCTGCCAAAATAAACGATCGAATATGTGATTTCTCTTCCGTGTATACATTTTTGGTAGTCCACGTGCATGGTATCGGTGTCTTTTTATTGAATAGTATTAAATGTTTATAGGCCGATCCACTGATGAGTGAACGACAAAAAAGAGAAACTATATGTATAATTTTATTATATTTTACCGTCTACAATAGAAAACAATGATATAAAATTAATTCGATGATGTTATAAAGAAATTGAAAGCTAATACTTTCAACATTTCCCTGGTAATAGCCAAAGCAATAAAGCATTCAACTAAAAAAACCAACATTCGAATAAAATTATTATTGAATAGTATTATAATTAGGTATTATTAATCACTATGGAATGAAATTTTGTTATTGCTATTACTAATATGATGTAAGTATACAACACAAAATATTTTTAACGGTTTGACAATTCTAGAAGCCTAGGACATAAGATAAAGCACTAAGTGATTAATGATTATATATTTAAAATTTAAATATAGCTGGCTTAAGATGTCTGATCTTTGATCAAAATATAAAATAAAAACCATGTTATAGTTGGAAACCGGACTTTTTACGTCATCACAAAAATAAATTTAAAACAAAAATTTCTTCGTAAAGTTAAAAAAAAACTCGTCATTTTTCACATTGAAATGTTTTGTTGATGCGTCGTATTTTTGTATATAAAACCTGTTCCTGATCCCATGAACGCTCTCAAGATTAAAAAGTATTCATAAATATTTGTTTACGCCGAATAATGAACATTGTATAATATATATCATATATAATTTTAGTTTGAAAGTTTATTTATTATTCAAATTTCAATGGTATTAATGTATCAATTTAATATCTGTTGTTACCTGTATGGACAATAATAATAGATCATACAGAATGTTACGAATTACAATAATGCAGTTGCAGGACACGCAGCGAAAACGATTCGGACAACGATGGTCCACGTGATTTAATTTTTCTTTCGAATAGATCATGTACACAGTGAAAGTGATTAGGATTGAGTTTCGGACACGGTGTTGTGTTGTTATCAAGGTCGTTGCGAAGAATACACCACTTTGATCTGCTTTAAGGTCAGACAATGCGTGAACTTACCCGACTCCCACTGCCGAAGGACTCGCAAGTAAATGGTCACCGCCGCAACCACTTCTATAAATAGCACTTGCAACTCCGCGAAGACGTTGACTATCGCTTGGACATTCCCAGCTGATTCTGTTTCGTCGCTATAGTGTTCTTGCCTGTGCAAGTCGTTTCGTCTTCCAAATCATCCGATTATAAAGGTAAATATATTCATATCATGGAAAATAATATTGATTTTCTATTATTTTGTAATAATTTATTTTTAAACTTAAATAAATACTCGAACCGTTTAAAATAGGTAAGCACGTCTAACTTCAAAATATTAGATATCGATCGTTTTATTTATAATTTCATTTTATGCATTAAATATTCGTAAAAATTAATTACTTTGACTAATAAAATGTATACATTTTTAATTAGTGATCGTAATGTTTTATTTTACTGAAACTAAAAATTATAATAGTTTCCAGTAATTTTTAGTTTACAAGAAAAAAATAAAAATAAAATGTAGTATCTGCTACGATTTTTTTTTTAAATTAAATTTTTTTTAGTACCCATAATGTGTACGTCTATCAATAACTTATAATATAATTATTTATAATGATAAAAAAATTTTTCTTAATGATATTTTAATCTTAGCTGGATGAAAATTATTGTTGCTATCTTTGTTAATAAATAGCAGTAAGTAGAAACTAAATCGTATTCTTAAAAATGTTAATTATAAAATACAAAATAATATCGTTGTTTCAAGATTCAAAAGTTAATTTTCAAATTAATTTTTATTATATGATACAATATTTAAAATTCAATTAA
The DNA here is from genome assembly GCF_002803265.2 of Melanaphis sacchari. Taxonomy (NCBI): domain Eukaryota; kingdom Metazoa; phylum Arthropoda; class Insecta; order Hemiptera; family Aphididae; genus Melanaphis; species Melanaphis sacchari. The sequence continues at coordinate 2,170,802 of NW_020271143.1, read as the reverse complement.
TTTAATAACGATTTGAAATAAAAAGTATACAATTATACAACACATATACTTATGTATAATTAAAATTAACTAGTTTTTATGAATGAGTACAATATTAAATTTGTAATTAAAAATTGGACCTATATAAGATGTAAATTAAAATATAATATTGAATAATTCATTAAAATGTATAATGATGTATATTAATATAAAATTATATTGTTAGATGAGTAAACATAATATTTACGTGTCTATACTAAAAATGTAAATATTATTAATTTGATACATAATTAATAACAATTCACAGTTTCGATTTGATACGCTTAAATTTAATTAGGTACTTACTGGTAAAAAATATTAAGTGTATTATTTAGTAGAAAATGATTATGTAAATATATTTAAATTAAGTGTTCTACATTGTTTTATCATTTTTAATTTAAAATCAAATTTCTCCCCATTAGGAGTATTCATTTTAAATTACGCGCGTCTTTATAATATCATATATTTTTACTAATATTATAATGATTATTAAAACTTGGGTAAAATACATAAAACGTTAAGTAGCCAAGTAGGTTTAAAGTGACCCACATGAACTACAAGTTGAAAGAGTATTTGAATAGTTGATTTTGATGTTATATAAATCCTCGATATTTGTAGTATTACGTGTATTTTATACTTTTTTTGAATTCGAATATATTGTGAATAATATTACATCATTCAATATAAATTATTCAAATAAGTTTTCAAAATGTATTTATTTAATTTTTTGTACTTTTATAATTTTAACACAAACAATAATTCTTGTTTGTGGTACAATACATTTTGTATCCATGAAAGAAAATCCATAACTTAAAATGTTGCTTTTAATATTATACCTAATTACCTACATTTACAATTTAATAACTTCGACATTATATGAAATTCTACATTAAAAATATCTAAAATTTAAAAATCATGTCATCGGACATATTATAGTATACACAATTATACTAGAACACTTTTTTTTAATATTCTAAATATTTTTTGAGCTATTTATTCGATTATAGAAATTCTAAATACAAAATAAAGTTGGTGCATAATTTTATATGAAAAGGATTTATGAATTATCCACTATGTTCAGTTATTATTACATAAGTCACATAGATAATAGGAATAAAAGAATATTATCATTAATTATATTCGTAACAAAACAAGAATATGTACCTAGGTACATAAAACTGACAATATAACAAGTATATTACAAATTATAATAATACTACGCGTGTTATTTAATACAATATGTATAATGACGAAAGACTTTCCGTTTATAGAAACTTTTAATAATAATTGTCATTTCGCAGTTGATAGTTACAACTTACCACAAATATAATATTAATCAAATTACCCACAACAACCGTATTAGTCCGACAGCCGACATACTGTATAATGCGTAGAGAAATTAAATATCACGCCTTTCATATTGTATTATAAATGTATGCCTACTAAAAGGAAAATATATTTGAATAAAATACCAGCTATGAATACATAAATGGTTGGATAAATACATTAAATATCTCATTATCTCAAAATTGATATCTCTCTGCAGGATGCTATACGAGTGTATAGGAAGTTTTTTTATTTAGATTATTGATTTCAAACTAAAAGTGTGTACGTGTTAAGTATGTAATACATCAAAGAATCCATTTTAAAATATACTGAGAACCTCGTCTGACGGTTTTAAGAATATAATGCAAAATTCTAACATACGGATTGATCGTTTTTGATAAAAATTCATCGCAGGTTTGGTGATGTTTGTAATGGCATAATAACAAAATATAACAATAATATAGCATTAGAAATAATTATCATGGCTCCTAATCTTTTTACGGAAGTTATAGTTAGGTAATTTATATTTTAGACGAATATATAGATTGGACTAGTGGGGTGATAAAAGGGCACGCACGAGGTATAACTTGCAAAACGTCGTTTGTGCACATCGGCACTTTAAACGCTAATAAGTCACAACTAATTAATTCCCTGATTCGGTATTAGGTTGTTATGCATTGAAATAAAAAAAAAAAAATTAAAAAAATTACAATACCGACGAAAAACATGATTTTTTCCAAAAACATAAATTTGTTGAGAAAATGTCTGTTTCGCGGTAAAAGAACTCGCTTCGTGTACGATATCTACGTGCCCACTGCCTCATATTATCACGCGTTGTGTAACGGTGGTTCTAGTAAAAAAAAAAAAAACCAAGCGGGTTTTATCGGCCACGACCAATCCGATCGTACAGATTTCTCGTCGTCTCGGGCGACGCGACTAATAACTTATAATAAATATACTCATTGGGCGGGGGCCGGGGGGGGGGCATCCTTATTTCGCCGGCAACAATGGTAACACGCGTCTATACAAACGTCTATACAAGCTGAGACACGTTTACACAAACCGGGAACCGAGAAGATATCACAATATTATTCCTTACCCGTATGCATAACATTATAATAATAATAATAATAATAATAATAATAATGATAATAATATTATAATAATGTGCGGCTAGCGTTGCGCAACACCTCGGGCACTTGTGTTCGCGGCTACTAATGAGATACGCTTTCGTCTCGTCCGCCGTGTACACCGCGCGCCGGAGCCGTTACAGGTTATGGTTAGAGGTCGGTGGGTAGATGGGTAGATGGGTACGCGGTATCGTTATGATAATGATACAGGCACAACGGTGCCCGAGTCGGCGGGCTGCTGCGAAAACGGCCTTTCGACTCGGCGGCAAATCCGGCAGGCGACGCGTCTCTCCGATCGTCGTACCGTTGCTCGTGCACCGTTGTACAACTACCATTATTACACAGGTATGTGGGCATACCTCCAGCTGTGTGGTGGGTGGCCTACAGGTATCCGACTTGACCCATCCGACCTGCGTGTGCGACGCGCGCTCGTCTGGCTCACACGAAAGCACCGATAGTGTGTATAATGCGATAAAAATAATATAATAATATCATGATCGTCAAGTAGCGTGTGTCGACAATAATACAAAATCTCACAATAAAACCTCGACGATTACAGCGGACCGAATCGTTTCGAAATCCATTGTGCACTTGCAGTAAAATCCATTTGTTCGGGTCGGTAGCAACTAAATAAAGTCGTTTTGTCGCGCCGTACCCTCCACGTCTCCATTATAATAATATTATGTGTTATTACGCCGGTCGGTGGTTCGAACCGCATACACCGCGCGCGCGTCATCGTATAACTGCGCACGGCGGTCCGTGCGGCGGCTGTGCGATATCGTATAATAATAAAATAATATATGACGATTGTTGTGCAAACGTACTACAATTTGGCCGTCTTAAAGTCGAGAATTAAACGAACGCCGTAGCCACGTTGCAAAAATAATTGTACACATTTGTACGTCCTTTGCTCGGGTCCGGTAATACGATTATCGTATGGGAGGTATAACCATGACGAAGATTATTTTATTGAACAGAGGAGTGTGTAGGTAACTATTTCATTTTCGAATTGCTTTCAGAAAAAAAGAAAAAATTAAACAAATAAGTTTTAAATTTTTATCTGAAACATACTCATTATTTGTTATAATTTTTCTACATCATTACGCATGATTTCAGACTACGGTGATTGCAATGTTCGACTGTATAATTATTTGACTCTCATATTAAAAAATAACATTATGTATTTACTATTTACACATGATATGAAATTAACGTTTCATGATGAAATTGTGTAAGATGACATTGTATCGTAATTCATCTCACCGAATAATTTTTTCTTTGAACATATTTTATCTTTCTATATTTTGTTAAATGATTCGTTATAGTTATTCGTTATTCGTGGTAAATAAATTTAATAAATCACTGTTGATTATGTTAAACACGAATTAAACGTGCACTCCATTGCTCGTATAAATTGCATTGTTGTTAAGTGTGGTTGCTTGATGCTAACATTTCGTGTTACATATTGTGTGGATAAATAATATTTTTGGTTTTCTGATTTGGTGTATATATAATATTCCAACATATTAAATTTGCATAGCTGTTTCGCCAAACGTTGCTTTTTTTGGCCATTTAATAGCAGCATTTTTTTTTGTTATTGACTATAATAAAATTATGGACCAAAAACTAACAACTTATAAAGTTTCAGTAGTATTAACCAAAAACGACGAAAAAAATGTATAATGTTATACTAAACCAACTATTCATTAAAATATTAATTTCTATTAATAACTAATAATATTGGTAACACAGATGAAAAAAAAACAAATATCTTTACGTGCGTATTTGCCTATAACTTAAAAAAATTAATAACTCAATTTTTCATTAACTTATAAAATCAGAAATAGCTGGCTTAAAATCTGCTCCACAATGTACTTTTTAATTAAAAAAAAGAAAAAAAAAATCAAAATAATCAGATAATCGGATAAGTACATGTTTGACAAAGATTTCCATTTACACATTTATACCATATATAATATACGGATAATAGGAAGAACACAATACATGAACACAAGTAGTTCTAAAATTTAACATTCTATAGTAAGATGTTTAATAATAATTATGCTGTTAAATTAATTTTTTGTGCGCCTAGTTAATCTAAAAAAAAAAAAAATAATAATAATAGTTTTATGGAATTTTTGGGGGTGAGGTACTGAGGTAGTTTCAATTGTACTCTCATATGTACACTTGTTACGTTATTTCCGGTTCTAAACGTTTTTTTTTCTTTTATCACAGATGACTGGAACTGTATCTTTTGGAGTTTTCGCCTTAGCGCTGACAGTGACAAGCTGCTTGGCGGCAATCAATGAAGTGAAAACCAACAACCCCGTTACACAGAAGCCTGGTCGTTTCCTCAGCTTGCCTGTCCCTCAGAAATGTAGTCAAAGTAAGTCAGCCGAATAGTAACATTGCACAATACACAGTAATAATATCACAATATAAGTTAGCGATAATGACGTCCGATCCAGTCGCAAATTGTTTGGTGTGGAAAATCATACACGCGTTAGGTATTTAAAAACCGAACGACTATTATGTTACACTAATCTAAAACATCTATCGTACATCGATGGCGTTCGAAAAACGTATAATAGTTTATTTCGTTTCTCAAAAGACAATTAATCGCAGAGTCAATAATGAAAGTGAATTAAAAATAATCATAATTTATTTATATGTGTTTAATATTTATAGTCGCACGTCTATAAAAAATATTCATATATTTTACTTAAAAAAAAGTAAGTCGGTGTTGTTCAGACTTGTTTTATGCCGCGTTTACGCGTTGTATTACATACAGACCCTTTGCGAGCCATTTTTTTCACAACCGGTACAACCATGGCTTTTCTGAGCGGTACCGAAAAATCGTTCGTAACGGCGCCCGTCATTGAATCCTCCTGTCCCCTCTGGCCGGCCGTCGTCCTCGTGATGGTCCTGCGAGGGTGGGCTGCGGCAGTTGGCCGCCACATGCCGTTCCACAGACGTTCCTCGGCGCGGCTGCTCGTCCGCAGACCGCGACCACCAGCTCGTCAGGGCCGCGACGCGGCCACGATCCACGACGACAGGCTCGTCCGGGCTGCCGGCGGACGGCGACAGCCGCTGCGGTCCGCCGGGTTGTTCCGGCGCGGCCGATACGGTGCGACCGCGACCGGTTTCGGACCGCTGTGGTCGGCCCAGCCGCGCCCGACTTCCGGCGACCGCCGCCGTTTCCGCGGTGTCGTCGAACACGACCGTCCACGGCGGCTGCTCGGGTGTCGCCGCGGCCCTCTCCGTTCGTGGCCGTGTTCTGTTCCGCCTGGCGACGGCCTTTCGCGGCCACCGCCGCCACCGCCGCCGCTTTCGTCCGCCGCCGTCGATTCGCCGCCCGGTTTGAACGATTCGTCGTCGGTTTCCGCCGTCCGGTCGGTCGTCGTCGCCGCTGCCGCCGCTGTCGTCGTCGTCGTCGTCGTCGTCGTCGCGCGCGCAGACGGCGTTACGGTTTTGGCGGTGGACGACGAGGTGGACGCGTTCGAATCGTTGTCTGCGTTGCTGTCGTTGTCCGACAACGACGGTTCTGTCGGCGTTACCTGAATGTTGCCCATTTCTCGCGAACGGCGCCGACGGGTAAAAAAAAAAAAAAAAATAATGGTTACGCGGAAATATTTTTTGCGTTACCAACGGCGACCAGCGGTGTATATTGGCGATTTTAGCTGCGTAGAGAGCAGCGAGGATTTTTTCGCGATGAAAAACGACAAAATAATGTGCAAGCGACGTGTCCGTGCGTCCGTTTCCCATCAATATACACACATTGGAAAAAAATATAATAAAACTGCGTAGATTTGAAGATTTTTGAACTGAAAAACTATACGATGATCGAAAAATATTGGTCCGGAAATAGAACCTAGGCGATGGTACCTACTATATTTCGATTATTTGATAACAATAAAATTATGAGATGACATACATCCCGTGCAGTATAAATTCAATCATACGTACGCATTTAGAATAATTGTTTTTTTTTTTTTTTTTTTTTGTTGAATTTCATTATTTTTTTTTTTTTATTCTTTTATTGTATTTACATGTTACCATGTTAAGGCAGGTTTAAATAAACGAATCGCCATCGTTTTTCAAAGTGTTATTAAATATATCTAAAGAAATATCAGCAATTTTGTTTATTAAAATCTAAACGATTTCAATTTTGTTTTATATTTTATTATCATTTATGCATTTATACATTATAAATCAATATAATACAATTCATGTAATACGTCACTGCAACTATTATTTAGTATGAATGTGATTGTTTATGAACGGGTACTTTAGTTTAATATTTATTTTATTACAAATTTATTATAATTATAAATATATTTTTTTTTTTTTTTTATAAAATTTAAATAATCTTATTTAAATCGATTTAGATTTGACTGAATATATTTAAATATTACCAAATCTGCACCAAGTGTCTGAACTAAAAAATAAAAAAAAGTTTATCAACAACAATTCTTTATTTATAAAATAAAAAGATAATCATATTTTTTACATTGCTATTTTTTATTTCTAGGACCGAAAGAATTCACGTACAAAGGACGTAATTACTTCTACAGTGGACACACACAACAGTACAAGACATCGAAAGTAGATTGGTTAGAAGCAAGAAATATCTGCCGAGAATACTGCATGGACCTCGTGTCGATTGAAACTCAAGAAGAAAACAATCTCATCTTCCGACTTATCCAACAAAGTAAGTGTTTCGAATAGTATTACCTGCAATAAGAAAAGCGATGATTGTTCATTAATATTATCATCGATGTGGTTTGTGACGAGATGCTACAACTTTATAATTCATAATTATAATTTTATACTTAGCATGGATTATAGATAAATTTGATGAAAGAACACGGGACGATTATATAATATTATATCATTGGGATTTACTTATTTAGCGCGTAGGTATATTTTTTATCAACTCGCAAATTCGGATTATTAATTTTCATATTTTAAAGTCATGTTGAGTAATTACTTTTTTTATATAATACACTTGGTATTTGGTACTTTGGTAAGTAAACTCTATCAAAGTTTCGAAAAAAAAATACATAATAATATTAAATATAATGACTGTGAAGCGTTGTTTTACGAGAGTTGATTAATGAATTTAAACATTTAAGACAAGGGCGTTACTTTCATAACATATTCTCACTGGTCGAATTCAACAATCCAACTGTATATTTGAAGTTGTTGTTTGATATCATGTCTTTATCTATGTCTATTGCAAAAACCTAACCTATTTTATGACCATTGTTTTATTTTTCAAGGCTGCTCAGTGATCAGCCATTGATATTCTAACTAGATCAGAATTTTGTTTCAAACAAATCCAACCCGACCTAGCTCAAAATCATTTAAAAATAATTATTAATATTATTTAAATATAGGTTAGGGATACTTTATTGCGCTTGTTCATCTTATTGCCAAATTGTTGTAATTTCGTGAGAACAATTTAACGCGTTGCCACTGATTAGTGTAATTTAATTCACTAGCTATTTTTGATAGAAGAAGAATAGTGTTTTCAGTGATGTGTTTAGTAGATGTGTAACATGCATTAAATATCGTTATAATATCTATGTTTTGAAGTTTTCCAATGACCTTCATAGCTTCACTATAGGTAACTGAAAGTAAATAAATTGAATAAAGGTTTAATAAAAGAGTAATAATACGTTTCTATTCGAAATGACTAATAATGATTTTATAGTTAGATACGCCTATTATATACATATATATGTAATAGGTATATTAATAAATTGAGACTGTCGGAAAAAAGCAGAGCGAGGTGCCGATTTTATTCAACGGTTAATGCGTAAATAAATTAAATATAATTTAGTTTTTGTATATAATTCGATTCTTTGTTCGTAGAACTATTAGTCTTCCGTCCTGTTGGAAAGAAAACACAATTATTATTTAATTTTACTATTATAAAGATCTTGTGCTATTATCAAATATATATAATATACCTAACATATTGGTTATTATTGTCTAAATAGTTTCACTCACTTATAATAATATCATATTTCATGGCACGTGTTTCCGTTATGAACTATCTAATGTGAAATTTTATTTGTGTTCAACCAACAGTCCTAATTACATTTCGTATTATACAGTACAACAGTTTTAGAAACATTTTAACTATCTAAATTTAATCAGTTTCTCCTTATCCTTTTATATAATAGGTAGATGCATCAAAAAACTTGATTAAATAGAAATAGTTAAATTAAATAATAATTAAATAGTTGATACTAAAACGATTTAATTTTTCATACCTTATAACTTTAAATACATTTTTTGTTAATTTTCGAAATATTTCAAAGATTAACGGCAAACATTTAGTTCATGAAAAATCCTCTAAGAAAAATTATACAAAATAGATAATTATACGTATTGTAATTTTTTAATACTATTCATAATATAGATATAAAATAAAGTGTAGTTTTTTATGTTATAATAATATATTGTAATATCGAGCTGCACTGTTCATAGGGTTTGAGTCCTTATCGATTGAAATATATGTTTTTCACAAATCGATACGCATATTCTTGTTATTTTTTCACTTTTTATCTAATGGTTTTCATTAAAAAAAATAAAAAAATTTACACCAAAGAATAATGATGAATAAATAAATAATTAAAATATAACGTACAAATAAATCATATCTTATGTATTTAAAATATACAATAATCGTTTTGACAGAATCTAATCACATATTTAATCCAAACATAAATTACTAAAATTTTATTCATTTAATTCAGAAAATTATAAAAAATACGTGTATTTCATATTATAAAAGTCTCATTACGAACTTGGTGGATAGAGTTATATATCGTATAAAAAAGTAAACATAATAATATGTTTGAACTACTTTGTATTGTTTTAATGTATATTGTATTATTATTTTAAATGTACCATGTAAATTTAATTAAAAACAATACCTTATATTAAAAGTTTAAAGATTTTGTTTTCAAGTCATATTAATAAATTATATGGTCCTATCACTCGGTAACCTCCATTATCTTTATTTTGTTTATAATAAATTGTGTATTTCGCCAATTTATTTATTACATTATATTATTGATAAAAATTTAAAAAAAAACCTAACCTAATCGTTCTTTTCTAGAAGTATGATATGCTCGTTAATTTTATACGACCTTAATATTATTATACTTAACTAATAAAAATAAAAATCGACGATACAAAATAAAACTTTTTTCGCTTTTATTCAATCGAATAAAATAGCTAGTATTCTGATGAAATATTTGAATTTTACAAAATCTTTTCTCAAAAACATTAGTTTAATGTTTAACATATTCACATTTAATACTGTTATCTATAATAACGTGTCTTATATGATTATCCCTAAATATTTAGCCATGGCCTAAACGGTTACTAAAAACATAATCAATAGAAAATTATAGAAATTCTGTTTTAAGGTCAACAAATTAAACATTAAAATCTATTTTAAATGTACACACAACGTTATGCGCAATTAATCTAACGGAAAGAAATCATAAGTCAGTCCGTCGGTAATTTACTTCATGCGAAATCAAAATATATACTTACCATGTGTCATAGACCTTAACCCCAGTGCACTGTTTAGACAGTAAAGCTTTCTCAAAGTTTTTGATTTCATAATAGCGACTATAAAAAAGATTTCGATCTTCACAAGTGCTTCTATATTAGTAAATCCATGACCCGCCGTTAAAACGTATTAATATGTATAGGCACGAGTCAAACTCGTGAAAGATAATCACACCAATCAATCGCGGAGCTTCGTATTACTGCACTCGCAATCCTACTTGAAATTCGTGACAGTATTACAGTAACAACAATCGGGACCGACTCGGCGAAATATTTGGACTTGGGCGTTATATTTTCGGACCTCAGGAGCCAAAATATCTGACGACCCGATGGTTGCAAGTGCCATTAACGGTTGATTTTTGCTCGCTCGCAGATTGGTTTATACCAACGCCTTCGACCCCGTCTCCGCAGTAGTCATAACAACAACAACAACAATAATAATAATAATAATCATAATGACGACGATGCGAGGTCGGTGTTAGCACAATATTAGGTACAGCAGTAATGAACGATAACGTCAACGACGCGATAACCAACGCGCGGGCGGAAGCGTAAAAAAAAAATCGATCGATTTATCGGTTCAGACCGGTTCAATTAACCGATAGCTTCATTAAAACCGCGTTTGAGGTACACCGCGTCGATTGCGGTCGAACGCGGTATAGGGTAACGCGCGTTATGCACGCCACCGATGTTTTGGGGTATACCTACTGTATAATAATCATTCCGATTTTACGTACTCATTATTAATCGCGATCGATGTTATTCGCAGACGACGCGCCGTACATCTGGACCAGCGGGCGGCTGTGCGACTTCAAGGGCTGCGAGAACCGGTCGGACCTGGAGCCGAAGAACGTGAACGGATGGTTCTGGTCGGCCACCCGGGGCAAGATACCGGCCACCAACCAGACGCCGACCGGCTGGACGTACAGCCCGTGGAGCAAGAGCGGCCACAAGAAGACTCCGCAACCGGACAACGCCGAGTTCGACATCAACGGCACGGTGGAGTCGTGCCTGAGCGTGCTGAACAACGTGTACGGCGACGGCATCGCGTGGCACGACATCGGTTGCTATCACGAGAAGCCTTTCGTGTGCGAGGACAGCGACGAGCTGCTCAACTACGTGGCCGCCACCAACCCGGGACTCCAACTCTAATCGTCACCTCCTTCCCCCTTACCCTTACCCTCACCCCATCACTCGCGATCAACCCAACACACACACACACACACACACACACACACACACAAGCTCACCGATACGCAAACAGAATAGCAAACAAACGGCAGGACGAGCGGCGGCAGGACGTCGATGCGCCGCGACCTATGGCGTTATATATAAACATATTAAATTATAAATATTTTGATTCGTTGGACGGGGGGCGCTGGTCTATCGTAAATTCGATTCGGGAGCGTCCGCGACGGAGGGCGCCGGGCGCCGGTCCAAGCCGAAGTTAAGATCGCGCAACGCGGATCGACGCCGCGAGCGCGTCTCGTCTCTGCACCTCGGTCAAACGTCGTTCGATTAGTGAGACGTCTGGCGCAGGGTTCGCGTCGACCGTCGGCTGCAAGTCGCAAAGGTTCCCGTCGCGTGTGATCGCACACAAATGCCATTCCAGTTTTCTTGTCACGTCGCGCGATTCGCGTTCCCTGCGAACGACCGCCGACGGCGGCGGCGCGCAGAAATCAAATCCGCAACGCGCGACGATATTATACGGCTGTTGTGCGCGTCTCGAGTGTCGTTAAAGTCTCCGACGACACGCGTAAAAAATGGTCTCACGGGACTCGGTCGCACTCGAACACGCGACACGCGACGCGCATCTCGCCCCGTCTCGCTCTGTCCCGTCCCGCCCTTCAACCGATAACCGCTGTTCATCGTCATCGTCCCCCCCCCCCCTCATATGTCTATAGTACTATATTTATACTGTCGTACGTGCATATATTATACGTCTAAGTTTATTATTAATATAATTATAATTATTATTATTATTATTATTATTATTATTTCTTATTTTTTTACGGCTGATGTATTTTTCGGTTCACTAGAATTTAGGCACGACTACAGTTGTCGCGACGTATCGTTCGTTTTTTCTGTAAAACAATATGACTACTGTTTTCGTATGAATAAACGTTCGGATGATACGCATTTTTGTATGTATTTCTTTCCTCTCGTGTCCTTGCGTCATGCACGCTGACCAATTCTAACGGACTACCACTCCACTGTCCCCAAAATATTACCCATTATCGTTGATCATACTATTGTACAGTAATATTGCATCATGTACGGTATTGTCGAGGTCGTGTCCGTCAGTCATATTTTCGAGGAGCAATGTATAGGCAACTTATTGTATAGTCATGACGTTTCTAGGCGTAAAAACCAAATGAACGTTAACGCAACAATATGATAGGTACGAATGCGATAACATATTATTTTTGTATTTTTTGGTTTTATTTATATATTCATGTATTTATCGTCTTGAAAAATACTTTTGCAGTGACAACATTTTGAAGCTTTGACTGGACCACTTTTAATTCTCGTCGAAGTTTAACATCTTAAGAAAAATAAAATAAAATTTTAAACATAACCACGATAGGTTTAAAAATAAACACATTTTTATCGATTATATTATTGACTGAAATTAAAATTTCGAAAAAGACCTAAGTTGATCTCTATAGAAGAATAATTGTGATTTTATCTTTTTCATTGCAAAAATTTGAAAGCGTCTATTCAAAGTATTAAAATTTTATCAGACGCTCGGCCTATTCATATCTGCCAATTAAATAAATCAACTTGAATATCATTTGCTAATTTTATTATAGTTTTGTCCACTCGAAATTCTACGAAATAATTTCCTAATTAAATTACATTTAAAACATTTTAAAACTATCAATGTCTTGGTATAGTAAAAATACTAATGGAATGTTGATTATTAATCCTGACTAATGGTTGGTACAATTAAAATGTAATTTATATATAATTAGTGTTTACTTTTATCGATGTGTTTTGGATCAAAATTCTCCACCGGAATTAATCGCGAATAGCCTTCACTCGTTATATTGATAGTGTTGCTACTATAGTTGCGAGTCTTACAAATATTTAATACAAAACAGAAATAATAAAAAAAATGAAAATAAAGAAAAATGGAATATTTAATGAAAATTGACTCTTAATGTTTTTGAATTTTGTTAGTTAAATATTAAATCAAGTGTATCATTAGTATTAATTTTTGAATTATAACAAATATTATATAAGTATACATAATAATTTAAAATAAAACAAAACTAAAAATTATAAATTATGTTTTCGTTAGCAATATTAATAATAATAAAAGTATATATTTTCAAATAATAATATATGTTACTGATATACATATTACATATACATATATGATATACAAAAATCAACATAAAAATAAAATATTGAAATAAAACGTCATATAGAAATATAGTCATATTTAAAATTTATATTTATTAAAAGTATAAATAATTAAGTATTAGGAAAAAATGTAAATGAAACTATTTATATAAATTCTATTATATAAATGTCTCTATTTTTTTGTGCATTTAAATTTTGAGTTAGAATATAGAAATACATTTTATTCATGCATTGTCTTCGATAATATGAAATATTAATAAACTGATTTCTTAAATTTTTCGTCAGCGGCTGTTTTTAATATCTATTCTTATGGGAAATTTATAAGTATAATTGGAATTGTTACGTTATAATATTATATATTAGTATACATTTAGTATTCATTATCTTAAAAGTCAATAATCAAGATAAATTAGTACAATCGTTTTAGTTTGGTTACGTACACTTTACTATCTCCTCACAGTAATTAAACATTATAAGTAGTAAAATGTATATACACATTGCGTTGTAATTGTTAAGAGCACAGAATTTGTGTACCTAAACATTTTTTTCCATCGGGACTTAACTCGTTTATTTCTTTTTTCATCGAAACACAACTCACTAACAGCGGTTTATCAACGTTTCGTAATACTTGGGTTCCAGTTTATTTAAATATATTCACATATTTGAGTAAAAATTAAAGTAAGTTAGGTACATATTTTTAAATAATTTCACAATAGTTGTATATTTTATAAACATTAAATACAATAATTTAAACCCGGCTCTACATTTTATTGGACTGAAATAAACCAACTTTTTTTTTTATACACCCCATATGGTTTGAAAAAGGAAAAAAACACGAAGGGGAACATGCAGCTATTCAACGATGAAAAATAGTTATAATGCGATTAAGAACGTTTTAACTTTTTTTTGTGTACGATTGAGAACGCTCGAAATGGAACAATAAAATAACTGCCAACCTCAAAAAACATTATTATTCCAAACGAAATCCTGTTAAAACGTAGCCATTTCTAAGTTGCATGACTTGCATGTATGTATTTCATATTTTGATATTTTTATTTAGTAATTAACTCATGAAAAAATTTACAAAATTACGTAAAAGAAAATTGAAAAATATAAATAAAAAAAAATTGCGTTATATTTCATATTAAAATTTAAAAATTCATTTCAAAACTCACGTATAAATGATTACATAAAGTTATACAAAAATTAAAGATTACCTACATAATAATATAGATAAAAACAATGAGTTATATTCTAATCCCACGATTTTGATTTCTCATAAACGTAAAATATTTTATTAGTCTTAGTGAAAATTTATTTTAACAGTATTTGCTATGCAATTGTCTTGTTTTTAAAATTTCCAAACAATATTGTAAAAATTAAACTCAACATATTTTAGACTTTTAAACTACAATATATTTGGCAACGTTGCATGAAATTATAAGTACAAAGCGTTTTCAGTCGTATTAGTCAAAAGGTATCGACGGTAATATCTGTTCGCAATCGTATTTCTACTGAAAAGATAATTAGATACGCTATTATTTATTGGTTTTCAACACGAAAATACCGTTTATCCTCAGAAATGTAGGTGGAAATTTTCAATTTTAGGAGACGATCATTTATTTTTTTTTTTTAAATAAAGAAAATAAAAATAAAAATAGTCAAATTAATTCAAATACCCACGTCCACACACTATGTGTCTCTACAGTATGCAAACAATAGTAAGGTAAAAATGATAAAAAATAATATTATAGTTACCTATTTATAAATTTTAATAATAATAAAAATATTTCTGTAATATTAAGAAATCAAAAATGTGTAAATAAACTGTATTGTGTATGTACAAAGTAAAAAATACTAGGTTACTTTTTATTTAAAAATGATATAATATTACAATCTATTCGTGAATTATTTTTAATCGTGCATCCTTTTTTAAAATTTTATTTATATTATTAAATAAATTTAACACATAATATATTTTCATTATGTGTAGTCTAATTACTCACGGTTGTCGCCAACGACCATACCACGTTGAATACACCAGTTCTCGTCCGATCACTGAAGTTAAGCAACGTCGGGCGTAGTTAGTACTTGGATGGGTGACCGCTTGGGAACACTACGTGCCGTTGGCATTTTTTGTTTTTTTATTTTTAATGCATAATTAATTTTATCAAAAATTATTCTTACGTAAATGTTCACGTTTTTTAAATATTTTTCTCGATTATTTTGGAAAATATTTAATTTTTAATTTTTACTTCACAAAAGATAAAAATTTGATCCAATTTACTATCAGAAAACATTTAAAGATAAAAGCATTTTTTTTTTTTTTTTTTTTGTCAAATATGTATAAAAACAAAAAAAAATCATCATTATAAATCAATACATTCATAATCGCTCCGCTCAGAGTTTAAAAAAAAAAATAAATTTTGACGAAATGCTTCATATTAATAATACTACTTCTGTTAAATTCAATTAATTTTTTTAGATTTAAAATTAGACCGCATTAACTTACTTAAATCTTGCCAAAACTAT
This sequence comes from Melanaphis sacchari, assembly GCF_002803265.2. Taxonomy (NCBI): domain Eukaryota; kingdom Metazoa; phylum Arthropoda; class Insecta; order Hemiptera; family Aphididae; genus Melanaphis; species Melanaphis sacchari. Next base: position 2,154,834 of record NW_020271143.1, on the reverse strand, counting down.
ACGTCATAAATCATAATATAGCTTAACATTATAAAGTTAAGCTTACAAATATTTAAATACAAAATAAATTAAAATTTATCATACTAAATGGGATAAATGATACCTATATGAATCTTTTTAAGGTGCCCATTTCAGATTATGTATAATATTCTTACTTATCAATAAAATGTATCTGTACTTGGAATCTTGTAGAAAATAATAGATCATCGCTCCAAAAAGGTTACTGTAAGTAATAAGTAAAAAATTTAAAATGCTTATATTATACACTATAAATTATTTTTTAAATTTAAAAACTATAAAATTTAATATTTATAGCTATTTAACATTATAGCGTAAAAAAAAAAGATAATTAATAGTATGTACGTATATATATGTAGAATACATTTTTGATTGTTTTCTAAAGTAAAATAGATTTAACTATTGAAGTATGAATAACCAAGTTTTATAATATTTTATTTCAGACTATAAAATGCCATTCAAAATGTATTTGGAAATATATTATACCAGAGATGGTAAATACAGTATGAATAAAAATTATTTAACAACATTTAAGTTGGACGCTAAAAGTACTTTCAACAGTTTTCATTAGTAAATCAGTAGGTTTAGTGGTCAGTTTTAAAGTGTATTTGAAATAGTTTAGAATTTTAAGTGATTTTAGTTTTTTAACATTAACGGTCATTAATTTTTTCACATAAATATTCCATTATAAATAATAAATGGCTAATATTCCAAATATCCTGTTTCGATAGTCTTAATAGTATAAAAAATAATTAGTAATATAATTAAAAAAAATAGTTTTAAATCCATTAACATTTTTAAAGTTTTAAATGTTAGAATTACGAAAAAAAACTCGCCGTTTTTACAAAATCTACATCAATTTTATTGTTACTGAAGAGCTTCATAACTTCATTATACATTGTAAAATTTTTAATTACCACGTGCATATCTTATGTTTAAGTCACTATTCGCTCATAGCTTTTAACTCACCTGATATTTCACCACTAAGATACTACAACATAATAATAATATATTATACGTTTTTTTTTGTTTCGAAATTTAATCACATAATGATAAATGACGAATGCCTATCTACCTCTCTGTCAGTCATGTAGGATAGTGGATAACGGATGGAAGAGCAGGCGATTTCCGTCAAATAGAGAAATATAGTCGTTGGAAGTGCAAATCCTTTCAACTGCGCTGTGCCGCCCACAATTTTTGATCGGCTAGATATAGTGTCATAATTTTGACAGTTGATCTTAATAACAAATTTGAAATTGTATATTATGTAAGCCCATCTTAATAACAAATTATATATTATATTTGATTTTAATCCTGGCTATCTTGTCGTATGCGCTCTACTACCCAATTTATCTTTACTATCGTGACTTAATGCTAATAAAGATTATCACTCTCTTTTACTGCATGATATAATTTTTGATCATGTATTTAGTCATTGGCTGATAGTTCTTGGGTTTACACGGTTGTTATTTTCACTTTTCAATATGCTTGCAAAAGAATTTTATACCATAATTCAAAACGAAGAATCAGCTATTAATTTTTTAATTTCTAAAAATCTTTTAGTAAATGTAGAAAATATATTGTGCGATAAATGTATCTATAAATTGTAATCGTAATCCGTGCCAGCCCAGATAATATTATTATCTTCAAAATTATCTAAACTGCGATTTTTGTCGGAATAAAATAAATCTAAAAATACGGTTTCCAAATATTCCTATAGTTCGACTTATCTGTATATAAAATTAATGCTTGTATCTATCACCTGTGTATGTATATATGGTGTAATAAAAATAATTACTTATATTACTTACAATTAGAGTGGTAAAAACGGTAGAGTGCAATCAAACAGTAGAGCGCATACTGCAGTCGCAATGTCGCCGGTAGGGTGCATACAACAAGATAGCCTTAATCCTTATCGTTTTAAAAATTAAAGATTAAATGGACATTGTATAGTTATTTTTAGCGTGTACATTTCTATTTAAATTTTTTTTTTTTTTAAAGTTTCCAATATTTTGTCACATAAACTTTATGATAAGGACATACAATTATAATAACTTAATAAAAATTACATATATGATTAAAATAGGTACCTATTATAGTTATCTCCTATTACTTCATTGCCGGTATAAAATGTGTCTATGTTAAATGTGATTGCTTAAGATGACGCCGCACCCGCATGTGTTATCTCTGTCTTACATACATACAACATAGCAAATTTTCGTTCAGTAGAATCCATTTTATGTTGTTAGCTTTAACATTAGAGTAAATTTACTTATTATCAAACTTAAATGTAAGAATTTTATCTAGGCAATGACTTAGGCTTTTGTTAATATTATAATTTTAAAGTGAGTTATAAGCATTTTAAAGTTTCAATATCTTATATGGCTATAACTCAGCATGTCATGTAAGACAGAGACAACACATGCGGGTGCGGCGTCCTCTTAATGCTAACATTTAATGTAACGCGAGTGGATAAATATTATTTTTGGTTTTCTGATTTAGTGTATAGATGATATTCCGAAATATAAAAAGTATATAGCTATATACTACCAAGTCTTGTTAATATTAGGTAGCATTTTTTTTAAATTATTTTTATTTTTATTATTTTCTTTTTTTTTTGAATGAACTACTGAAGTCTTTTTCATTTTGAAACAAAAATCAACAATTTACTAAGTTTCAGTAGTATGTTCTAAAAAAAAAAAAAAAATGTCTTATGCTGCTATACTAGTATACTACATAAACTATTCATTAAAATACTAATTTCTAATAATAACTAATAATTATTGATAACATGAATGAAAAAAATTTCTTTTTGCACGTATTTTCTTATTATTAAAAAATTAATAACTCGATTTCTCATTAACTTATAGAATCAGAAATAAGCTTAAAACTTGTTCTACACTGTACTTTTTCATTAAAAAAAAATTAATATAATCAGATAAGTTGTTTCAGAGAATATACGTGACAAAGATTTTCATACACACACACACACACACACACGTGCATATATAATCTAAATAGATATAAAAGATACAATTATTCTGGTGACGATTTAAATAAAGATTAAGTACTAACAAGAATAAAAACGAAGTATGGTGACTAATTTGTCTTCGATAGTTATTGACTTGACGATAAGTCAGACTATATTTGTAGACATATTAAACTTATAATTCGTATCGGACTTTACTAGAGAGTTTTGTAAAAACTTAATAGGTATATAATATATATTCGTTCACTATATTCTATCATTATATGACGGTTAAAATGTGTTTTAAAGTTCACAAAGTAGTAAGCTCACAAGATACAACACTATGTTGAAATATTATTTAGTTATTATGTAATGTAGAAGTCATTACAGCCTTATATTTCATTTACGAGATATGAGAACATTTACTTACAATTGTTATGGCCATGTGACATCATCCGGCCATGGCACAACGAACTATGTTTAGTGTGTTTTGTAAGTTTATCGCTTTAATATACAATATAATGTATAAGGATTTCGAGTTTATTTTCCTCGGTTGATTTTATTTATTTGTTTAATATAACATTAAAATGTTTATACTGCTTAGATTTTTTTTTTACGTACCTTCTTTAGTATGAAAAAAAAGTGTTTCGGATATTACGTATAACTTATAATTAAGAGATGGCAAGAGTGAAGCTTCTGTAAATATACTAATTAGAATGAAAATACTTGAATAATGCTAAAATAGTGACTGATGAAACACACAAGAATTTTGTTCATTAATTGCTGAAACATTTTTTCCTACTGTTGTTTATTCTTGGTTTATAATTATCATAGAATTTTGGCGAAGATTGGTTTTTCTTACCGTATTATGAAAAAAAAAAAATATAAATTATACATATTAGTCATGTTTAACTTAATTTTATTAAAAATTATATACTTATAAATTGACGAATCCGCCCCTATTAGGAATTTTTTTCGTATGCAACAATTTATTATCATTTAAATCAAATATATACCTAATATTATCCATTACCTATACTGACCTACTTATGACGATATACATATACTCAACACCTTAACTCAGCAGAACGACTTTTCTGGTATTTTAAATAGTTTTATTTAAAAATATAAATTATATACCATAAACTTCAAAAGGTATAATTAAGAAAAAAAAGAAGTTATATTTTATTATTTTATTGTAAGCTAATTTGGTATTTGTTCAGTTTTGATGAATTTAACATACTATTTTACACTAATATTGCAGATTGATAAATAGTTATTTTTTAACGATTAAAAATGTATCTTGAACGTGGACGTTTTTAAACCGTTGAAATGAATTTTTGTTTAAAACCATTATATTAATTATTTTTTAATTATAAGTTATTTAGGAATGTTTGTTATATCTTAAATTCAAAATTATCTTTTTCAGACACAATTAGCATCAAGAATTTTGTTTTTAATATCTATATTAGCTGTCTAGCAGCTTTAATCGAAAACAATATTATTAATAGCGAGTTGAGACATATACACATAGTATACGCTTAATGTTGACGATAATTTTTTTTTCATAATTAATTTAATAGTATGGCAGAGAAATAAATTAAAATTCCTTATTATTATATTATCAATTCAATGTTAAAGATATTGTGTTTCTATTTTTACTTATAGATACCCACAAGAACAAAAATAAAATATAACTATTGATTGAAATATTTGGAATATTTAAGTAAGTATTATATTTCTTTTTTAATTTATACATTTGAATATGGTATCGTGATGTTTATAACTTGTCATTGTTTTCGATTGTATTATATTATAATATAAATATTAATTATACTATGATTATAAATCAGAGCTTGAAATCAAAATATAATGGTTTGATTTTAATTTTAAATTTCACTCATCGATGTACTCTTGTGTGTAAATATATTATCAGTGTCAGATTTGACCACTATGCCGCTGTAAGCATCATACAAAATTATTGCCTTTATATACGTATATACATTGATTTTAAAACATTATAAAGTTTATAATAATATAAAAACAATTACTTATAGGTATTTTGTATTTAATAATATTTTAAATTGAAATTTGTAAACTTATTTTACAGAAAATTATAATAATGGTGATAAATATTACAATATTATATTTTAACTATTTAATTAAAAAAGGTATAAAATATTATTTTTTTGCGTATGTTAACATTTTTTGGTAGAGTAAAATTTATCGATTTTTAAAAATGGGAAGGGGGATTGTTCTGATTGAAAATTGAATCTCTTTAGTACTTTGGTTGCTTATAACTTGGAAAAAAAATAAGGTAAAATAGAAGTTTTTACACAAATTATATTCATGATAAAATCGATTTTGTGTTTTTGGTGTAACTCATAAATGAAAAACCATAGGGTACTTGGAATTTTCACCAAATATTTATAGGTACTGTCGTATTTTATTAACAATAGTATTTTCTAAATATTTCGAATGTTTTTGAGCTATATTTACAAGCACGACAAATTTTCAATTTCTTTTTTTAGTTTTTTTTTTCCATGATTGTCGATAAACAATTATTTTCTAGGTTAAAATTCGTGAAAATTGATTAAATAATTTTACGTAAGTTGTTCTTAAATTTGTATAAACATTTTAAAAATGCATAAGCGTATTTTTTGTTTATATTTGAAGTTAAAACGTTGATAGAATTTGTAAAAATCGTAAAAAACTGTTAACTATTTTATAGTTAAAAATTCATAAAAACATTTCGTTTAATACCAAAAGCTTGAAAATTGAATACAAGATTTTGCACAAGTATTTCATACTGAAATCGTAAAATCTAATAAATATATATATTAAGATAGTTATTTTTTATAATACAGAAATTACTTGTTTAAACGATAAATAACAATGCCAATTATTTTGTTATAATTTAAAAATAATATTCGTGGAAGCTTAAAACTTTTAACATACGTTATAAAGAATTTTTCTATACTACTATATGCTCTGACATTTTTGATTTATTTTAAGATCTTATCTATTTGTACAATGAACCTATTTTTACTATTTTATGGTATTTGCAGAAATGCGTTATTAAATTTTGAGTGTTATATAATTTGATATAACATGGCATAAATACATAATATTATTGTAATAATTCAATATGAAGAATTTAATAAATTTGATATTTTCAGAAAAAATTTAATCAACCTATCGTAATACTTAAATAAGATAAATGGTTTGAATAGCTATTTAAAAAAAAAAAAAAACATATTATGAAATATACCTAGTAATATAAACTGATATTAAACTAGACTGTCTTCACTTGGAATCGTTTTGCGTATACAACGATATTATATCATTGAATTAGTTTAACAGATCTACAGATCCATAATAGTAACTCACTCGATAACTAATGTACAACAGAGTGGTATATCCACTTGCCAACCTTTTTTTTGTTTTTGATTTCACTATAAAATAATAAATTTATTAATTAATTATCAATTACAAATATTTTTTACGATTTAAATTTAGATTTCTACTCGTGAGAAACCAGCCTTTGCTTGTCCATTTCATACGCGTCGTTCGGGAAACTATTAAACGAGCCTGAAAAAAAGAAATGTTAACAATAAATTAATAATTGATATTTGTTATACCTACTGATGAACAATATTTAATTTAAACTTTTACTGACAAATAGGTGCATATACCACTTATAAACTATATACAGATGTTATAACATTATATAATAATTAATATTCATAAATCGTTAGGTATATATTTTTTTTTCAAATTTTTGAATATGATTAATTAAAATTTTTATAGTTAGAATAAGGAGTTTATACTTATATATGCATGTAAAATGTATTTCAATTTAAAAATACTCATGTCATAATGGGAGTTCATAATTTGCACCAAAATAAGTGCATATAATTTGCACTACCGTAGGTAGTTAAAAAAAGTGTTTGTAATTTGCATAAAAATTAATATCTATTAGTTATGGATACTATTGAATATTCACTCTATAGAATAGTAATTTAACTCAACAAACTCGAATGACAATAATAATTTTTTGGAATTTCTTATTATCCGCCACCTTATCTGATAATCAAATCGAAGTTTGATGTCATAATCGCGTTACATCACGTTTATATTATTTTTTTTAACTGATTAACTTTTTTATAATAATAAGATTTTTTATTTGTAGTACAAAAATACATATTAAATTATATTTTTGCCTAAAATATAATTATATATAAAGATTTTAAGTCAATAGGTACTGCCTTATAATGGAGTGAATATTTAATAGGTGAGTGAAATAACCACTCAGTATGTATAAATGGAATATTCAATATATTTAGCTTTTCATATCTTAATATATTATACTCAATTATCGAAACTTGTACGATTATTCTTTCGATAGTATCCATCTTAAAATAATCGATTTTGATTTTGGTGCAAATTAAATTTCCTATTTCTTATTATCTAACATGGTGCAAATTACATAGTACTATTATTTTGGTGCAAACTACAAAAGCAGTTTAAAAATGTTAGTGCAAATTATGCATGTTGTAAATATTTAGGGTTAATTTTTGTGCAAATTGATTATGCCCGTCATAACTAGTTTTTCATTTAAAATATTGATACAATTGACAATAAAATATAGATAGTATTCTTACCGTTAGATTTTATATATTTTAATATATCTTAAAAGCAAAATGTAAACAACTTTTGAGTCAAAATAAAATTAAGCACTTGATATTAATTTATAAAACAGTAAAACTCGAATTTATTATGAAAACAAGTTTTTCTATAAAAATGGTCTAAGCATTTCATCAGCTGTAGTAGCATTTGCAGAGTAGCCGAAGAAATTCGTTACCAATTTATTGCTGTAGATAACATATAAATATCAAACAATACAGCGTTAAAATCATTTGAACAGTAATACCTCGAGTTAATATATTCAAAACTGAAGCACCTTAGATTAAATTGTCAACAGATCCCATAATAGTACATTAGAGAAAATGGTTTGTCATTTCCTTATACGATAATCATCCTAACATTTTAGTTTATTTTATTAGCTTACTTGACGAAAATTATCCAGTAAGTATTCAAAAACTATATATATTGTACGTAAATACAACAAGAATATTAAACTTTGCTTTTTTATAATAGTTTGAAGAATTTTTTTCGTTATTATAAATTAATTAAGTATTTTTTTTAAATTTATAATTTACTGTTTAAAAAATTTTTAATTGTAATAAAATATACTAATTATTTTACTTTATTGTCTAAAATAATATTAACATAATAATATACTAGTCAGATTACCTATACCAACCTTAGAGATTATGTAACATTTTTATACATCGGTATAGAACAAATTATACTATAATCGAAGTAAAAATATATTTCGCTTTACATCAAACCGACCAACTTTGAAATATTAACTATTGAACAGTTACAATGTTAAGATTAAAATTGTAAATCGTAGTAAAAAACAAAGGTTTAAATATCAACAAAATAAATAAATTATACGTATACCAAAAATGATCACTGAAAATAAATCGACAATGTTTAGAATATCAGTAAAATATTTTATTACTTTTAGTTATTTGATACATTTTAAGTACACCGTTATATTCGCCAATATGTGTAAAGATCATTTTTGATCTAGTATATTAGTCGATCTTAGTTTAAGACACGCTTATATATTTGAAAACGTACGAAAACATTTAATTATAATTACAATGTAAACATATTGTATTTAATCGTTTTTATTAAACAATAATTTGTTTTATAATTTTTATACATTTTTTTTTATGATTTTTATTTTACGTTTTTATAAGAATATTACAATATTAAAAGATTTTAATAAGTTAACAAGTCCCGAATTCCGGTTAAGACTTATGAACTTGTAAGATGTGGTAAACAAATTATGGTTATACTAACCAACTTCAGCAAGTACCTAGGTACTGAATAATTGCAAAGACTATAATATATAGAACAGTGATTTTAGTCATATAGAATAGGAGAAAATCAGTAGAAGGAAAAAATATATCATGGAGTAAGCAATTACCGTACACTCTTATTAAAGTTAAGAAAAAATGATCAACATTTATTGATAAATATTTGTCCGTATACATACACATAACAAACAATTCTCTAAAAATGCGTTTTTTACCTTTAAAAGAATACGATGTACGGTTTTTAGACATAAAACTTTTTTTCAAAGGCATATCACGCAATATTACCCATATCGAATCAAAAAGATATCCGAAATCGTGTGTTTACAATATATTATGATATTGTCAACAGATTTTTAAGGTTCTACCATAATAACAATCCCCTTCCACTTCCCTTAGCACGACGTAGTTTTTTTTTCGTACACCCATCACACGACTACCTACGGTCTGGTATCGGTCATCGGGGCAGTCGCATTCGTTCAGTCTTTCCAAACCGGTGTATGGTTTTCGTGGTGAGTGCTATGACTTTAATGCGTTTCAGGCCTATATGATAAATATTTTTTTTTTTTTTGCTTTTCAATTTAATTTCTCTTCTATAAGTTTAACAATATTCTATATTATAGTAATTTTATTTAATAGGTGAATGTTATGTTGCACGTTTATTGATATTTGTGATTTTAATTACGGAGTTCTACTACCCAATCACTGCGGTGCGGTACGATCACGGGGTATTGGCTTTTGCTGTACAAGATTGTATACTGTGAAGAATATATCAGTCGACAACCACTGTATAAGACGGCCCGTGACAAAATATAGCTATCGAGGTACGTACAAATATAACATTGCAATTTAAGATATTATTATTATTTCTACTAGATTTTGGATGTATACATCTCACATTTTAGAAAGGGGTTGATATGAACAATTTTCTAGTACTTTTTAAAATAACCGGGTAAAAAAATATAACGAAAATATAGAATTTTTACGTGAAACCAATATTCGACAAAATCGATTTTGTTTTATTGGTTTAAAATTTAAAAACCAATAACCTTAAGATACTTGTAATTTTCACTGAATTTTATACTATCATTTGTTATATATGTGTATAATTTTCAGTTATTTATTGACATTTGAAATTTTGAATTTTTTTTCCATAAATATCGATTAAAATGTTTTCACTTAGTCGAAAATCTTGGAAATTTAACACAAGGTTTCTCTAAAATGTATTTTATAATAGCTATGTAGAAATATTAAAAATACACAGGTTTGATTTTTTTATATGCACTTGAGTTCAATAATGTGCGAAATTAAATACTTTAGCGAAAAATAATTATTTTAGTTATTTTGTTGTAATTTAAAATATTATTTGTGGGTAATTTTTAACACAAATTATTTTTAAGAACTTGATGACATTTTTAAAGCAAAATTTTTGGCAAAAATGTCTTTAGTATATTGTATTACTTATATTTAAATACTTTAATAATTATTATAAATAACAATAATTTAATTGCTTTTATTAAATATGTGTAAAATGTACGCACATGTTATTTTAGAACTATTAATATTGTTTACAATAAATTATGACACAACTATAGTATATGTATATGTTAATATTTAAGTAGTTAAATTTTATTTTTATCCAAAAAACTAATATTTTATGTTTTTGTTAACAATACTTTTGCTTAAAAAGCATATGCTAATTTTATAACCAACAGCATATCAAGTAAATAAAAATCTATTTAATACGTTTTTAGCACTGTAATAATTATATTATGGTCATTAATTTATCACTTATTCTGGAAAATAAAATGTCCTGAAACAATGGCAGTAATACTGTAATCAATTTGATCGCTGTAGCGTTTGTACATTGTTCAATCCACATTTTTTTTTCAAAAATGCTTATTAGACTAGGGCGCATAGTAAAATTGGTTTACAATACTGGTTAAATGATTAATTTCGTTCATTTTGCTAAAAAAATGTTTACGTTAGTGCTGTACTGCGATTTTTGTCAAAATATATTATTTTTTCAGCGTTACATGTTTTGCATTAGTTCATAAGTAATGGTAGAGAGATTTATATAAACTACAGCAGTCTAAAATATAGTGTTATTTATATAAATTTATAATTTCTTTTATTACACGTTTACAATTTGCTTTTGAACACTCGTATAAAAAAAAAAAAATCGGTCGGGCAAATATACATACTGTTAATTGTTACTACATCAAACGAACCTTTTTTTATTCCGTCAAAAGAATTTCGAAAAAAATAATGTATTTATGCGACTTATTTCCGAATTCCGTACATTTACTAATCTCAATATAATGAATATATATCTATATGGTAAAGTTTATAATCCATGCACATTAACGTTTTGTGTTCATGTCACCGCGGGGTTCCTGACATATATATATTAGTTACTTATCCGAAGAGATTTTTCTATTGTTACATCTACGGGCTGCAACTACTATATAAGCGTAACGTTCACGTACATACTTCACAAATCACTAGTACCTACCTCATATACCTTTTTTAATAGCTACGATAACGTTTCACCGTGTTATAATATGTCTTTTGGATTTTTTTAATAGGATTATCTCTAAGATTTTGCAAGACGAATCGAAGAATGTATTGGTTTTACAATGGCTGGTCTTTTTCTATATGTTTGTTATTGCCTTTTGGAACAGTAAAATTTCATTAATCATCAACTTTTAGTTTAGTTTTTTTGGTAGTAAATCATATATGGTTGTCATTTTGGGAATAGAAAGAAAAACATTCTTAGTGCTTTTGAAAATAACTGTACAAAACTCAGGTTCGATAAAATTTATTTTCTTATTGTGTTGTAATTCAAAAATGAATAACCGTACAGACTTTTTTTGAGTACTTATACACTAAACCTGTGCATGTCACACATGGATATTGAAATATTATAAATTATACTTAGGTACTATTTACATTGATAATAAAATAAAATAAATTTTTAACATCTCTAATCGTTATTTATTCTTTTTATGAGTGTAGGTAAATTAAAAATATTAAATTAAACGTTCAAATTGTTCTTAAAATCTTACGGTAAATCAAAATAAACGCAGAATCATTTTTCTAAATCCTGTGGCTTATAATTATAGACATTTGGCATTATTATTTTAATTTAGTCAAAATAATAATTATACATCAGTATCCCGTACCGGGTTTAGTGAAACGAGACGAGAGTTCATACAGTCGGTTACTGTATCCTGTTAGCTTTTTGTACTGTAAACAATATACATATTACGTCATAATTTGTAAAAACAACAATCCACTGTTCTGATATTGTTTTAATTAATATAACTATCAATACAATAAACTAGTATAAATATGTATGTTTTTGTTTCATCTGACAATCACTTCAAAGAAATTTCAATATACTTTAAGAAAACAAATTCCTTACCATATAGTTATTTCAAAACGAATTAAAAATAATTTTTTAATATATACTTAAACGTCATTAATCTATTAACAGATGATCTCCTGCAAAGTTCACAATTTAACTCACTAACTAAGACTTTTGTTTTTTTACTACATATATTATAATTTATAACATGAGATACTAGTAACTTTTAATTTACGAATAACAATTAAAGAGGTAATATTATTTAATAATGATTCTTTGCTCCACTTGAAAGTTATTTAAATTTTAAAAACCGTACTAAAAAACTATTTGAACTAATATTAATTTCATTTTATTAAAGATAATATATTGATATATTATGTATTATTATATTTATTCAAATATTACTTAAGTAATACAAAAAAAAAAAATCACTCCACTGCTGTTTAATAGGTTTCGTCTGCTTAAAGTATATTTTGTCATTGAGTAGGTAAGTGTGGTTATTAGAGTGTAGATTTAAATGCAAAATGCATTAATTTTTGGGAATTCCAAGAAAATAATTTTCAAGTATAAAATCTGTTTCATGCGTGATAGAATTGAAAGCGTTAATCATTTTTGATAGACATTATTGCCGTTAAGTGCATTTTTTCTTTTTATTTATTAATAATACCTATTTATTTATTTATTTATTATTTACCTATTTAATGATTTTATAATTTAAATTAATTGTAATTTAATTTATACAATATAATGACATTAATTAAATAGTCTATTCAAATATTGATAATTCAAAATAAATTAAATCATAAAACTACTATGACTTATTTTATATTTTCTTAAATAAATGATAAAATTATAGCAATAATAATATTTCTATATTTTATATTATACCAAACAAATCAAATTTAAATCATTGACTAGCCAATATAGAATTTTTCACATAAAAAATATATCACATTAAACGAAATATTGTTTTTTTTTTTTTTATGTTTGTAAGTATGAAATGCATTAACAAATACTAAAATTATTCTCCACAAATAAACGGTAGGTACCTATGTAAAGTAATAAAGTGTATATCTATCATAATATTATACAAGCATTTAAATTGATGTCGTTGCTTTTTCAAATGTACCTATATATTTCAAGAATTTGACTTAGAATTCTTGTACTTTACATGAAATTATTCACTAAAACTTTCAAAAATGTATTGAGATTATTTATAGCAATATATTTGTAAATATGTAAACATGAACGTTTTATTACTATAAATAATATTGTGCATAAATTACTACTAACCTATATTTATTTTTCACAATTCCTGATTATTCGAGTCTTAGGTATATTAATTTTGTTTTGAATTCGATTGGTTTTCTATTTGTGAACATTTGAAAATTTAAATTCAAAAAACTTATCTAATTTCAAATCACTTACAGATATGTTCTTCTTAGTATATTCTTTGATTTAAATTAATTTAAAATTAAAATAATAACTATTTTCTTAATATACATGATTTTTACGACCGTATATTTAACGCATAAATTCATATTTTTAAATTACTCAAATTGTATGATTATTTATTTCAATGCATATAAATTGATAAAAGCCTAATGTTCCATCTTCGAGTCTGTTGAGTAGAAGATTAACAATATTATAGTATAGTAAATATTATGCCTAGTGCTTACTTGACAATTTTAAATATTAGCTTATAAATATTATTACGATAATAATTATTTTCAATTATTATAGTACCCAACTTGAAAAACGTTAATTATTTTTATGACACCCACAATTATTGTTTTCACCGGCGCGGTAAATAATTCGATAAATCGCATACGTCCGGTGGTGGCGGTGGTGGTCACAGAATGAAACCACTGAGTAATATTTTTTTTGTTTTTATGTACGAAATTAATTTATTAAAATCGTTTATGTAAAATATTTTTACTATAGTAACACACACATATTATGGTTTTCAATATTTTAAACTAATTATTTGGTATACTATGGTAACATATACACACAATTTACACAGAAAATGGCGTGATAATGGCATAGTGTAAAGAGTACTTTAAAAATGTTCAAAACTACTCAAATTTATTTTTATTTTTTTGTAAATAAGTTAATTTAATATAATATTTAAGCAATTTTGGGATTTTATGATTTTAGTTAGACGTAGGGATACGAAGTTCTCTAAAGAAACACTCAAATGGTTCTTAAATAAAAAAAAAATAATACATTTCAATCAAATCTAATATCAATTTGGTATCTACATACTTAGATATATCCTATTATCTATTACCTATAATTAAAATATATTAATATACACCGTTATTAAATCAATTAAATATGGCTAATTTAATTGAAAAGAGAAAAGTGAATGATTTGAAGTTTCTATATAAAATAGTAAATGGTTTTCTTTACTGTCCTGAATTACTTAGTTGCTTCAATTTTAATGTCCCTCATTATTATACTAGATCTGCACATATGTTTTATATTTCATTTCAAGAATGAAATTAAACACTTGGCTTACCTATTGATAGATTAATGAAATGAGCTAATAACAACTAGGTTGATTTATTTAATTTTTATACTTATGATTGTTTTGTAGTTATAATATTACTAATTAGTAATTATACATAAATATTTTTTACTTTTCCTCTAAATTTAATTTTTGTTATCATAATTATTTAGATATCATTATAATTTATTAGTCATTTATTCAATCAGATTTTAGTTACAAATGCAATAACTATAAAATTTATTAGTAGGTTCAACTCGTTGAAATTAATAAATAAATATTATTATTTTTTTTATAAATTATAGGTCACTAGTATATATTGTTTCAAAATATTCAATCGTACATACACATGAGACATTTTAACTAATAATTATACGATCTTGAATTATACTTTGTTATTCCACAATTGTATTTATTTATATTATGTATTTTTTAAACAGTCAAATCATGATAATTTATATTGAAGAATGACGATTATCAATATCATTAATTCATTGTTAAAAAAAAAAAATAAATAACCACCTTCTAAAAATTTAAATCAAAATATTTATTGTATATTTAATTTAATTTTTGAATAGTATATTATATCGATTATAATAAGTATTTTAGAATTTAATTCAAAACTTAATATATGAATATTTTTACGTAAGTATTGACATTGATTTATTGTTTTAAACGTCAACAAGTCGACAGCCCCCAGCGTTATAAGAAAATTTTAGGGGATGTGAATTTTTTTTTTAAAATTAAGATTACATTTGAATAGTTAAACAACTACGTTTACACACTCTGCACCTCTGCAATATCTAAGTGATACACTAATACAAATTATAAAAAGTAATAATTTACAAATTTTAGTAATTAAATAAACGTAATATTTCTGTAATAGCATTTAATCAAAAATTGAAAAATGTGTACCTAAATTGTTATTGCATTGGTAATTTTTTTATTTTTGTTTAAAAACTATAAAATATTGCAATCTATTCATAAATTATTTTAAAATGTACATCTCTTTTTGAGATATTTTCAGTAAACGGATTTTGATTCTTTGTTTGATTCCACTTAGTAGGGTACCTAATTATTGTATAGAAAAACAATGTTCAATGATATAATATACAATATATATATTTATTAATAATTTCTATCCATGCTATCAGATATATTATATTACAACGTGTGGTATGTTAACGAATAACGATGAACTGTCACCAACGACCGTAGTAAGAATTCATATTTGAATACACCAGTTTTTATCCGATCACTGAAGTTGGCGACATCGAGCGTTATTTGGATGGGTGACCGTTAGGAAACACTACATTTCGTTGACATATCTTTTTTTATTTAAATGCATATTAAAAATAATAAATAAATTATCAAATAAAATAATAATAAACATAATTTAGAGTTTTTTAATTAAATTATATATTTTTCCAGTGATATTGACTAAAACTTGCTTATGTTAATGACGTCATCATTTCTAGGTATATATTATACCTACCAATAAAAAAATATATAAAAAAATGTATTCATTTTTTTTTGAATTTTTGAATTTTCATAGATTATTGAAATATTTTTACGGGAAACAGATTGGATACGCTTTATTTAAGTTGTCATTAGCATTGTAAGATTAAGTGATATTATGACGTACTCTTTCTGCACAACTTTTATGTTTACCTTAACAAAAACCAAATTAAAAAAAAATTATTACATAAAGAAGATAATACACAAATACACAACACGTACATTCAATTGTCACATCATTGAACGTCGTACATATATAACTATTTAGTGCTTACAAATATTATGACGTGGTATACTTAAGTGTAACGTGTTCACTATTTACGATAAAAGCGACAATGAACATAATCTATTACGAGTCTAGACGTTTATAAGTTATAACTCATTACTGTGATTAACTGATATCTGATTAAACAAAAAAATATATAATTTTAGAAATATTATCATTTATAGTTTTTTCTCCGAGGTTAAAACATTTGATATCTTTACTTTTTCACGGTAATTCATTTTTATTAAATTTTGATATTTTTAATTTGTTGTTTTGGTCGGATATAAATTTATACAATGCATTAAAAATATAATTAGTATGTTTATTTAAAAACAATATTAAATACAAATCAATAATAAAGGTTATAATATTATATAACAAATCAACTGTCAATACTAACAAAATTTATAATTTTAAACATAAAATATTTACATATTATATTAAGTTTGAAACTCAGTGGAATCGTTAGTTAAGTTAGTAAGAATAGAATTTTTTAATTAAAGAAATAAAAAAAATTGTTTGCAAAATTTGTTTTTGCGTCTTAGCCACAATAACAATAGGAAATAAATTATAATATTTTTATGAATATTATTTTTACTTTGTACGTCTTAAATTTTAAAAATGATTACATTTTAATTGTTTTAAATTGTAATTTATAAAAGTATGTCAATTTAAAATAATAATAAATTAATTTTTTTTTTTGTTTTTTGAGACACAACATCAACAACTTTTCAGAATTAATAATTACGAATGACTATTAATGTTAACTAATTGGAACTTATGGTTCTATTATTCTTATTTAAATTGATTATTAAATATCCTTATTAACAGCTCTCTGCCTAACCGCCTCTGCTCAGAATCGTTTTTTGTGTAGGTACAACAATTTGTCATTGAATTTAAGTTTAACACGTCCATTAAAATTTACAATATTAAAATAAATGCTGAATAACAAGATTCATTTGAAACCTATACCTATAGCAAACAGAGTTCCCTGGTTTATTTTTTTATTTTGATACGTTTTATGTAAATAGCGTAAATAGTAAATATAAAATGTAAATAATTATTAAATTATTTAGAATAAGTACACTTATAGTACATTTTATTGTTTTTAGCTTTCGTCGTGCATTTAATTAATGTGTATAATTAGTAAAATAGTTAATTCAAAATATTTGCATTATTTAATTTTTATTTTATGAAAACATATCACATAATTTATTTCAGATTTTTAATAGTTTTTATTTTTTGTTACATGTGATCAACAGAGATATAACCATGGTACGGCAACAGCATAAAGTCGTAACTTTTATAAACAATTTGATGATATTGGGACAGAAATGGTTGATATTACTATCAATAGCACTAATATTAGTTGATTTTTCAAATTCTTCCATAACCTGTGGACCAGGCATATATTCACCAGGAGGTAAGTACACGGATCGCTCTTAATAAATAAACTTTAAGCTAGTCATTGTATGGTAAACTGAAAAATTTTCAAAAATTAAAGATAATGAAAAGTGAAAAATATATGTTCTCATGGGCCCCTATACGAACTTGTTCAATGGGGTTCATTATCTGTACGAAAAAATATATAATAATAACAACAATGATTTATAAACACGTCAGCCTGCAATATATAATAAATTTTTAGATCAAACCAGAAAATATTTATTAAAAGCTATTTTGAAATATCATTTCAATACCTAATTATTTAAATTGATTGTTGATTAATTTTTAATCGATTTTCAACTTTTGAACTTGAAAATTGCTGATAACTAATTATTTTTGGTGCAATTTAAAAAATAAGAACATTTTCACCAGGTTTAAATATTAGTATTTTGTACATTAGTTTCTAAAAACCAATTTGTTTTTCGTGCAACTATTGTTTCGCGATCTGTAAAATTTCAAAATGAAATTCGATACAAATTAATTAATATTTATTTATTTATATTTGTTTTGTAATTTCAGGAACTACTCCGAGTGGTGATATTTTCATCGAATACAATAATGGTACTCCATTGGAAATTACATGCGTTTTAAATCCTAATCACGAGCTACTGCAGAGCACGCTTAGTTACGATGTTGTCGATAATGATAAATCAAAACTACTAAGCCAGAGAATCAGGTTCTTTAAGAACGATGGACGCGTAGCAAATCAATATGTATCGATCGTCAATTCGACGGCGGCCCAATTGCGCATACCAAATCCCCCAGAAAGTTCAGATGTCTATACATGTATGGTATGTTTGGATGAAAACAACCCTAGTATTGTATCTAAACTGGCTCGTCTTTCATCAATCAGAAAACGAAATAGCATTATAAACTCTATTGGATACCATCCAAAGGAATCACACGATACAGACATCGGAGTGTGCCTTAATAATGTTTATGTCGGATGTAAGTTAACTCCAATTGTATAACCTATATAATATTATTTTATTTATTTAATCCTTATTTTTCAGATATTTTAGAATATTTTTTATTTTAGATAGTTGATGTACTGGAATTGGTACCAATTAAATGCGCTTAGATACTTAGAATCATTATAAAAAAATGCACATTCATCGAATTTTGAAATATTATAAAAACAAACTATGATCCAAAAATATTAAATTATTTAAATATTATATTGTCTACACTAGTATTAGATGATAATCTATGCAATAATTCAAATTTTAAAGATTTTCTTAGTCGTTCCATCGTAACATTTTTCATTATTTATTTATTCTAATTGAATGTAAAGATATAATGCAGTTTGTGTTTGGATTTAAATTATTGATTTTGATTTTCGATAAAAACATTCAAAAAATACAGTAACTTAAAATAAATGAATTACCATGAAAATGTCTACATGAGAATTAAAATTTGATTGAAATTATCTCAGATGATTTATCAAACAGGAGACAATTTGAAAACGTGTAGCGTTTAACTATTTAAATATTTACAATATAATAGAATATTTGTCAAACATAATTTTTTTATAATTAATAAAAAAAATAAATATTTTTAATGTTATTGACTAATACGCATATGATTATAAACGCTCTTAAAAAGGAAAAAACATTATTTCATGATCATTATAATTTATATTTATAGAATGTATGATATACGTTTTTATAGTATGCAGACAATAATGTTAAATCGTGTTAATTATTTAGTTGTATTAGTATTTTTATATAAATGGTCTTTTTTTAGATAAGCCTCTCAATGTTACAAATTTCTCTTGTGTCTCTAACAACTGGGAAAGTTTAACATGTAATTGGACTAAACCGGAGAACCCGATAAAAACCAATTATAAGATATACTTCAGATTGCCCAGTCGTGCTAAAGTCAGGTATTTATAAGCGTATAACTGCATTACTTACGATATGCATGAATGAAAACAATTTTTTTTTTTTTTTATAACACATAAACATTTATTTTTACTTTCAGAAGTTTCTCAAATTGTCCTACAGATTCGGATGTCAGAGAAAATACTTGCACTTGGGATTTGACTACTTCACCGCTATACAGACAATCATATGAATACTATTATTTCACAGTAATCGGCGAAAATCCACTGGGAATATCATCAACGTTAAATCGTTTTCACCACTATGCCAATAGTAAGCACACCTACATTACACATTATATTTTAAATATGTTTAAATTTAAAAAAAAATGAGTACTGTATATATACACCTGATAATTATATTATTATTGTTTTCTAAATGTTTAGTTATTCCCGCAAGACCAACAAAAATTTCAGTTATTGACAAAACAGAATCGAGTGTCAAGTTAATGTGGTCTTTAGGTACAATGTCATTTTATTCACACGGATTAATTTTTAAGATTGAATATAAATCTCAATGGGATTTCAATCCTGAACACTGGGACGTAAGTGTTCAAACTATACACTAATAAAAGTTAAAACAACATTGTAATTTGATGTATATTTTTTTCCCGTATAGACTATAAGTGTAAATGAATGTGATTCGAAATCTCAACAAACCACTTCAGACCAAAATATGAACTGTGTATCACATGACGCGGACAAGTATTACTTCAACGTCACCAATTTAAAATATCCATTTACGCGTTACGATTTTCGCATTTACCTTCGGACAACGCTTGCTGATGAGGATAAGTGGTCAGCTCCTGGTAACATCACTGCCGACACCAAGCCCACAAGTAAGTTAACTTTAATTTATCTTTATGATAACCTAACTTACTCGGAGGTAAGTTGCATATATTTTGTTAAACGACAATAATTACGACAATGATGAATATCTAGTACCTATCCAATATCGATCATTAATAATCTGAAATCAAGTAATAAAACATTGAGTAATCTGTTGTTCATAATCATTCATAAATAATTAGATAGTATTTTTTTCTATTGTAAAGTTACATTGTTGAATGATCAAAATATATTTTATAGTTCCAAACAGACCACCGCGAACTGACATTGGGAGCTTTGAATCTGTCATTTCGCCATCGGACAAATCCAAAAGGGACGTGTTAGTATATTGGCAAACTATTGAAGAAAACGAAAAGTGTGGCGAATCGTTTGAGTATATTGCTTATTATGTTTATACGACAGCAGATAAACAAACCATGTAAGTACCGTTCGTCGATTAGAAGGACGTTTAACATCGGTGTTTTTAAGGGGTTATGTATAGGATATTTTAGTAATAATAGCAAACGTCACGAGAAAATGTATTTAAAGCATTTTGATGAACATAAGCTATAAGTTACTGATTATTTTAATGTGATTTTAGAGATAAGTTTTAAACTTGAATATCAATAATTTATTGAATAATGTATAGGCAATTTTCAAATAAAATACATGATATCTTATGTTAATAGACAAATGTATAATTTAATATACAACTTATTTTTAAATTTTTATTATTAGAAAAAATTATATTAGTTTTCTATAATGGATCAATCTATTTTACTGTCCTTTTCTTGTACAAAATTTTTTTAACCAAAACTAAAAGCCCTAACAGAATTATTTTTTCAACTTTTACCTGTTATTTACGATATTTATCTAAACTAATTTTTATTTATCATCACAGAAATCGCCGTAGCGACGAAATGTATAAAAATTACGCCAAGTTCAAAGACCTCAGTACCAAAATCGGCTATGAGTTTATAATATTATCATCCAATAAAGAAGGTTTTTCTTCAGACCATTCAAAAGTTTACGTACCTAGCGAAACAGACAGTGAGTATATATATCAATCATATAAATGGTTTATATTTAAGTTTATTTCTAATTTTTATCTAATTGTTTTTGTTAAACGTTTCAATTTGCAGAACTTGAAAAACCATTATCATTAACAAAAAATGTATTTGACAAACAAGGGATTTTCGAACTATCCTGGAAACGCGCAGATGCTCAGAAATTATCCACTGTTAATCGACTAAACTATTATACAATATTTTGGTGCGAAAAAGACATGGTCTATCCACAGCAGTGTAATGTATGTGAATAAATCTATTTTAATTATAATTATTGTCCAATATTATTGATATTAACTGATTTTTTTAATGTTTTGTTTTTATTATAGGGTTATATGAATTGGATGCATGTACCGATTACAGTATCTTCTTACAATACTACTGTAATTGACAACATGGAAAAATATATTTTTGCAATAAGTGCCAACAGTGAAAATCCTGCCAAGAATGATTTAAATAACCTTGAAAATAGTAGTAGCGGAATGGCGTGGGAATCATGTACGTAGCTATTTAACTGCATGCGTGTTTTAATAAAAGAGCCTTCCTGTAATAATCGAATAACAAAAATTTTTCTGTATATATATGTATATTTTTTTTTCTTATCATCGTTATTTATTGTATTTTGTAAATCGTTTTATGACTGATTAGACGATGACAATGTAGAGAACGTTTGGGTTAGTATGGTTGGCTCGACATTTGTGGGTTTGAGCTGGAAAGTCTACTGTGACGACAACACTGGTTTAGTTATTGGATATCACGTATTTTACTGTTCCATAATTTCCAAAAAAAATACCCTTTGCAAAGGTAAGACATTAAAAAAAAAAAATGTAATGAAAACTTAATATAAATTTTAAGCATTTGGTTATTGGTTATGGTATTTAATTTTATTAACTTCAAATATTAATATTGTATTGTGCATGAAATGAGACAACGGGATCTATTAATTAAATTTTTAAGAATTAAATTAAATAATCCCTAACTTAACTTCATTCAAATTTTTCTGATCTGACTATGAAATGTATTTTAATATGATATCACAGTGTTATCACAATCACACACAATCCAATAGATTTTTTAGGAAAAAATATTTATGTTTCATATAATAATAAGTGTACTTAAAATGGACCGCAACGTCAAATATTATGTTTTACAATAACAATAATAAATGTTCATAACATTAAAATCGGATTAAAATTAATATTATAGTATTCATTATACTTTTGTATTAAAAAATATACCGTTTAAGATATTTACCTTTTGATTATTATTATAAGTATAAATGGCATTTGATAAATTATTTAAATGTATTTTTTAAATGTAATTTTATTATGTGATAATTTTTTTTAATTTTTTGTTTTCGTAAATCAAATTTCAATTTTTGTTTGTGAACGATTATTTTATTATCTTATCTTAATTTGTATATTTCTCTATGACTTTAATTGTAATATTTTATTTCATAAACTATAATTTAAAATTAAATACTTGGTATTTTTATTTTATAGCATTGTTTATTTATTTATTTGAAAATTAGATATTTAAATTATATATCTGCCTTATAATAATACGGTATAAATTAGTGATGCATGAAAAAATAATTTAAAATAAAAATAAGTAAATAAAATATGAAAAGAACAGCAGAACGACGGATCCTCATTAGGTATTAGTAGAGCTCGGAACTTATTGCATGAAAAATTCTTAAAAAATGCATGCAAATATGCTTGTATAATAATATGCACATTTTCTATTTTGAAAATATATAAACACCTATAAAAATACTAGAGGGAAAGAATTTCAAATACACATAATATCTATAAATTATTAAATATTAATTGAAATAATTTAAATTTGGAAACGTTATAAGTATCTACTCATATATAGTTAAAAATGAATTGATAATTAATAATTGATGAATTACTAATTGCTTCTTACTAATTTAAAATGGAATTTTTTTAAATAATATTATGTTTTTGATTGTTTGCAACAAACTACAAGAAAAAAAAAACAATTAGAATTCTTTTCCTCTTATTCTTAATTATTTTACCATTAAAATGTGTTATTGTACTGGTAAGACATTATTTTTAATGTCCTCAAATTTGAATGCATGGCAATTACTATTTATTTATCATCGTGTTATTTTTGTATAGAAAAATATAAAATATTCCAATTAATGTTATCGGCATGTACTAAAATATACTAAGTCGTTAATGCGTCATTATAACTTTAGATACCTAATCCCTGCAAAATGTATTCATCTTGGCTGATGATATTTTGGAAAATACGATGACCGACAATATTATGTTCATAAAAACATTCAAATGCAAAGTTATAGAAATGCATTAGTATACCTATGCTAATACATTTTCAAACATTTTTTTCCTAAATTATGGTTAAAAATACAATAATATGCAAAACAAATGTTGTATTTACCCACGTCCTACTTTAGTTTGTTACTTACAAAATTGATTTGTATCTTACTACTTGGAATATTCTACGGTCATTACAAAAAAACATGAAAATTCCATATCCAAACCTTAGATATTAGTCAGTTTCGTAATTCGGGAAATGGAATTGAGATTTACATAATAATGGTAGATATACATTGAGCAACAAGGAATTATATTAATTAAGCTTATAACTGGAAGAGTACAGAGTTCTGGAACCACCACCCTTCCCAAAATTTTTAAAAGTAGAAACATTTTAGTGGTAAATATAGTTTATAATATTATATCTTTTACGTAAAAATGACAAGTGTTCAATATCTAAAACATCGGACTCCCGAAATTTTTTTTCAGTTACAGCCTTAATATTAACTCTAATGTTCTATTATATTTTGCACAATAATAATGCATGAGCTTTCTGATACGATTGTAAAGTAGTTAATTATGTTATAAAAGTTAATATTGTATTATTAATATCACATGTTTAAAAAAAAAAAATGTTTTATTTAAATAGATAACTAATTTTTATTAACGAGCATCATGATTTAAAATCAGTGCTAAGTTAAACAATTAAAAATTGTTAAACATTTAAAAGCACAGTTATACTTTTCAATAAAGATTTTTTTTTTAAATCTTATTATATACGTGTTATCATTGTAAGTACGCACAACGTTTACAGTGTCACAAAATAAATATAAATAAATAATAAATTTGTGCAAGAGAGTAAATTCAGTTGTATAATGTATGTATTATATTTTGTTCCTCTGCAGCATGTTTTTATTTCACTGCAGTAAAAACATGGTTTATTGGAAATTCTCTGCTCTAAAATATTTATTCTATCGTATAGGTTAGGCTAAGTACACATTACAGAGAAATAAAAGTTTTTCCGGAAATTTATCTCTCATATAAAAAATATTTACCGTGGACACATTATCACACATTTATACGTTTATTCGTCAAATAAATAATTGATAAAAAAAAATTATTTTACCAAATTGTGTTATTTTATATGATTTGAAAAAAAAAATTATGTTAGTTCTTACGCGAAGTGGCTACAAAGTATAAACATTAAGCTGTTAACATAATTTGATCAATATATTTTATTGTGCAACAAACTAATGTTTGCATAAATGTGTGTTAATATTGTGCACACAGTAAACATGTTTGTACGATCAAGCGATTTCTTTGTAATGTGAATACGGTTTAATAACGACTTTTGAGCGGATTATTGCCCAAAATTACCTCGATAAGTATATAGTTAAGATAAGTATAAGTTAAAAATATAATAAATTAGTATCCCTTAAAGTTGAATTTTTATTGCTCCTAAATTTAACGTTAATAAAAATAAAAAATACCATTGCAAGTCCAATACAATCATCGCTCCAACAAAAAATTGAAAACGTCATCCGACTTACTATTTTATCAAATAGTCGTAGTACAAATTAGTACATTTTGTTTAACATCTCAAAAACATTTAATAAAATATGTTGATTTTTTTACAATTATTACATTTATTTCATATTTTCTTGTAATGTTTATGAATTATGATTAATATTAAGTTATATTGTAAATTATAATATAACATTATTGTTTATTTTTTATGATAGCATTTGTCAATTGGTACATGGGCGTAGCTAGGATTTTAATCAGGAGACCCTCGCTACGCCCATGCATAGATATATATATATACTAACTATACATATGTTACGTACGTATACATTGTAATATAGTAGAGTGTATATCTGAGGAATCTTAAGCGTTTTAATCATTAGTAATTTCATCTAAATTAAATCATTTATAAGTTTAACATAATTATAATAATTATTATTATGGGAATACATATAAAAACATTATTTTTAATATTCAGGTTTAACTTCTAATATTCTAACCATAAATATCACGAATTATTATTTAAAAAATACAATAATGTGAAAAATCACAAGTATAACTATTTAGTATAAAAACAGTTAAATTATATAATACTCGTAATAATTTTTATACGACGATACATTAAAAGAAAAATAATAATAAGTCAAACTAAAACTTTGTATAACTTAACTGAGGTTTTTGCATACCAGCAATATTTTTATCAGAAAATGTTTAAGTTCAAGACATAGCATAAACATTGAACATAATTGCTCAGATACTATGTTTGCTCATAAATGTTTGTAAACTGTGTCAAAATAAGTATAGCCCCCTTTACAATTCTACTGAAAACCACTTCTTTTTTTTTACTTTTACCCCGTGTGTTATTTTATATTTTTTAAGTTATAACTATTGAATATAACTGAAATTCGTCTTGTTTTTTTCAGGACCTATGACCGTGAAAACAATGAATGAAGTTCACGAAGAAAAATGTGCGGGTTCTATGTTAGTTTCAAATCTAAAACCCTCATCGGCATATTTAGTAGCAATTTCATTTATTACGAGTAACGACCTAACTATACATTTTGAAATTCCCATTTCTACATTAAATGGACCAATATTTACATGAAAATATTATAAAACTAATTGAGTACAAATATATTATTATAATTTTTTTTTACTATAACACTTATTATTTTTAGAATCCTATTATTATTATTATTATTATTATTATTATTATTATTATATTACTAATATTATTTGCACATTATTATAATATGTTTGTACTTGAAAAAAATTAATTTTATTTAAGACAATAAGTATGACTATTTAATATCATTATTTCAAAATTTGTAACATAATTATTTTAATATTATAAGATTCATTAAACGTTGAATTTTCATATTTTCATATTATTAATAATTTATATCTTAAGTAAGAATTTAGATTCCGTATGTATATAAAAACAAAATGAATGCTCTCAAAAATAATTGTTGTATAATGTAGTCAGCATAAAATTGTGTACTTATTGTTTACTAACACAATACGCATTACTCAATGCTAGGGCGCTAGGCATTTGGTTTCAACTATTTATTTATCATAATATGTCTCAAAATTAGCTGAAAAGTATTTAATTAACAATTTAATAATTAAATGTATAACTAAATTCCCTTTTTTGTTTATAATATTTTTACACAAAATGCGTAGGTATTCAGTTTTCACTTCAAAATAATAATTTTGATATAGAAAAGAACTGTAAAAGTCTAACTTAACCAATAGATTTTTTCCATGATCTGAATAAAGGTATAAGTAAGGTAATAAGGTAATAAGTAAAAAAAATAAAGAAAAAAGATAACTATCTGTTGTACAATAGACATTTAGTGTACCTTGTCATTGAAATCACTGTAATATAGGTAAGTTTTAAATTTGTAACCAGTTATAAATTATTGAATAAAAAAAAAAAAACGATTTTAATCAAGAATTGTATGTTAGTGTTTAACCTATATTATTTAGTATATTTTATAATAATATATCGACATACTAATATTGCTACTAAAGGAATATGTTTTACTATTTTTAATACAGTAAGTTGAATTAATTTTTACCAAATTATTACTTTTGAAAATGTAATTTTGTGTTTAAAATATAATAATATACATCAAAAATTTCACGTAGTGTAAATATTGATAAAATAATATGAACTCGGTCAAAAAGGCTGAACAATTAACACAAAGTTGCTCATTAGTTTTTATCATAGCTATTTAAAAATATTAAAGATACATATTAAGCAAGAATTTTTACAAATTCAAAGTTGACAAAAAGCATCAAAATCGCGTAAATTTGCAAATAATAGTGTAGTTAAAAATTATGTAAATTATGTTTATAGTTAAGGATTAAAGTCATTTAAATCATTTAAAACAAAGTCTATTTTAAGTAATTCATGCTGAAACCAAAAAATTAAATACTTAAACGAAGACTTATGATTTTGGTTATTTTATGGTAATTTAATAATATTATTGAATAATAATATAATATTGAAACTCTTAACGTATTTTATTTTATTTAATACACACAATGACATTTTAAAATGCAGTGTTTTCGGCCAAAATGAATTCAACCTACTGTATTAACATAATATTATTGATTGTAAAATTAAAAAATTTTATAGCAATATCATAAAATATACTTGTCGTTCGCACTGGACGTTTTCGCTAGCGAATTAAAGTGTGTGACGTAAATTCCCTTTCCTTGTTAACGTTATTGCGTATTAGATAAACTGTCATTAATCATTATACATCAAAAGGTGTAAATTGAGTTGCTCGCCCAATTAGTTGCTGTCACTTTTCATTATTGATATAATTGACATCAAGTGGTCCTTAGGATATTTTCAAATTTATTATAACATTTAGTAATATTATAAATGTTGACAGATCGTTTTCTCTCATAATCGTCTTTTTTATGAAACGATTTGCTATTGAATTCGTGTTTATCACATACATGACAATGACTTACTCCTCAATAACGAGGCGAATTCGACGTCTAACATACACTGGTGCAGTTACTACTTAAATTCTATCTTTTTTTATTATTAATCAGTAAATATTATATTATTTCAACTATCGTCTTCATTATTATTATAGGTAGAATGTAAATTAACGCATTTCAATAATAATGTATAAATCAGTATGAATCATAATAAATAGAGGTTTTTTACATTTTTTGTATATCACAAATTACATTACAATAAACGGGAATTATTGCTTAATTTATATTTCATTTATGCTCATGTTGTGATCAATAATTTATGTTTTAATATTGGTACATATAATTAATTTATGTATCAACTAAATGTTTACAATACGCATATTAATAAGCTACTGGTATTTTGGGATTATCAATATTAACATAAATTATTACTATTGAATACCTACTATTACTGCTAAGTCTTAAACCAGAATTTTTCTATGAAAAATAAAGTACAACTATGAGAAAGTAGTAGTTGATTAAGATTTATGCTGTGCTCACTAGATTAATTTATTATAACCGTCCCCGACTACAGTTATTATATTATTATAAATTAGATACTTATTGTATCATTAAAACATTTTGATTTTGAATATCACACACATCTGAGCACACGGCAGAGCATCATGCAACGTGTATGTTTACACGGACCAATTTACGAAGTATTTTATCTTAGTATCTCTTATTTCTAGCTTCATTGATTTTTAAAATTAGCAACATTAATTTAAAAGAAATAACTTTGGATAGCGTGAGGAAAAATAACGTTAATAAGCGGTTAAACACGTAAATAATAAGTCGTTCTAACACGAGAGACTATTAAATTTTACATTTTCATTATTGACTAGGTAACAAAACAATAAGACACCATCCGTATAGATAGAAAAATAGATGTTTGGTTCAATGATTGGTCATATTTATATGACAAATATTAAAGTATATATTATAGAAAATATAATAATGAGTTATGATATTAAATCTACAAAGAAATTTTTTATTTTATTAATTATGTATAGTAAAACCAAATTATTTATCCGCGTTCTAAGTGGGTAGACGCTGTCTCATTGTCTCCTATAACGCTTCGCCACTGGTATTGTATTATTAAAAACTATGTGATCATGTATACAGGTATGATATATTTATACGAATATACGATTCAAATTCAAGAAGGTACTTATCCCGTTTGACGCCGGTACGTGGTTTTCCGTAAACCTATAAGTTAATTTAACTGAGAACAGCATTCACCGTGTTTCGGTGTGACGATAGATAATCCGGTCGCAGCAGAGATAATGGTGAAGAGGTCAGGTGACACTAACATGCTTTGATTTTTTTTTTTTTTTCGTAGTAATATTATGTATAAATACTTCAAGTCGTAGCCTGTGAGACTAAGAAATGATCATATCACTGCAGGTATGGTTGTAACAATAATTGTGCGATAACAAATAACGAACAAACGATCAAGTATTTGCGGTGTACTGGTGTAAACATTGTATCGGATAACGTGTGTTCGTCAATCGTAACAATAGGTATATTTCGTGTGACGGTGAGAATCAGAGGCCTTTGCCGTCGACAATGCTCCGTGCGCGACACAGACGGGAAGTCCCACATTGTTTCGTTAATGGACATAGTGGGGTGTCGCCCTTTCGCGTCGTTGTGTCCTTCAATGTCGATGGGAAAAATGGTAGACAAGTAATTATAGTGCTAGTAATATTGCTATTATTGTGGACCGTGCCAGACAATTCAAATGAATAATAATTGATAAATTTAAAAATTTAAGAAAGAAAAAATCATATTTTAATACCAATGATTATTAAAATAATAATTTGCATTATGTATAAATTTGAATTTAATGTTTTTGAATAGGAAAATACAAAACAGCTAATTTACATTTATATTATAATTTTTTATATTTATTTAATAAAAAATCAAGACAAAACATTTTGGATCAACTCTAAAAACCCTGAAATTTATTAATAATTTTCTATTATTTTATCAAGATATTTTGGATGTATTGTTTGCCTGTTATACAAAGAAGGGTCGTCCGCACAAAACGCCCACCTGCACGTATAACGTTACTGTAGCATAGCTACAACATTTTATTGTCTGCAATATTCTTACGAATACATACGTCCATACTGCGTATAAGTTTGTATGTTGTAACATGATCAATGTATTTTTTCCGATTTTCGTCAATGTGTTTATGTTGTTCAGAAATAATTATTATCTGCTTTTGTTTTTTTCTTCACTAAATAATATCCGATCAGTGACGGATCCAGAGAAGCCTAGGGGCCTCACCTTTCCCACCTGACCTATTCAACAGTCTCTTTACTTACACAAATATTTTAAATTTTGTAATAACGTCCCTTTAATCATTCCTTTCATATTTTTAGGAACACGTGATCTAGAAAGTTATAATATACATTTAGGTAGCTCAGAAGTTATTTTTTTAGAAGAGACAATTATTCAACCCTGGATCCGTCACTGAGTCGATCATTAAAAAATGATCTTAAGAGATCAATTACCTATTATTCATAGCTAATGAATACTATATTTTCTAAAACACTTAAAAGTATTCTTTTATTTTAAACATCTGTTTTAAATTATACTTTAAGTTTTTTTTTATTCTAATTTTAGTTGACGTTTACAATAATAATATTATATCTACAAATTTAAAATACACGAATAGAATGATCACTATCTGTAATGTTATGGAGACTAAATAGCTGATAAAAAAAAATGAGTACAAACATTTAGAATTTGTAATAAGTGTTAATTTCGGTCGGTATATCATTAAACATTATAATGATGTTCCTTTTTAGAAGCATGTGAAATTTCCAAAATATACTCGTACATAAATCATTTTCACAAATTTCGCAATTAAATTATTGTTTTACTTGTGATAATTTAACACTAATAAAATATAGGTAAGACTTAAGGTCGTATGATAAGTATTTCACAAAATGGAATGTTTAATATGAATAAGTATTAGTCACACACAGCGGTGCAATAAAATTCAAGTAACATTCGATTACCTATAGCCGACGTGTTATTTGTTGTTCTGGCGTTCTATGTGACAAAAATCACAACACAATATGGCGCCGTCCTAAAACAAGTTTGAAGTTACATATTATATTAATAAACCTGTTTTTTATATGACATACAATGCCGGTCGCGGCCACGAACACAGCAAAATATAGACCCTCCACTCCGCGTTTAATTGCTGGACACCATTTTATACACTATTTATCTTTTACTTGGTAACTTATAAGCGTTGAAACTATTTGAAATATTTTACTCTCTATAAATGTATCAATGAAAAATATAACAAATCAAATTTTTTTAATTAAAAATTAACATACTTAATAATTTTCAGAAATGTTAGTAGGTACAAATCTGTAGTATATTAAACTATTAAAGTATAGTTACTTAATTTATAAATATATGAAACTATTTATTTTCATATTAACGTTAGGACTACAATCATATTTTTACAACTCTAGCCTTAGAAATTGCAAAATTTAATTAACAATTTATTAAAAAACTATCTTTTAAAATTTTCAAATGAGATAGGGATGGTGCAGCTGATAACTATAGAATAATAATAATCAACGTGTTTATGATATCATAACTTTTCAACGACGTGATTGTTCATCTATATATCTATCCATCCATTGTGTTAATTCTTTGGTTAGAGAAAAAAAATAAAACAAAATAACTTATAACTAAGTTTCCATCATTACGTTTTAACTAATGATCAGTGTTGCATACTAATAACAAATTGAAATGATTTGATCGGTCTGACATAATACATCAATTAAATTTAATTAGTCACTTGAATAAATCCTGCTATGTTTAAATTAATACAACTTTTCCAATTGCTCGTAATAATTATAAGTAGAATACCGATTCTTATATTATAGGATAATACCGTAAATGGAGGCCGATAAGATAATTGTATTTTAGTACCTACGTAATAACGATATAGGTACTTACCTCACAGTCAGCGACGAACCAAAGGGGGTCATAGCGAAATCACCCCCACCTCATTCAGCAATATTTAATTTTCAGTCGGCAAAATGAAATTAAAAGTTATTTAATAGTTAAAAAAAATTTGGAAATTTAAATTTTAGTCGGCAATTTTGAAGACTTACACCCCTCACGATTTTTTTCCGAGATTTTCCCTTCGTACAATGGACATAATATTCACGGTTACACTGTGTAGAAATACAAAATAAAAGCGGACAAGCGCGATGTCCAGGTTTGGCAATATTCAAGACACTTAAATGATTACAGTTATATTATTATATTTGTATCATAGCGTTAATATCTAGTGACATTGCTGATGTATATAGTTTTCGTCTAGATACGTCGTATTAATATTGTTGGTTGAATAATAAATTAATAATATTCAAGTAGGATGTCAGGAGTTAGGAGGGACAGACATTACATTTGATTTAATAAAGACCAATTTATATTCCACCACCACCAGAGAAAATTTTTATAATAAATACGTCGAGTCTCTACATCATTCGTTTAAACGCTAATAATTTATAGTTCAGTATGTTCTAGCCTTTTGGAACGACTCCTTCGTTCGTTCGAGGATTAGCGCCCAACTATCAGGTAAATTTCATCCACATAATTTTTGTATATCAGTTATTTTATTAGTAATATAAATAATTTTTATTATGTATATCGTTTATGTTGAGCGTGTCTGTTCAAGATAATGCCCAAGGCTTTGAATTTATCAATATAGACATTAGGGACTTGGTCAATTTGACGATTTATTCTTTGACTTCGATTCTTCTAAATTTATCGACCAAAACTTACTTGTAAGTCGTACTCCGATAATAGTGCGAATGTATAGAAAATAAATCAATTTAGAATTTACTATGTCATAAGTAAGCGCGACGAATCAATAATCACCATTAAAGATATGTACCTAAATTGTATTCTTGTTGTATAAAATATTTGAGTGAACGCAAATAAATTCTAAATTTTTTTAAGTGATTTAAAATTTAAATGATATTGATTGGTGTATATATCATTAATGAGCATTTAATAATTAATTAATAATCAATATTAAAATTTAAAGTATAAAAATCGTTTCGTATTAATTGTTGACTGCTAAAACCTATGTTTGTTTTAAATGGGGGTTATCCATTTGCGCCAAAAAAAATTAATTCGTT
Organism: Melanaphis sacchari; assembly: GCF_002803265.2. Classification (NCBI taxonomy): domain Eukaryota; kingdom Metazoa; phylum Arthropoda; class Insecta; order Hemiptera; family Aphididae; genus Melanaphis; species Melanaphis sacchari. The sequence continues at coordinate 2,120,999 of NW_020271143.1, read as the reverse complement.
TTGGATACAGCCCATTTGCGTCATAATAAAAAGGTGTATTGTTTCTGACAGCCCAATCGCGCTAAATTTACCTACGTAATCATTTTACATTAATCAATTGGTTATTTAAAATCGTAAAATTGACTATGATTATTGATAGCTTATAATTTTCAAAAAAATATAAACTTATTAACTATTTATTACCTATCTATTGTTTAAAATAATTTGTATTATTATTTATTGGCTATTATTTCTAAAAAATTCATACTATTGACTATAATTTAAATAAAATTGTTTTGATTATTATTTGAGGAAAAAATATATTACTTTATTATAATTATACCAGGTACATTAAGCGCAAATAGGCTGTCGGTAAAAACCGGTAAATGTTAGTTGCGTCCCGATAAAAAGGTCCCGAAAATAACATACATAAGTTGCGGCTCGAGTTCCTGTCATGTATTATCATATATATTATCATTCAAATTTTTACCTTATTAAATTTAAGTCTTATAAGTTATCAGTTATAATAAAAAAATATACTAAAATCAATAATAATTTAAAATGTAAATAATAACAATTAATATAAAATGTATAAAAAGTTTAAAAACCAATATTTTTAACCATATAAATATTATGACAGTAATATAGACAGTCCTAAGACTTTTAAAATAAGACGGCAAATATTTGTCGAACATTTGTAACATAAATAAGTTTTAAATTTTAACAAGTTGACTGGTAAGCTAGTTGAAGTAAAATTGTTCCAGACGCTTTGAAAGTTAAATTTAATATTCGTAAATTTCTCCGTCTGCACTATCTGGAACATTATAGTTTATCATTAGATATATTGTTATGAAAATCTATTTGAATGCTACATATTAGTTTTTACAACAATATAAGTCGAATTAATTAGATTTAAGAAAAAAAAGAGAGAGTTAAATTAACTTCTCATATCCTTTTGTAACATTTTTAGAATTTTTCAATGGATTTTTTTCATATTATTATTTTTATTGAATTACCGCTTTTATTAATTAGTGATATGTCCGTTTTATTGAAGTAAAATACTAAACATTAATTTAATATTACTGTAATTCATTCAATAATATAGGTATTTTGTCACTATATGTAGTTAAGTTTAGTTCTCAAAGCGAAAATGGTAAGAATTATATAAAATTATTGAAGTCATTGTGTGTGATTAGTGAGAGTTAAATATAATGATCATACCAGTCAACTTGTTAATACAAAAAATAACCGGGACGCAATTTACATCAAAAAGATACATTGGGACGCAACTTACAGTCACCTGTAAAAACATACCTTTTTCATTTTGGCGTAAAAAAGCTGTACGCAAAATTAATTAATTTTTTTTTTTGGTACAAATGGGCGATGCCCGTTGTAAATGTCTAATTAAATTCATAATTTTTTACAGTGGTTAGTTAGTGAAGGTAATAAATTTATTTTTGTATTATTTACTGAATTACAGATTAGGTATTTGGGATGTAGTATATTTTCGTTATTTTTAGTATATTATTTAATAGTATTTTCCATTTGACAATATACCTACGTCAATTATTAATCTGTTTAAAATCATATTTGTTCGACTTTTTTCAGAAATCAAAGTTTAATAGAAAATAAAATAAACAGATATCAAATATTTTACCTCTATTTCATAAAGCAAAATAGTATTACTCTGTAAAACAATAAGTTTAAGATCATTCATTATTATTTACTTACTCTATATAATAATTTTAAAATTGAATATACCTAATAAGTAATAAAAAAAAGCAATTTTTTTTTTTTTATCATTGTATTTTATAATTTTAGGACAAAATATAGCGTATATTTAAAGATTTGTTAAGTTGTATTATAAAAAATATATGATAATTCTTTTAATTATAGTTCTTTAAATTTCTATCCATACTAATCATTAGTTTATTCGTATTATGTGATATTTAGTGTAATACTTATCTTTTATTTGATTAAATCACTAATATTAAAATTCATAAAATAAATGACTTTATTAATGTTTAGTTAAATGAATAGATAACATATATTATTTGTTTATAATCACATTTAAAATTTCGTTAAGTTAAACACATGTCATATTATATCCTTAAATTTTAACCTAAACAATAAGCATAGAATTCCATTTCCACCAAAAACAAAAGTGTTCCATTTACTGTAAATATTTATGTTACTTGTGAGCATTTTTACTTACTCGGAGTTACATGAAAAAAATTGACTTATAAATAATTTAACAAATAGTTTTTAATAGTGAAACTATATTGTTCGCGGATTAACAATGTTTTTTACTAAATATTTTTAATACGTAATATTATGGGAACACTCTTAATTTTCACCTAAAATTAAAATGTATATTAACTATTCATAGTTGTTATAAGTAGATAAATTCAGAACCAACAATTATTTTTTTATTGTTATGTTGAAAACTAAACGGCATTTTAAGTCTAACTTGATTAACAAGACTATTCAATTTAGTTACAATGACTAATGAGTGGTGTAGTTATGATTTTGTTCTAAGGGGGGGGGGGGGGGACATATAATTTATTGGTAAGTATAAAGTAAAGGATCTTATAACCATGCCCTTACAGCTCTATATTGCACATTATATTGTAGTTATAATATGACATGGGTAATTTTATAATTTTAAATCGAGTATCTATATGTCAATGCATTAAACATTAAAAAAAATAGTTTGGGGGGGGGGTCTATTTTCATTATCCCCCCTTTTACATAACTACGCCACTGTCTTATTAGCTAAGCTAGTGGTGACCAAGTACGGCTCATGGGCGAAATCTGGCCAACCATAATAATTAAAATTAGAAAATAAATATTTTAAAAATGTAACGTTTGTAAAAATTAATACTTAATATTTATATTTAATTTTAGAACATTATTTTTAATATTTAATAAATAATTAAATTTATCAATATACCTAGATTAAGATGTGCCTAAAATGAAATGTAACATTCAATTCAAAAATAAAGTTTAAATTCTTAGCCTGCCGAGATTTTTTTTGATTTTTTTTTAGTTCTCAGTAAAAAAAGATTGGTTACCACTGAGCTAAGTTAATAAATATTATTAATAAATTATATGTTATATATGTGATGATTTTTCATCTCGAATTAATTTAATGGAATTAATTTAATAATATCAAACGCTTTAAATTGACCAGTTCAAAGGTTTAAATTGGTTAACAAAAGGTTACTTAAAGTTATTATTGTATCCAGTTTTTTACTCTCGTATATGACATAATTCAATAATCAGGATGGATCATGTAGGTACCAGTATACAGAGAAGCGAGAGGTGGAAGGATATCATATTTAATATAAAATATTAATTTAATAACAATCTATTTATATTGTGCCACTGCCAAATAAATAATAATTTCCCAAGACTGCTGAGCAACGTAATACATTTCAAATTTATTTAAAGTTAATAATATTTTATCATTAATTATAAATAGTTATTTTTTTTTTTAATATAAAAATAGTATTATAAGTATTTAAAAAAAAATAAATATTTATTTATATAACTATTTGAAACTCTATATTTTTTTCACGATCAATGGATTTAAAGTTTTTAAATATATTCATTACTTTCATAATATACTTTATATTATACGCAATTATTACTCTACTAATACTTATAGTAAGCAGATAACCAAGGCCCAAGTTATATTATTGAGCCTATTTTATGGTACTTACCTACTTGCTTTACTAAATACTACGTAGCTTGGTTTTAACAATAGTGAACTTGAAAAATATTTATTCACCATACATGTTTACAGTGCTTTGACGATATACAAAATATAATTTTCTTTCCATAGCTGAATTCGGTAAATTTACTCAATCCCTGCATTTAATTTTTGTACCTTTTGGTATATTGGATATTTGTTTTTGAATGTTAATTTTTATTTTTAACAAATCAAAATTTTAAATAAATGTTGGAGATGCGACTGAGCATTGATTTCTGTTTATACTTACCCAAGACTTATAAATTTCCTACACTGAATTATATTTAGGGTTTCTTGTTTAAATATAATATTAATTCTTGTGGACTGGTGTGGCGCGTTAGTTGGCCTCAGTTGCTAATGTGTTCTAAGGTCTAGCATCGTCTGGCGTTACTAGGCTCGGATGGGTGACCACCCGATTTCTTAGTAACGAATCCATTGTACGCACATATACACAACATGACGTGTTCCGACCTTACAAAAACCTTACACAAAAAACCTAATGTACCTTTCTACAGCTAATGGCCTTATTAACTAGACTTAAGAAAATCAATAAATAAATAAATAATAGTATTGTCAATAGCCATTCTGATTAACTGTGGACATATGGTAAATTTTGTATAATAGTACTATATCTAAATATTTTATCAATTATTAGTTAATAATGTTATTATATACATCTATATTTATTTATAATATTGAACAGAGATATAAAAAACGAAATGCCACAGTAGAGCTGAGAGTACAATTATGCTTATACGTACGTAATACTACTATTCACTAATTTCACTATGATGTTTTTAATAACTACTAGCGTTAATAAACTACGAGTATAAATAATTCAATTTTAAAAACGCTTTTTTATAACTTTTTCAAACAAATATTTTTTATTTTATTTAAATTCTAATAATAGAAGTTAGAAAATAACTATGGTAATTTTACTTTTGATAAAAAATACTAAACTTGGCAAAGAAAAACGTCTAAATTCCTATATTTCACGTGTATTAGACAAAAACAGAAACAGTCGATATTGAATCCCCTTAAAATATGTTTTTCCGGGAGGGGGGTTAAGTGAGATATTATAATAATCTTTTGATTTTTACATTAATCTTAACTGATAAACGTAAGTTTCTGCAAAAATTAAGTATAATTTGTTTGTTCTGTGTGTCGTAAATTAAAAATGTTTGATATTATGATACATCCATATTTAACATTTTATATTTATTTTTTTATAAATTTTAAAATTTTTTTATTGTCATATATTTCAGGTTTAATAGCAGTTATCAATAATTACTATAATAAATCGACTTTGGATGGTTATATAAACATGGTTCGACAAATTTCTTCAGAAATAAACCGACCGAGTTTGCCGCCACTTTCAAAACTATACACTACGTTAACATTAATAATATTACTAATTGATTTAGCATATTCTTCTGTAACATGTGGTCCCGATATAAAATCAGTCGGAGGTAAGAAATAGTAATTTATTTAAATGTTTATTAATTTGTTATACATTATTAAATGGTAATAAAAAATTCTCTCAGTGATGTGCTATCCTGTTTTTTTAGTGGATATTTATTAGCAATCCAATGAATTATATTATTTAAGTAATATAATTAATGATTAATGTATCTTTAATCAAGTATATTATGAAAATTATAGGTACGGTCCCAAGTGGTGACATCATATTAGAATATGGCAGCGGCGTTCCCTTGGAAATCACATGCATCTTACAATCCGATACCATTATAGTGCAGAACTTATTTCGTGATCGAATGGATAGTAATAATAAAACCAAATTTCCAAGTCATAGGATCGTGTTTTATAAGAACGACGAAATCGTTCCCAGACAATATGTGACAATCGTCAACGCAACAGCGGCTCAGCTTCGCATCCCAAACCCCCCAGCTGGTCGAAATACATATTATTGTACACTATTACTTGATTATGAACCGCGACAAAATGACAGCTATGATAAATCTGATGGCAATGACTCGTCTACTATATTATCTAGTGATTCATCCACATTTCCTCCTGTTCAACTTGCAACTACTAGCTCGGTAACGAATGAGTCTCATCAACTGGGATCACAACTTGGGGTGTGTTTGAATACTGTCTATGTTGGACGTAAGTTAACCACAAAATTCAGACCTATTTTATTCTGATTGTACGATAGATCATAATCATAACAAGAATTTCTATAACTTAACGACTCTTGGATCGTTTATGAATGATAACTTAATAACTTTGTTTTATTCTTACATTTTTTTTTTTTATGATTTATTACATATATTAATTTTATAAGGATTAGAAACAATAATACTTTAAGAAGTTGAAAATATTCTAAAAATCACTGCGTGCTCCTATCTAATTATAATACGATAGAAAGTAATGATAAATAAATACATGTAAAATATTTAAACAACTTTGGTATATAAAGAATAGATTATTTCATTAACACAATTTTTCATGATTTTATTATCACGATAAACAATAACCATCTTCAATTCATAATTCAAATTATATAAAAAAAATTATATATATATGATATTTATAATATTTTATATTTGCTTAGATAAACCGGAAATCATAAGAAATTTTTCATGTATTTCTTATAATTGGGTTAGTTTGAGGTGCAATTGGAATCCATCAGAGAACGCAATCAAAACTACTTATTCATTAATATTCAGATTACCTGGTCGTGCTGGAGGCAGGTAATGTATAACAGTTGCAAATAATAATATTTTTTGTTTATCAAATGTAATTTTTTTTATTTATAGAATCTTCATAAATTGCCCAACGGATTCAGATATCAGAGAAAACACTTGCTATTGGGATTTCAATACTACGCCCATGTATAGACAACCGTACGAGTATTACGATTTCAGATTAAACGGTCAAAATGTATTAGGAAATACATCAACATTCATCAACTTTCATCATTATGCCAATAGTATATTTATATATTAAAATTATATTTCACTTTATGAACAAAGTATTATGTAACGTTATATAATTTTTTTTTTTAATATTTAGTTATTCCTGCGAGGCCTATAAATATCACCATTATCGATAAAACAGAATCGAGTGTTATGTTGAGGTGGTCTGTAGGAGCAATGACTGACTTTCCACGGGAACTAATTCATAAGATTGAGTATAAGTCACAGTGGGATTCCAATTTTGAACAATGGCATGTAAGTGTTCAGTGATCCATAAATAAAAATAAAAATTAAATTATTGTTACAATTTTTTTTCAGTCTATAAATATAAGCGACAAGTGTAATGCTCCAATACTCTCCAATAAAACAAATACCTTTCTGTATGATATGAATTGCCAAGAACGTGATGATGATTTTTATTATTTTAATGTCACTAATCTAAAATATCCATTCACATATTACGATTTTCGCATATACGTACGTTCTTCACTTGCCAACGGGGAAGATAAGTGGTCTCTTCCTGGTTGTATAACTTTGAAAACAAAATCTTCAAGTGAGTTTAGTACTTAAGTTAATATATTTTATTGACTATATTTTATAAATACTAATATTGAGTTGGGTTACTCAACTGTAGGTATTTGTAATATTATGTATCTTATAAACTAAATCAGTGTAATAAAGTATGAAAATATAAGTTATTATTTTGTATACAATTATAATTCATCATTTCATCATATTTTTTTTAGTACCAAAGAGGCCTCCAACAATTGATGTTGGGAGCTTTGAGTGTATTAGGTCACGAAACGATAAAACAAAAAGAGACGTGTTCATTTATTGGCAAAAAATTGATGACAGAGAGAAATGTGGTGATTCGTTTGAGTATCGTGCTTACTATAATTTGAACTCAAAAAAAAATGAAACCATGTAATTATTCCATATTTATAAAGCTTTCTGATTTTATTTATTGTAACTTTTAAATCCATACTATTATTTCATTTAAAATTATAGCATTTACAGTAGCAATGAAATATATGAAAGTTATGCCAAGTTTCAAGGACTCAGTACTTCGGTTGGTTACAACTTTACAGTGTATTCATCCAACAACGAAGGTTTGTCGACAGAATATTCAACAATTTACGTACCTAGTGAATCAGAGAGTAAGAATTTGAAAAATATACCGTTTGTTAATACATGTACCTTAAACTTTTGATTATTACTAGGACTTGAAAAACCAATATTACTTACAAAAATGGTATTTGATCAACAAGGTGTTTTTGAACTATCCTGGAAAAATTCTGGTTCTACAAAATTGTCCACTCCTGATGAACAGAATTATTATACATTATTCTGGTGTGAAAATGTTAAGGGTCATCCGTACCAGTGTAATGTACGTAAATTAATAAAAATAATAATTTTTAAAATACAATTAGTTAACTCGTTATAACGAAAATTGGATTTTAAACTAATACAAAAGCTTCTATTGAACATGTATTGATTATAAAAATGAACATTTTATCACAGTTTCTTTTAAAGATTTTATTTTTAAAATGACAAGCTGTCATCAAAAAGGTTTATGACAATTTTTTTATAACTTATGTTATAAAAGTAACAAATATTTTATTTTATTTTTCACACATGATGAACCCAAAATAAATACAAAAACATGCAATTTGAAAATAATTATTTATAGCAATTTATTCTGTAATAGTTTTTTTTTTTTTTTTATGAATACATTATAAACACTTGGATATTTAACTGAATATAGTAAGGTACTTACACTGTTTTTTATTCGTTTTTCTCCACAGTCCGAGAAGAATAGTTAACTCTTACAAGGGTAGCGGTAATCTTATACAACACTAGATAGAGTTAGTTCCTAATGTTCCTTTACAAGCTTTAATTTAAAAAAGAATATTTTACATAAAAATTGTATTAAGCAAACAAAATAATATAATTTTTTTAAATATCAGCCTTATAATTATGATGTTATTATATAATGTTTATAAAAAGATTTAATTTAGTTAAAAAAAAAGTTCTTAAGAGAATAACCTATTAGGAATCTTGTATTCGATTTAAAAACTATTTATTGAAAAAAAAATATTTTTATCCACATACATTTTAAACGTCTATAAATAACACAAAGATCTGAAATATTTTGAAAATGATAATGTGTTTAAATAATAATAATACAAAAATATTTAATGAGAATTTCATATCTCTACGGTTATTCCATTCAAAATTGTCTAACAACGACTCAAATTATAATGTTTACAAAATACATACTGTTTAAAATTTTTAAATATCGTCAAAAACGAATAAGTTATAAGCGTCTAATTTCTTACATTGGATTTTTTAAGTTATTTCAAACTTGTGCAGTCAAATAAAAATTAGGACAGTAGTCTGTGGCGGATCTAGGGGCCTAGAGCCTCGTCCCCCACCTCAGATCTCTTCAACAGTCTTTTTACTAACACAGTTATTTTAAATTGTGTTATAACGCATTATAATTGATTACATAATATCTATTTTGGAAACTATTGGGAATTTTATTACCGTTGTTTGGATAAAAATATTATAAATAATTTTTTATTTTTAAATAAGTGCAGATTATATTTTGTATTATAGAAGTTTTTTTTAAATAAAATAATTAAAATTTATAACAGTCTAATTATTATAGGTACTTAACTAACATTTATAATTCTTAATCAAATAATAAAATTAATAAATTTCCCTTAACCATTTCTTTCATATTTTTAGGAACATGTGAACTAGAACATTATAATGTATACGTGACTCAGAAGTAATTTTTTTTTAGGACCCCATCTCCCCCCCACAAAAAAAAAACCGTGGATCCGTTACCGACAGTGGTAGGTTTTAAGACCTATGAATGAAAAAAAATACTACGATAAAGTGGTAGTATCTGAAAATCACGAATGTCTAGTGTACCACAACACCTGGGGTACAAGTGTACAACTAAATACTACTTCTTCCCTTCATTCATCAAAAATAATCATGTTTATGCATTTTATACCTGAAATACCTACTCTAGTATTGCGAATTATGTATTTTACAGGGCTATGTAAACTGGACGCACGTCCCTGGTACAGAATTTCGTCGCAACGTCACTATATTAAATTATAGTGCTAACAATCATTATCAATTTGCAATAAGTGCTAACAGCCGACGTTTACTAAGTAATGATACCAATAGTTATCATCAAAACAATTATAACAGTAGCGGAATGGTGTGGGAATCGTGTACAATACAAAATAATATAAGTATTAAGATTTGTTATTTTTGTAGTTAGTGATAAATTTTTTGTAATTTATCGATGTTCATTTTGTACCTATTTGTTTGTTTATGGTTGTATAGCTGCTAGAAAAATCGAGAACGTTTGGGTTAATGTAATCGGCTCGACATTTATTGGTTTGAAGTGGAATATTGACTGTACTGACAGGATTGGTTTGGTTGGTGAATACCAAATATTTTATTGTTCTGTTGTTTCCATTAGCAGTAACATTTGCCATGGTAAGAATATGTAAAAACTATTTAATGATGTTGCATAACCATATTATAATTAGATTAAGATTATTTCATTTTCTATCACTGAAAAGATTGAATAAGAAATATTAAATTAGCTTACTTGTTGTTATTAATGCCTCAGTACATAGATTGTCAATTCAAATGGTTGTACATACAAAGTAATTTATTATTTTATATGTGAGATTAAAGATTTAAATATTAAAACTGTAAAATTATAATATTTACATTATTCATTCATGACACATCTTGGTATATACCTACACGAATAAGATTGATAGACATATTTGAGTAATCGGTAAAAATAATGAACACATTAATGTAATAATTTAATTTTTATCTAAATAGTATTTAATACAATTTGCACAAAAATAATCTATCTTATCTACTTATCTTATGATTAAGCTTGTAGGTACTTCTAACTTAACAACTAGCATTATATATTAATTTAAAAAAAAATTATCTATCGAAAATCATCCAACAAAATCTATTAAGGTTGACAATTGGAATTTACTTAAAGTTCAAATTGAAGTTTAAATTGAACTTCGTGTTAAAATTTAACTTCCTTTCGACGAAATACTCATTTATCGCGTGCAAAACGTTCGTACGGATAAAAGAATAAGAAGCAAAAACTTCGATAGTGAAATGTGGGTGCGATATTAAATGCAGTAAATTTAATGTGTTTTAATAGAAAAATATTTTATTGTCAATTTTCGACTAATGTACGATGTTAGTGTAATAACATAATAACATAATAGTTGCCACAGTGAGTTTATATAGTATAATTAGGCATTAGATGATTGGGTACCTATATCTAGTTGTTTTATTTAATATGAATTTTTTATACCCACTAATATTATGATTTATAATTTTTATGAATCTATTTTGTATTTTAGGATCTATGTTGTCCAAAACAATCAGCAGAGAGGCGGCTCAAAAAGACGGAGGTTTCACCTTGTTATCGAATCTTAAGCCTTATACAACGTACATTGTTTCTATAGCAATTAGTACAAATTATGGAAAAGGAATACACAGCGATCCTTTACTAGTTACCACATTACGTTTAGGAAGAGGTGAGTGTCTTAAACAAGAATATACCATGTTTATACAACAAATAATGAAACATAGTTATTATTTTAATGCATGAACTGTTCGTGGTAACTGGTAGCTCATTTATAATGCAATAATTATTCTTATTTTAAAATAGTTTTAATTTTATAACAAATATAGATACACATACACAATTTGACTTCAATTAAGAACTTCTACATTGCTTTGCATTCAATTACGATACGCAACAATACCGACATACCTAGATAGTAAGTATAGTATTAGTACTTCGTCTTTAAAACAACTACTGCAAACAAATAGTGACACCATTGTATCTTGTGTAGTTGTATAATATAGTATGCACTCATAAAGTTTATTATTATCTACCTCTTATAATTTACACTTTTTTTTCATTTAACGTTATTATGGTTCAGTCATTTATGTATACCTACACATTTTTACTTTATATCATTTTTTTTTTTTTTTTTATCATTGAATATAATATTGTTATCAGCATTAGATACCTAAATATAAATTAAAATAAGTAAAAAAAGAATAATATTAACAATGTTTTCGATTTACCTATCAATATTATAATTATTATAACTATTCACAAATGTAGTATCAGTAAAATATTAAATATAAAATCAAATATTATCAATACTTGCTTATTAATTATTTATTATTTCCCTGTATTATTAAATATATGTTTTTTGTTTTCGATTTCTTAATCCTTGAATACATTCACGACCGTTACGGTATTCATATCGCAAGTTACTATCACGATATCATAAAATATATTTATGTGTGTAAAAAGATTGTGCATACCATGGGTCAAATTTCTGACAAGCCCGTCGTTAAATGACATGCGTTAGATTTAACATATTCTTATTTAGTACAACAAATGGCAAAAGTTTTGCTTTTAACGTTGTCATAATGATTTTAATTGCATTTTAGGTCAATGGTAATAATTAGCGACTGTGAGTTTTTAAATTCCAAATTTAATATCTGAGTACAATTTTTAGCTTTTTAGTATCATATATTATAATATTAAATATTTAAGTAAGTACCTATAATTCTACAGGTTTCAATTTTTATGCATATGTATTTATGTATGAACTATGAACACAGTACCTAGCTAATGTTTTATGAAACGTTGCTATTGTGTATTTTATTTATAATATGAAATTATATTTATCAAGTGAGGGCATACCATTTAATTATTTATATAAATTTGGTAATACATTCAATTTTGTATTCCTTGTCAAAGTATAGAAGGTTTTACACTTAGTGTTAGCAGATACCTGCTAAATAAAATACAAAATTTTAACCACACTGATCCAGAATGCAAATTTATGTGTGTATATTTATTTGTAATTTTTTTATTTTTAACTGTCTACCACAATTTACTAGAGTTTGGCATACATTATAAATTTACAATTTCCCTTTTAAGCCAACATTGTCTGCGATTTGACGCAGTCGAATTGCCTACCTGTGAAGTTAAAATGCGTTAACTAGATTTTCACAGGTGATAATTGTTCGCTTGAAAATCAAACGCTCGAATCGACTTAAACTTGTTTACGTACAGAACAGCACAACAATATCAACATCAGGAGGTATAACAATCCGTTGCAGTCGGATTGCTCAGCCAGGTATTGACATACACCGGTTAATAACTGATAGCTAGACCCTCAAATACCATTTTCGAAATGCATTTATTTATTTTATATACACAAAAGTACCAAGCAAACGACGGGAAAAGATGTATTATACCTGTGATAACCGACCGCCAGACACTCGAATTCGATTTTCAATACTTTCATAGACTTTCTTTTACGCGTTTAAAACGACTCTGTCTAAGTATAAACCATCAAATCAGTGGTGCAAACATCGTTATCACCGGTTTCGTCATGAGACTTAACTATTGACTACAATACTTTTCTAACTACGGTTTTATTCAAGTCCTGTCTCCGACCTAGGGTATTAACTTACATCGAGTTTCACTAGACCCAGTGCCATATTTATACAACGACAAATGGGACAATTATACCGGCCCACTCAAAAGAGGGGCCCACCGATTTCAAACAAATACAATTAATTGTATTCCTTTTTATCACACTTTGGAAAAACAAAATACACTTGCATTTTACTTAGATATTTTGTTGGGATATTAAGTATAATGAGTAATGACTTTTTCCCGAAAACGATGGCCTTAAAACTGAAATTAAATTTGACTTAAATATTAAACATTTAGTTTGATATACAAGTATAATAAATAATAATCGAAATACTAATTCTTGTTAAAAAAAAAAAAAAAAAAGTTGACTTTTTAATTAATTTAGTTTGTTTTTAACTTGAATAAATATTAAACATTTAAAGTGTAGTGTTCTTGCATATCAAATAATCATATTTTTGACAATTAAATGTTATTCTATGATCCAACTACTCGTTTATAAACAACTAATCACATATAACATTAATTTAAAAATATGTTCCGCATACATTTTATTTTGGCATTGAAAAAAATAAAAATGAACAACTTGGGGCCCAAAATTGTAAATTATACGTACTTGGCCCGTGGATCGGTAATTCAGGCACTGACTAGACCCCCTCGAAGGCGGCTTCCATAAATCCGGAATCGAGTTTCACCGGCCGCTAGTAATATCAATAAAAGCATATATTTCGTTGTCAAGATAAGATTCTCACCTGTGGGATTGATAATAGATAAATCTACTCCAATGCTAAAGCTGACAACATAAAACGGATTCTGCTGAACGAAAATTTGCCGTGTTGTATGTAAGACGGAGACAGCGCATGCGGGTCTCAAACACTAAAATATGTTCACATCAGTGCTCCCGAAATCGAGTCCCGAGTACCAGGAGTGCAGTATGAGCGCAGTGGCTTATCGGCGCGCCGTATGGTTTCCCACCAAAGTTGCCCGGGTCGACTTAATCAGACCATTCGCGTACGTCAGCATTCTAAAAAATCTCCCGAAATTGAGTCCCCGAGTACCAGGAGTGTATGGGTGAACTCACTGTATAGTGTCCTACCAGAGTTGTCCGGCTCGACTTAATCGGACCACTCGCACGCACATTCCGAGTCTCCCGAAATCGAGTCCCCGAGTACCAGGGGCGTATGGGTTTAGTGGCGTCTCGTTCTACGGTTTCCTACTGCCAGTGGCGGCGACGGCGGCAGCGGTTCAAAGTTTCAAACACTCCGACTACGTTCCTGTTACATACAAATTATATTATAATTGTTTGTTTCCATTGAATGACAAAATAACAATAAAAAATATTTGATGCACGATTTAACACTTGTTACTTTGTTAACAAAAAAAAAAAAAAAAAAAATTGAATAGAAATATTTTAAATAAAAGTAGGTAGGTTGAGATATTGAATAATATGATATTTGGTGATGAAGGTTTTATGTTAATTTTTTATTAAATATATTTCGTACCTGTTAATAGTTTATTTAGTTATAAAATGTATCTAGTTTTTTATTGTTAGGTAGGTATTCACTATTCAGTTTAGTATTAATCGTATCTATGAATGTATTGTATATCGAGTTTATTTCATAATTATTGTTGTCATTATTTATGTTTTTGTTAAATACTTAACTTAACTCTGTATTACTATCGCAATTAATATTGATATTATTTAATGTTTAGTGATTTTTTTTTATTTAATTGACAATTGTTTAGAATGATGGCTTTATAGATTGGAAAATAAAAATATTTTTGTTTTGTTGTTATTAATTATTCTGTTTTCTATATTCATTCCATCAACTTCACTTTTTCTTGGCTATAATTTAACTAATTGAAATGACGCGTTACACTGTAATCAAATTTATTTTAAATATCTGTGTTTAGCCTGATGTCATGCTACTCATTTTTAAGTCTGAGAAAATGAAATGATTTATGAATCATATCAATTTTATTGTGAACAAAATAAGTGTTAATATTAATTAAATGTATTTATGTTTAATGTTTGGTTGAATAATCATTTCTTATACTTAATCGTTGAGCATAATAAAGTTTACAATGTAGGTCGATATTTCAAATTTATAATAGTAAAATTCATAGCATTGAGTATATATAGTTCTAGAATATATACTATATATACTCAATATTAATAGTTATACTTGAACCGAATACACTAATCATTGTCAGATTCTGTTAATATAATATTAACTTTTTTATTACCTGATTGAGTGGTAGGTACTCTAGAATTTTTAATTCTAGCAGTACCTATTCCTTTATATTGTAATAACTACTATTTCTATTCCTTTTTATACAATTTCATTTTTATTTATGGTTTTTGTGATTTGAAGAATTATCAGCAATTTTTTAAAAAGTTAAATCATTCGGGTGATTTTATTGGGGCATTTACTAGTTATTTTATAAAATTATTACTTAAAAAAATGGTAAAGTCGATTCTACATAATTAGGCAGTTTTTGCAGTAAAATGCTGTATCTGTTTATAAGTTATGATAAATATGTATAATAAATAATATTATGATAATATTTTTAACAAAATATAATATTATATAAACACAATTTAGCTATTTTCTCCTTTAAAAGGAAGAAGGAAAAAAATTTTTGTAATATATATATAAATGCTCACCATTTTATAGTACTTTTTTCACCTTTATTCACTTTTGTTTTGATATTAGAGTATGATAAATAAAAGAAATTAATATACATCTCTCTTTTTATAAAAATGAAACAAAGAATAAAAAACTGCACTGAAAGGTCTCAGTATAGATTTAGATATCTTTTCTTGAGTTACCTATTTGTTATACTATATATGCTAATGTCTAAGTATTAACTATCATAAGATGCTTCTAGTTGTAATTTATAAGTTTTCAGCTTAAAATACATCTTACAATAAAAAGTAGGGAATTTCAAATAATTACAAAAACAAAATTGTCTGTTCACTCATATTAAACATTTATAAATATTTATAAGAATATAAAAATTAAGTACTATACAATCACTTTAACGGGTCAGAAAATCAATTCTACAGTCCCATAATATAAAAAAGGCCCAAAGATTGTGAAAAAAGCGAACCTTAGAAAATAGAAATGAGAGGTGAGACGTTGACTGTGAATGCGAAAATATTCAATAGTTCATTCAGACAATGGCACACCTGTTATATTTTATTATATTTAATGCATTTATTATTCTTTTATAATACATTATATAATACACTTAATCAGTATCACACAAGATACGTAAAAACAATAATAGAACTGTGGCACATCACTTACATGACATACGTTTGATAGGAATAACAAAAGTTAAGTTGGTGATTAGAAATTAAAATAATTTATTTTATATTTATGAAATTAAAGTAGAATTTTTTTGTCAGTTTAAAATGGTACGAAATTCGAGTCAAATACATCTTATAAAATAGTATTTGTTAGCTAATTTTACCTACACAAAATCCCTATGAGAATAAAATTAAAAATTAACAGTCACGATTATATTGTGCCCACTAGTTTTGAGGTATCTAAATATAATGAGAATAAATTATTGTTGTTTGATAAATGGGTGCAAGTTGATCAAAAATCAAATATTTTGATTATTATTACTACAAATTTTCATATAAATTGTATGTAATCTATTATCTAGCATTACTTAGTATTATTTCATTAAATAATCATAACGAATATGTGTGGTGAAATGTAATATCGACTTAAACTTAATACTATAACAGTAAAGTGACCTTTTGAATTAAAAAAGTATTTTAAATCCCACACATTATATAATATAAATTATTATTATTATTAATTCGGTCACATTTTTTCATGCCGTTTCAGATATAGGAATTCATTTTAATACATTTTCACGATAAAATAATCACTATTCATTATACTTGAATAATTTGTATTTCAGCCAGAATGTAGAACTACAACAAGCTATTTTATTGTTTACAATGTAAACATCTAAACATTCAAAAGTGACTAAATTATTTCAAATCTTAAAAATAGTTATTTTAAAAACACTAACTGAATATGGCAGCTCCTCAATTGAACGATATCGATGCACAACCTCTTGGTTCTAGGAATAATGAAAACCCAATTGCAGGTAAAGTTAACATATCAACAATAAATACCAAATATAGGTAATGAATGAACTGATATATTTTTTTAAACAGCAATAATCAATGAAAATGATCCCAATGTATCCGGAGCACAATCAATTAGTACACCTGGTAATTTGTCCAACAATGATTTTGAAATTGAATCGTCGGTGAGAAAATTTATTGATGAAGATGATGGTGAACCAGAGTGTCCTTTGAAAAATAATAATGAACTATATTGTTATGATCGAGAAACAGCTAGAACTTTGATGTATTTAATAGGTAAATAATTAACGTTCATTTTTCCATTAATAATAATAACTATCATATGCATGCGCTGGATTTCATTGCTGGTATAATTGAAAATTTCAAAATTAATTATGATAGAAGGAGTTGACATATATACATATAAGGTATAGGCACATTCTGTTTTCAATTCTATATTGTGTAATTTGAATTGATATTAAGAATGTAAAACAACTTTTATAAATTTGATTTGTATTCTAATTTGCATGAATGAATTCGTTCTGGTGGAAAAGGTTAGGTATCTATAAAGTTCTCATACCTACATAACCACTAACTTAATATCAGCTTTTTTATTTTCAATTTAAATTTTATTGGCATAATTTTTCCATCATTCATTTTCGTTGTGTTCAGAACTTAATGACAGATATGAACAATGAACATGGGTAACACATAATTCTACATATTAATCAATTATCTAAACTAGTAATCCAACTACCGTGATTCAGTTTTTTTGTTTTCTGTACACTTCTAGTTTTCTATCATATTTTTTTCTAGTATAACATTGTCAAACTTTTGACGTAAAATTTTTTCTTCTAATTTTTAGATGCCATTTTAAGAACAAGATATAAAAGCATTATCGTACTTGGTACATTGAGTGTATTATTGTACCTATCTTTTTCAGATAGTAGAGATCGCCAAAAGGTGTTAACATGGATAAGAAAACTAGATGAAATGAACGATGGTGATGACATGTTGGAACGTGTGCACTACATCAAGTACCTGGTGTCCACGCTGAGTGGAACGTTAGGATTGGTAGAACCGTTCACGTCTATGCCACCAAAAATAGTAAAACCTTTGAGACTTATCTTACCACCAACTGTATTCGCCGATCTATTGAAAGACGAACCTGAGCCTTGCATAAGAAAAAAACTATTTGCTCATAAAATTCCAAATTCGAATAGTCAATTGCTACAAGATAAAAAGTTTTATGAACAACAGTTATTCCCACCAGAAGGCATTATATGCTATGCGGCTGCTTTTAGCGTCATATAACTATATAAGCATTGTTCAACTAAAATAATGTCTAATAAAATTTAAAGCATTGAATTTTGACAAAAACTTTTTTTTCATGTTTTATAGTAGGTATAAATCACTTAGATAATTATTACGATCCGAGAAGCAAATCGTGCTAACATCATAGGTACCTACTGTGTTATTTAACGTTGCCGCTATCATACGTAAGAAGAGAGGCGTACAGGCGTCACACGAACCTCAAACAATGATTTAATGTAGGTAGGTAGTAAATGTGTTTCCGATCATAACAGCTGTGTTATACTTTTCATTGGAATCGTTTTACGTCCAACCTTTATGGACTGATTCAGGCTCTAAATAATGGGCAATTCGGACTTGGACTTTATTTGATTCACTCTAAGCAATATTATAAAAGATAAGATTAGAAACCCGTAAATTTTGATAATAACAAATTCATTATCAAACGGTTGGCATTGAAAATTTAATTCTTCTACATCGGCGATTCCAAACATTTCTAGTTGTGTAGACCGCACCAATTTTGAAAAAAAATCTTTGAGGTAATAGCACACCTATAAACGTATACGTATTTTTTTTATTTATGTGATTCACTAGTTATTAGAAATAAAAGAATTAAAAAACAATTTTTTATTCAAAAAAAAAAAATTATTCAACTTAATCACAAGTTAAATGTGATTTTTGACATTACTTGTCCTCTCCTCACAAGAAGTTTTAAAAGCTGGATTAAAACTGGATAGTTTTAGCTTTAAATAACTCTCAACATTCAGTCTATTTCTATAGTTATTTATAAAAAAAAAAAAAAAATTGAAGTAGATAAAGCTCGTTCATACAGATAGATTGTCGAAAAGCCCATCAAATTTCTTAGTGCAATTTTAGCACAACTTTCACACGTTTCACGCTGTGCACCACAAAAATGACAAATAATAGGTAGGTATATCTATACCTTTCTATTAATAATAAACAAACTACATGGGATAAAACTACATCCAAACAATGATAATGTTAATTGTTTAAAAAAATATTTAATAACATTATTTTAAATATAGATGTTAGTACCTAATATTAATATTACATGGTTCGCGGCACAGTATCACCCTGCTAGAGGCCCACAAGTGGACCGCGGCCCATGGGTTGGAAACCGCTGTTCTACTTTAAACGATTATAATTTATAACACTTCACAATTTCACACGTAAGAAGAATGATAATTACCATAACCAGTGGTGTAGTGAGACGTATATTCGGGTGGTTATAACACGTGATACGCGAGTATACGTTTTTTGGAATTCATTAATTTTGTGAACCAATATAAAAAATAATTTTTAATTAATAAATAAAATATCGAACAAACATGACCGATTTGTAAAGAGTTATTAAATACTATTTGCATATTATGCTATTATAGGTAACAAGTAGGTAACAAAAATTTAGTTGGTTTAATGTTGCTAATAGTAGCGGGTACCTATATTATAGCAAATTACTTTGACTAGTATGTATATAAGTATATTAATGGGTTATAAATCAAAATCAAATTTTTAAAATGCTTATAAAATAATTTTATAGTTTATTCTCAACTGAAAATTCTAGTTAAATTATTAGATTTTTATTTTCATAGTATTATTTATTTCATTTAAAATCACCGAATTTAATACAATTAATTGTATAGTAAACTGAATATTCTATATTTTTATTATTATTTCAGTATACTTACTACAGTTCATTGGTAAACCATACATTGGGAAAATGCGAAAAATAGTAAACAATAAAATTAATTTATATACCTACTTAATAACACATGTATAAAAAATGCATATATTATATAATTTGTATTGCGTCATATGTTATAGAAGCTGAATAATAAGCTTAAGAAGACGTTGTACCCGTATGTTCTGTCTTTGTTTTACTAACATACACTATAGCAAATTTGAGTTCATTTTATGATGTTTGCTTTAATAATAGAGTAAATGTACTTATTATTCAACTTGAAGGTTCTTAAAGAAGTACGTGCCACACACTGGGAAACTTGAAAAAATGCAATATTTGCACCCAAAGAAAGATTTAATGATGTGTTTAAACTTACAACAATAATTTATCTGACTAGCAAGAAAACGAAGAGATCGTTCAAAGCAAATATTTGCGAAAAAACAAAGAAAATAGAGAAATTATTTTATTGTTGAGTACTTGGGTAAATGTTTTAAGATCGATTTAACCAGTGATATTAACATACAAAATGCTTATAATCTACTTCAGAAAACAATTGGTATAGATACTTGAAAGTTGAAAATTTACGCAAAAATTATGACTCTGTATTAAATACCGTAAAATCTATTTACAATAAAATATGGGGTATTACTACAAAGTCAGTAGGTAAGTAAACTACGTTATGCCAAATTGCCAAAATTATATTTTGATGAGGTAGATGAAAAAGATCGACGATTGAATATGACAGAGAATAATTTTAAAATTTAAATATTTTTGTAATTTATACTTACTGTATTAGAGCACAATACATATACTGGATTGAACGAAGTTTAAATAATACGTTTAGATTTCTTAATCCATTAAAATTAAAAACTCCTGAAGAATCAAACATACCTAATAAGTCCTTGTATTGCTTACATTGAAATACAAATCTAACGTGGAAATTTCTTTAACAAATTAAATATTAATTGGTTCAGATTAATCTCATATGAGAGATTAAAATATAGATTTCATTATTCAAAATGACCTAGCTTACAGTTTTCCTTGTATTAAAACTAGGTACATGTTTAATATTTTTTACAATTTCAGTAACTGTAGTTGCAGCAGAGATCTTTATTAAAACTAAAACTCCTTAAAAATGATATAAAAAATTCCATATTCCAAGACAGGCATAGCAATATTGCTATTCTTATTATAGAGAAAAGTCAAACTGATGAACTAGATTTAGAAAAGATAACTGATAATTCTGCTAATGCTAAAGCAAGAAAAACATTTTTTATTGTATTAAAATAATTATGCTAGTACCATTATAATATTATTAAGTTATATAATTAACTTACCTATTATATATTTATTCATATTATTTATACTACAATAAATAAATTACAAGGTGATTTACTGGTATGTAATGCTTTATTATATATTAAAATTAAAATTAATTAATTGAAAATAATGGGGCCTACAGATTAAATTTTTACAGGCCACATCTAATTATTCTGGCAATGATACTGGTAAAATAAATAGTAAAATTAAAATAATAGAGGACTTCCAATAAAGGTAATAACCCCAAAAAAATCATTAATTATATAAACAGGCTATAATTATCTTTCATTTTTTTTTTATAAAACTTTGATAAACTTTAGTTATTTCTGTGTTCAAAAAAAAAAAAAAAATAAAAAAAATAAAAAAAAACATCTGATCTATAAAATAATAAATATATGCTTGATAAAAACCTTCAATGGAAAATATAAAATAACTATTATTGGTTAATTTCAAGATTCGGATATCATGATATATATTATATGGATATTAAAAAACTTTTTAATTAGAATATCTATTACGTATAAAATATGAACTATTTTTAACAATTAAAATTCAAGAAGTAGTCATGGTTGTTACTTATTATAAACACCTTGTTTTAATTACCAGTAAATTATAACATAGTTAGGTACTAATTTACCTAGTATAACTTATTAAAATCAAATAAAGTTCAGTAAAAAAATATGAAGTATGATGTAAACATAGGTAACTATTTAAACAAGTATACAATTGTTTCTCACACAATCTATTACTGTTGAAACATAGTTTTCCTATCACTTTTCATAAGTTATCATCTTCTATAGTTAACTTGGAACATATTATTCTGTTTTTATAATGTTCTTCGTGTATTACAGCGCATGTTACTGCATTATACCTTTTTTTTTTTTTTATATGTAAAATTGCAACAATTAACTATAACATAAAGAAATATAATACATTTTAATAATAGATACATTAACAACTTTTTGTAGATTTTGTGTATATATATTTGTCTAATCATTTAATGATTAGATACATATCAATAAAAAAAATAATTTATATTAACACATGAATTTTTAAATGTAGACTTGATTTACTTTAATTCATGGAGTTAAAAGAATATGTACTATACTACTATGATATTTAATTAAAAACACATTATAAAAGCAGACCACTCTTACAGTTTGTATTGTCCCATACCTAAATTTTACAAACCACAATTGTTTACAGTTTGGTTATCTAGTTAAGAAGACGTTTCACTTGCATGTGTTGTCTCTGTCTTAAAAACTAATAATGAAGCAAATTTTACATTCAATTTTTATAATAATCATAACTCGCATCAAAATTCAAGTATCATTAAAAGCTTCTGAGATGTCCTAGGTATTAATCTTTACTTAAAATTATATAAATATTTTATTTATAAATTGTAATTTTAAAAATAACAGAATAAAATGAATTATTATGAATACAAAATTGGCTAAACATCTGTAAGACGGAGGTAATATACACAGGATTCCGGTCCTCTTTATGTTAGTATATCATTATTGTACTTAATTATTTGAATTAATAGTGTTTTAAAATATAATATATCCTTCTATAATTATTAAGATTATATACCCTTGTAATAACAATGTAATATGACTAATATATAACAATTCAAGCTTTTCATATTTCTTTATGTTGTTAGTTCTATATTCTTGTTACAACATAAATCATAAGCCTACATCAAAGATACATTTTATTCTTTAAATAAAATATAATATATGTATGTATAATAAAATATCTAACCATGTAGCACATTTTTCTCAGAATAGATAATTAGTAGTTACATTGAAATATACACGGATGAAATTAACTAGAAGAGTCATTAAAAAATGTAATATTGTTATTAAAATAATTATATCAGTTATTTAACAGTGGATTATATACACGCCAAAATAATCATAAAACAATATTAGTCTAACAAGAATAATAATTATTACATTAAGGTTAGATGATATAATTTAAAAAGTACTAATGATGATAAAGACCAAAATTAGTTAAGTAAAATAAAGTTAATTCCCATCTTAATGTTGACAAAAAAGGCAAGAAACTTGTCTTATTTAGACAAAATAGAATTAGAAGAAAAGTTTTTAAAAAAAATGTATGTACATATTATAGTTTTTAATTATTATATAGTATACACATATGTCATACGTACACATAATTAAAACGTGTACTGTTATTATTATTAAGTTATCTTTAGTTTTTCTTTAGAGCAATCAAGGTTTTTGCAAGGGATCAGCATTTATTTTAATTTATAGAAGTTCCATTGAATCTATTTTAATATAATAAATACTATTCATTTTTGCCTTAAAAATATATTAAATAATACTATAAATACACAACACCAATCCAATTTTTTAATGTTTATTATTTTAATTTGTATTTAACTCACTAGTGGGGTATGTTGGTAGAAGGAACTATGAAATAAGTATCTAATCATTGTCTGTCTATATGAATCACTAATAAGTCAAATCCGAGTTAAAAAAAATATAAAAAAAAATGATAAATAATT
>NW_020271143.1:2041248-2096799 GCF_002803265.2 Melanaphis sacchari | reverse complement strand
TATCAAAAGTAAAAGGCATAGATTTGGTATCAAGCTTTATATTATATGTGACTATGAGACTGATTTCATTCTAAACTTTATTATGTATACAGGAGCTACTGAATACAAAGACCCATTAGAAGACATACTTGGAAAATCTGGTGTAATAGTTAAAGATCTCATGAAGCCATACTTAAACAAAGGTTATTCATTATTCACTGACAATTTTTATACCTCACCACAATTATCCATGTATTTACATAAAAGAAAAACTAATACATGCGGTACTGTGAGAAAAAATAGAAAACTCATGCCAATTATTGAAGGAAAACTAAAATTAGGTGAACGAGAAACTCGGTGCACTGACAAACTTTTAGCAATTTATTGGAAGGACTGTTGTGATGTATATATGTTAACATTTATGAATACAAATGAAATGGTAGACACAAAAAAGATAGATAGGAAAACAGGAAAAAAATATCTCAAGCCACAAAGTGTAGTTAGTTATAACAAAAATATGGGAGCAATAGATAAGATAGACATGTTGTTAAGTTATACCAAATGTGTTAGGTGTACATTAAAATGGTACAAAAAACTATTTTTTCATGTTATTGATATGAGTTTGCTAAATGCATATTCAGCATATAAAACTGTTACAGGTAAGCATATTTCAGTAGCAGACTTTCAACTAACTTTGGTGAATGAAATATTACAAAAATACAAAACACATTTCAAAACAATTCCAAGTAAAGGGAAAAAAAGTATTATATTAGACAGCTGTTTAATTGAAAGACATTTTCCAGACTTAATCCCCCAAACATCAACTAAAAAACAAAGAAGAAAATGCTTTGTTTGCAGTCATAAAACTGTGGGGAAAAAAAGAACAGATACCTTATACCAATGCAATGAGTGCAATGTAGGTTTATGTGTTGTACTACGTTTCAAAGTGTGTCATACACAACAAACGTTTTAAGATATAATAATAATATATTAGTGACACATGTCAAAACAAAAGAAATTATATTATGTAAAATAAAAATTATGTTTTAAGTTAAAAATATATTTATATTTTTTTTTTTTGTATTTTTTTCAGTCATTAAATTTTGTCGAATGTTATTTATACATAATATTATTCAATCACCGTATCATTACATCTCTTGCACATTTTGAGAACCACCAGTCATGAATAAGAAAACCATCTATAACTTGCTAAGTTTTTTTTTAAATTCAGGATGTATAAATCTATCTATATTAGGTGATAAAACAATTAAAATAATTTATGAAATTTGGTCAGCACAGGACAGTTACATTCAATTTTAGTCTTCAGCAGTGAAAGGGTTAATAATAAAGTCATTATTAAAATTCCATTGATCAAATGAAGCTGTGATAACTGATAAATAAGCTTAACTAACAAAATATTGAATACAGTTATTTTAAAATATTCACCTCTAATTATTTTTTGTCCATGTTGCAATCAGGTTGATGTTTCAGTCATTTTGTATTTCTCAAATAGAGACGGTGATGATGCATTTCTTTTTGATAAAATAAATACATTTTATTGATCAAATATAAATGGTTATACACAATAAATGTTTTAATATTGAACGAATAATAAATGTAATAAATCTTTAGAATAATGGGACATAGAAGTTTTAAATGAATATCGATATCATCACCAAACATAAATCAACCAATTAAATCAGACTAGAATCCCTTTGTAATGAATATTTGTGTGTTAATAAATATGTTCCTGTAATAGCTTTGAGTAATAGTAATGGAGATGTTACCAAATTTTGGTATGACTAAACTTTATTTGTTCCACAGTAAAAAAAAATATGAATTAATAACAATATAAATAATTAACCAATACATAGATTTTTACAACAAGCATTAACAAAGCAGCTTCAGCTATAGTTTCTCCAGTTTTTGGTAAAAATAAGTTATTGTGAATGTTCACTATAACGAAGAGCACATGCTCATTTTTTAAATCTAAAAATAAATATTTAAAATTCAGTTTAAAATATAAACAAATAGTTTAAACTATATTGAAGAAAATATTATTATTAGTTTGTACATTGATACATTATACTTGATCTAAAGGCTATTGATTAAATAATATATTATCTCCTTCAAATAATAAATGTTTCTCAAGAATAGCATTATTCTACACAAAATATATTTATCTAATTCTTTATAATTTATAATTTTATACAACAAAAAAAATTCAATTAAGTTTACGTATACAATAAAAAAAAAAAAAAATTGTCAATATTATATTGTTTACTTAATTTAAATATAGGAAAATGATTATTCAATATTAATTTAAAGTTAAATCACAATTTTTTTTATAAAAACAAGAATTGAACTGAGTTGAAAGGAAATACTAAAGTAGAGTTAGTTATTTTTAATAAATATATATATAATTTATTTACTAAAATAAAAATACTGACTTTTAAATGTTTAAATGTTTTGCTTTAGGTAGTTAGCCTATTTTCAAATATAACGTATATTTTTTTTTATTTTAATTAAAAACCATTAAGTTTAACAAAATTAGTACTTAATATTTTATACTACCTAAATATTAAGTTTGTTTATCGCCTGCTTATGTATTAATTCAAGGATGACTGAATAAACATATACTTATTGAGGGTAAGTAATAATTTTATAATTTTATCTGGACACCAACCTAAAATATTAATAAGAAAATAATTAATATTGTAAAATTAATTTCATGTCATATTTAAATCTTACATTTTTGAGGATTTGGATTTTGCCAAATGGTAGCCAATGTTGTTAAATAGTCTTTTACTAAATAAATTATTACTCTAAAACTTTATGTTTTTCTTTCAAACTCTAAACATCATCCTTAAAAATTTTTTTTTCCTAAAAAATAGTATGAAAAAATAATATTGATTATTATATTATTATAATGTATTTTTTATTTATATTACCATCATTATATTATGTGAAACACTAGATAAA
Source organism: Melanaphis sacchari (assembly GCF_002803265.2). Taxonomy (NCBI): domain Eukaryota; kingdom Metazoa; phylum Arthropoda; class Insecta; order Hemiptera; family Aphididae; genus Melanaphis; species Melanaphis sacchari. The sequence goes on along the minus strand of NW_020271143.1, from coordinate 2,093,838 downwards.
TTACTATTCACAGGTATAATGTAGCTACAAGTATCCTCAGCCCTTTTACAATTGCCATAGTTTTTTGTTTATATTTTACCATCACATAATTTATAAATAAAATGCATATAATTTTAAATGTTAATTTGCTTGCATTTCTAAACATTAAAAACATTTACATTAGTGTCAATTTTGGGTAGGTATAAATATTATGTTATAGCCAGTGACGCCGAGTCATATAGATTTAAGTGAAGCAAAATCAAAATATTTACACACTCACCTACCACTGAGGATGTTATCTACCTCTATAAATAACTAATAACTTTAGTTATGTATTTAATAATTTAGTATAGGTATTATGTAATGTAAAAACAAAAACATATATACAAATAAAACCACTCATCCTCATTATTACATGAAGCGATCGCTTCAGTTCATGTATGTGTTCGGCATCACTGATTACAATGATTCACTTTAATAATATAACAGTTACGCTGTGGACTGTACTTCAGATAATGTAGATCGTTGAATAAACATTTTTTGTTGAACAAACATTCATGTAATTTACAACTATCTGGGATTTAAGGCCACTGAATTCATACCCAACAATATATCTACACAAGGTGTAGAAAACATAGATACAGCATTTCTTGAAAGTCTATGAAGTGTAAATGCCCAGAATAATCCCTTATTGCGAATCACACATGTTCCGTTCTTTTTTTAGATGACTTCCTATCATGAAAAAATACAAACGGACAAAACATTACTAGTAATTAGGAATAGTGGGGCACTGAGACAGTATAACCCTTGATTGTCATTAGAATATCAAATATTTAGGTACAAGAACCCACCAATTTGTTAATGAGTTCTCCACACGGACGTGGTGGACATGATGCTTTGCAATTGAAGGGCGACATTTCAAAACGCACTATTGCCAAAATTCAAACTTTTCAGGAAAGAAGAAAAACTGTTTTTGGTATAAATTCTATGTATGAGTTTACATTGATGATTTTTATCAATATATTATAAGAAAAGAAATAGCTTTGAATTGTCAAAATTCATGTTTATCAAGTTTTAAGTTAATTAATTAAGGTTTTAAATTTATCTCTTGTGTCAAAACGAACTATTGCCAACACATAGTACGTTTTGGACTGAGTCGGGCAATAGTCCATTTTGTAATACATAGAATCATTATTAATTCAAAACGCACTATACTAGATTTAATAAATATTATGAAAATTTTATTGTTTGAAAAATACAAGTATATTGTCTGTTATTAATATTAACCAGATACAAAAAAAAATATGATATACAATTTTTTATTAGTAATGTATTATAACAATATTTTTTATAATTAAATACTGTAGTTACTGACAATAACAAAACATTTTATTATGATAATAGGTTGATGACAAACTTTATTATATTCATAGATATAATATGTAATAATGAAAAAATACTTACACTTATAGCAGCAAGTACAAGTTTTTTGGAGCGACGATTCATTTTGAAAATCTTTTTCTTTATTTAAAGGTATTTCAAAAACTAATAAATTATTTTTCATCAGTTTTTTATCCTTTGTGATAAGTTAATGCAATATTATGCATAATACGTTATCAATGAACTTTTGGCGGTAAACAGCCAAATTAACAACACTTTTTTTTTATCATCAAATGAAGTTAGGAATGATTTTTTTTTTTCATCGAGTTGATAAAGTTATGAACATAAAATTGGAATTAATCGTATTTACAAATTTAATACTCAAATTTATTTAAACAAAGTAAAATCGAAATTAATTTTATGTTAAAATTATCAAAAAGTAATAGCGCGTTTTGGAAAATAGAGAATTTATGTCCTATGTAATTAGTATGGGAAATAGTACGTTTTGCTTTGAGATTGGCAATAACGCGTTTTGGAATAATATATGGCAATGGGACGTTTTGACGTAACAACTAGTTGAGTTCTATATTTATATTATGGGCAATAGCACGTTATGGAACAAAGTGGCAATAGAACGTTTTGAAAACTAATAATATAGGCGATAGCACGTTTTGAAACAAATACCGAATTTAAGATCGATACCACTGAAAAAATAATCGTGATATCGAAAAAACAATTCCAAATTCATATTTCTCAGCATATTTACCATAAGAATCGATATCTAACTCGATTTCGATAAAAATGGCAATAGTGCGTTTTGGAATGTAGCCCTTCAATTGTCTATAGCACATAGATTCTCTGTGTTTATACACAAACATGACTTTTTCTGGATACGTCAACGGTAAAGCCGATCTTGGACCTTATTGCACAGAATCGATTATTAAAGACGACACAAATAGTCAAGACGGAGACGCTGTTAAACAAACACACGCAGTTTGAAATTACTCACACACGATTCGCGACACGCCACTACGCCAGCCAATGTGTGTATTGTTCCTTAACTACGTACGTGACTGCTGAAAAAATTTCCATCTTAACCGGATTTAATGCTTTTTGAACCGTTATTCACGTCTCTCTCTCTCTCGTTATCCCAACGCGTTACGTGCGATAGTCGAACGAGTTGACAACGAACGGTATCACGACAATGCTTATCATAGACCACCGCCGTAGATAAATAGTATACAATAATATTATGTATTCATACGTGTGGATGATATAAAGATTTACTGGGTATCGCTGATAATGGCACGGAATAAATGTTCTGTGATAATGTAATCTATCTTGACTTGATAATGAGAACGTTGAAAACGAGTGCGGACTGCGGAGTTGCGCGATCGTAGACAACGCTGCGGCGTGAACACGAAATCCGTGAAGTCCGGTGTCCACAAACTTTGAAGTTTGAATCGCTATGGGCTCGGACACACATAACGCGGTCGCTGTTGCGGCCGAGTACGCAGACCGCCGCGGGCAACGATCCGATTGTATTGTTTACAGAGGCCGTGTGGTCAGCTCGAGTCCTGAGTGCCGAAGAGCCTTTCATAACTTTTAAACCATGTCCGATAGCTAAGTCCTTGTTGAACTACTACTGGTTTAAATGTAAAGACTACATGAAATCCAAAGGAGAAAATTCTAAAAAAACGGTGTCCAGTAAAGTAAAACTATATGCCAGCATGTTTTGTTATCATTAGGGATGAGAAGTTATAGGAGCTAAAATAGACAAAATATGCAAGGAAAAATTATGATATATGCATAAAAAATTTAAAAATATATTATAATATGCAATTTTTTCCATAAATAAAAACATGTTTAAAATAAATTAATATAAATAATATTCCATGAAATTTGTTTCTATTAAAATATAAATAATTTTTAACTGAGTGATAAAATAATTAATATAAAAATAAATATATAGTATAAAAATCAATATAAAAATGATTGGTAAGTGTATTGATTATATATTGATAGACTAATTGAATTAAAATAACGGAAAGACGTCAAACACTCACATATTATATTGAATATATCTATAAACGATTAGATTATACAACAACGGTTGTCACTAGTCAGACTAATTGAGTAATAAACGATTAGATCAGATACTAATCCTAGATTTACTTTTATATACCTACCTACTATTAAATGTTACAATTCTACAATTTTCAAATTTTCTATCTGCATTTTTATTTTATTGATTATTGCAGACTACGAACACATATAATTCTATAAAATAATAAATTTTTCATGTCAGTTGTATTAAATTCCACATAATTTTACTAAATATGCATTTTTATGCACAAAAAAACATGAATATGCAACTTTTAAGAAAACTACCTATATATGCAAAATATACAAAATTTAAATACCAAATTTCGATTCATTAGGTTATAAAACAGATTTTTAGCTCACCTAGCTATAAATAGAAGATACAGAAAAAAATATGCAAATCCTATAACTTCTCATCCCTAGTTATCATACATTTTTTTTTCACTCCGATTAAATTAGTTTATTAAATCGTTTCCTATCGAACTCATTGATGATTACAAATATTTCGAAACAAATGTGAATTTATACTTTTAATCCTCACTGTTCGTTATGAATTAGATATGATTCAAATGCATTTTTTGTCGTGTTACTTACACTTTTATGACATAGTCACACAGGTCTTAACCTTCAATGAAATCTAATTTATCTAAATAAATCATCATTTTTATGATCATCGCATGTTTAATATTTTATTACAAATATTTTTTTTCAAAATTGTTGTACGATTCAAATACACACAATATAATTTTTATAAATCTCATACTTTTGAAATTACTCTGAAATTAATTATAATACAAATACCTACAATAATGTTATTTATATTAATAATTATTATTTCCTACTCATTAGGTACCTTAATTAGGTATATTAAATTTAAGATTTAAACTGTTAAAAATTAATAAAGTTAAATTCAACTTTAATCTTCTAAACAATACTAGGTATTCAAAATTGGCTGAATAACAAATACAGAAAATTGTGTTATCTGTTTACTTATTTTTCCACGCAACTTTAAAAATAAACTATAATTTATGAAAAACATAAGCTTAGCAACTATGATTTTAATTACAAATTGTCGAAATTGAACTAAAATAAGAAAATAACACTAAATTGTAGATTTGTGCATTAGTGATAGTTGCATTCATAAAAAATAACATAATATAAATATATTAAATTTATTTTTTTTTTCCTTCGAGAAAATTATATAAACAGTAGCAATTATTGACATTTGATCAAATGCAGTAATTGAATTTAGTCATAATTCCTAGAATTATAAGTGTGCATCACTTATTTTGTGTAATTTAGTTTAAAAATTTATATTTCTAACGTCTCAATTTAAAACTGCAAAAACTCTAAATAAAAACTAACTATCCAGAAATAATGTTTAAAAAAAAAAAACAATTTTACAACTAGTACATTGTTTTTTTTATCTCTAAAAAACAAATTTAAAACACTTTTGGAAACTAGATTGCCAACATTTAACAATCCATTAATTTGTAAGTTTTGTTAATTTTTAAAATATCATTAAGAAGCATGTACCTATTGTGTTTTTTATATTAAAGTATTGTACTATGCTTACAACAATGAAACATTATAGTATTGAACTGAATATATTTATATACAACTAAAATTAACCTGTTTACTCAATTTATTGTAAACATTAATAAAATTTAAATTATCTTAAAAGTAATAAATGTTTTTTGAACATTAATCAAAAAAAATATCTCATAACTTAAAAAAGTAAAAACAAAATTAAATCTAAGAAATTTAAAACAAAAACTCAATAAATAACCAAACTTAAAATAAAATCATGAAAAGCATAAAATAACAATATTAATAACTTTTACTTTTTAGTATAATTATTAATAATGAATCATAGTTAGAAATAAATATTAACAGTATTTTTATAATATTGTATTTTAATAAATTACTTTAGATAAAATGTTTGAAAATACTGTTTATCTAAAATAATATCATAATAGTTTGATTTATATTACTATTAAAAAGCAATTTTGGACTTATCATTTAAACTAGTATAGATGTTGTGGTTTTTTTACTCTAATCTAAGTTTTTACAAAAAATCAATGACTATAGAATTACATTACCTACTAGATAAATAAACTTTTTTATTTTCAACAGAAATCTTACCAGATGTCTGTAAAGATTTTCTGGTAGGTACTTATTTTGAGACAAAGTAATTTTCTTTTTCTTTTTTGTTTTATTTCAATAGTTCTAAATACTTTTTCAATATATTTAGTCTTGTATTTTAATATTGTAGAATTATAATCATTGTTATAATAAGTAAATGTATTTCATTTTAAGTAAATAAACAGGTCATATAAATCTCTTTAGTAGGTAAGAAAATGCAATAAATACAGGTTTCAGCTTAATATTAATAAGATACATAATATTAAATTAATTAATATATAGGTATATAATATATAGAAAGAACAAAGATAAAAAAAAAGTATAATAACGTTAAAATATAGACAATAATAATGCGACAGAAATTATAGCAAATAAAAGTAACAGTTAACATTATGTTAGTATACAACTATATACAAGTATACTAAATAATTCACGAAACAAAAATAAATTAAAGAATTTAAGACCATATAAACATTTTGTCTAAAAACCTACGCGAAAAAAATTAACATGGTCCGTTATATGGGTTGTCAATGAAAGAGTTCTGAAGAAAAACCAAATGGATGTATAATTGTTTTCATAAAATAGAACATCAAATTAATTAGATTTTCTAAATCAGTGATTGTTTATATTAAAACCAATCAAGGATAGTAGTTCCGGAGAATTAATAAGACCGTTTAATAATATATTAACATAATATCCGCAACATTTCTCCTAGACTCGCAAGATGTAAACTCCAAATGGGTAATTTGCAAGTTATACAAATTTATTGATTTAAAACATTTTATAGTTTTAAAAATTTATACTGAACATTTTCAATAAGATTTATATGTGAAGAATAGTGACCCAAGCTCAAGATGCGACCAAACGAGAGAAAAGTATAGAGTTTTAAAGGCATTGGTATTTTTAAAATTAGTCGTGCTTCTATTAATAAATTCTAGTTCCTTAAAAGCTTTTTTTTAACAAAAGCGTTGTTTGAAAAGCCCATGTTAAAACTAGAGAGAATCTCTTGATCTCTAGCTGAAGAAACACCCGTAACTCAATAATTAACAATCATAGAATTGTAAGTGATTTTATTGCATAAACGCGAAAATTAAAAGTGCTGAACTTATTAATATTTAATAGTAAATGATTAAAAATAATCTATTCAACAAGTTAATTTAAATTTGATTATAATTTGAGGTATCATTTAGAGATTTAATAGGTAAAAATAATTTGGCATCGTTTACAAAAAAAGAAAATGTCTACTGAACTATTAAAAATAGAAGATAAAATCATAAATAAATATTATAAATAAAAGGGAATTAAAAAGAGAATCTTGAGGTAGGTACATTAGAGGGGCCATTCGTCCTGGATTCCCCATGTCCCGGCGTCCCGAACCAAGTTTCTCAGGACATCGATTTATATTAGTTTTTGACTATTGTTTAGTAATATCCCGGAATTGAAAATTGTTTTTATAATTATTCTACTTATTCATTTATCAGTTTTATTTTGAACAAAATCTTATCTAAAATATTAATTATTATAATAATATTTGACAACAAATGTTGGAACGTATGACAATGACAGTAATAATCACTTTGTAAATTTAGCTAACCTACTACCATTAACTTCTAACTACATTAATTTACAGTCGGGAAAAATCATGTTAAAATTTTTAATTTCGAAAACTACGATAAAATGTATATGTATTTAATACAATCTATAATTTATTAGTTTATACTTCAGTTAGTGGCAATTTTCCTGAGGAGCAAGAGAGGGTACCGCCCCTACTTTGAAAAGTTGAAATGTAAAAAACATATTTGTTTATATTTGAATAAATAAATATTTATTTTATAAAAAAATTTTTCTTTTGTAGCATTAAGTTTTTTTAAAAATTTTTAAATGAAAAAATAATATCCAACACACAAATATAAATGAATTGTTGAAATACAAGAATTTTAAATTAACGACTCTCCACACAGCTGCCAAGTTATACGTCCCCAAAAGTCACTTATATTATTTTTAATAATAATATAACATTAAAATATTGAAATTATACTATGATGATGAAAATCTCATTTTATTTTATAACTTAATATATCTATTATTTAAAACAACGATTATTATTTTATTTATCATACCGATAAACCACTTATAATATTGTATTAGATACCTATTATTTATTACCTTATTTTTTGGAAGTATATAACAGCTATATCCTTATAACAATAACTAATATTGTTATATTTGTTATGCTGCATGAGTTGTTTAGTTATGGTTAATAAAAACGGGCTAAAGTCCAATATAAAGTAAACACATGTTATAACAAGGCAAGTATTAAAAAAAAAAAAAAACAATGGAATAATGACAAAGTAAAAATAACAGTTTAATTTATGGATGTTATAATAACATAATTCACACATAGATATTATATGATAATATGATTACAAAAATATTCAATATTGTTAAAATTAATTAGATCAATATGTGTTACATATTTATGTTTTGTTTTAGTAGATATAGATACCTACATTTAAATGCATACCTAGCTTATAGTACCTACCTATCTATATGAACTATGCAAATAATAAAATTCTAATATTTAATTAACGTAGCGAATGATACGATAATTTTTATATTTTATTTATTAGTAATAACGCCCGTTAGGGCATGGATTACAGTAGATATATAAATAAATGAAGAAAGTATTAGTATACAATTAATGAACAAACAATATTTTTTTTAACTTAAAACTATTATCAAAAAAGAAATCAAAATCTGATAGATGTTCATTACAATTTACAATACTATAAGATTCTATAAATGAGGCTATGAGTAACAAAATTACGTTTTTCCGTTGGAATATGAAATAATATATATTATGTCTAGTATTAACCGTAGAGGCTTCGATGCCAATAAGGCTCAAAAGCTCTGAGTAGTTTATGGTTTTATATAATATTTTGTATAAAAATAAACAATCGTTACAATCACGTCTATTGCTTAAAGGGGGTATTTTACACTGTTTCTCGACTTCGACAACAAGTACTCCACATAAGTATTTAGTTTAAATGCAATAATTCTAATGCATTTTCTTTATATTTTATCAATTTTGTCGATTAAACCGGTGTGTCGAGGGTTCCAAACTAATGAACCAAATACCACAATAGGACGTAATAGGTACTAATGAATAATGATAGATACAACACTTTTAGATACGTGTGATTCATATTGTTACAGTTTCTTTTTATAAACCCTACTAGGTTTCTAAAGCTTTAGCACAAATTAATTCTATGTGCCGTTTAAAACTCAAATCAGGTGATAAAATTATACCTAAGGCTCTTACCTCAGTTACAACGTTAATTTTAGTGTCATTTAAGTTATAGTGGTAAGAAAAGTTTGAGTGTTTGCGATGTAGGTAATGATATTTGCATACATTTGTTTATATTTAAATGTAATCCATTGTCAGAATACCAAGTTGAAAATCGATCAAGGTCTTGTTGTAGTTTTACGCAATCATTTAAATGATTAATTAAGATAATATATCTTCATTGAATAGCAGGAATTGAATGTATTTAAATACTTTAATAAAATCATTTATTTTATCAATTTTATTTATAATTTTTTTTTCAACAGTAGTCTAAAAAATTTTTTTTCCATTAAATCGAAATTATTAATAAAAAAAAAATATTATAAGGAAATATGTGCATTTTGGACACACTCAAATACTATAGGTACATCGTATACATAGTACGATACACGTATATATGCTCGCGGGACATTGAAATAATATTTATATAAGTACATTTAAATTTCTGGAAATTGTATTAAAATAGCCTACATTAAACTCCTTAAAAATACTTTCAACGATTTGTGTTTGAAATTTTTAACAAATAGCTGTATAAATATATTATAATATAAATGTAATGTTAGATTGATACATAGTAAAAACTTTTATTTTTTTTGACTAAATACAATTATTTTTAAAATTTAATAATCGTAGGGTATGGTTATAGTATAAATGTTATTTTCCCCGAAAGTATTAATTTATTATATTAATTAATATATTTAATTATTGTAACAAAACATGTTTATATACCATATTATATCCATTTTAATTGCTCAAAATGTAATAACATATTTTTGTAAACACTGCAAATTAATAAAAATAAGTTCATAATATAAATACGAGTAGATAATATCTTAAAATAAATTAAAAATGTCATTGCGTGTAATAAAATTAATAAAAATATTACTACGTAAAAGTTTTAAGTGACCATGAACAGCACGAATAATGTTCTTACATTTATAACAAAATAATTTACATTGTTATTTATTGTTCAAATAAGTTATTTTGTCAAATAATTTTAATTTTAAACGAATGTAATAAAATGTGCTTATGGATTTGTATAAAAATTCTCGTTCATTCTTCATTATTTTTGTATTTTTTTTTTTATCACGAAAAAAAAATTTCTTAGATTTAATTTTTAATTTTGACCTCCTTAAAGTACAAACTAGATTCAATTTTTCATCTAAAACCACCATTAAAGTTAATAGTCAAAATATTTTATCGACTAGTTATCGTGTACATACTACACATACACAAAAAAAAAACACACACCTCATTTTAAAATCAATACATTAATCGTTCAGCTCAAAATCTAAAAATGTCATAACTATACTGAGTATGATATTTTATTGAAATTTAAAAGAAAAGTTTATCATTTTTACTTTTATCACCAGGCTTTTGATCGCACTTATTATAAAATGTGTGTTCATTTTAGTCTCAGATGAAACACCAGAATGAATTGGTATTTCAATAATATTATTCAAATCGTATCTAGAAAATTGTATATCAGTTAAACTACAATTAAGTTTTCTTCTGGTGTTTTTTTTTTTATCGTTTTCCATAATACATGAATGTTATATTAGTTTTTAACTTATGATCCAATCATATGCTACCAACCAAAATTTCATCACAGCCCATTACTCACTATAGTGACTATAGCTGCTTATTATCATCCCTATATTTTTACATAATATATATTAGGTATATTAGGTACTTAGCGTTGCCCAAGAATAAATGGAACCAAAATATGCTGTTGTAATAAATAACTTTTAATGCAGTTATGATTTTAATGAAAAAAAGTGATGAACGATAAAAAAAAGATTTTATCAAGAATTAAAATCTATTTTCATAATTGATTTTGGTCCACTCAATTGGAATTCGATTGGCATGCTTTTATTGAATTGTAATAAAAATATCCGAAAAAAAGTCCTGGAAAAAAATTAATTATTATTTATTATAAAAAAAAAAAAAAAATCACCGATAAAAATATTTATGTGCACCGGACTTTTTTACAATACAATATTTAGACTTTATAGTATGTGTATAGCGTTTTGTTTTTCCATTTAATCTAGTTACGTAAATTAGCAGCCATATTTATGTACCTATTGGAGATACAAATTTCTTTTTTTATAAATCGAATTTGAATACATATACGATATATCATACCTATAGGCTATAAGTTATTATTTAAAAGCTAGATTAAATAACACCATATACGAAGATATACAACGATGATATAATCATTTATTGATCATTATTTAAATTTTTTTCTGCTGACTAGTGTTGTATGATACTTATCTTATTTTACACTTCCTCCCGAAGACACATTAATGCGTTACTTTAATGAGCTGAATTAAAATTAAAATAATAAGCCTTAAATGATTGCATTAGCGTTGTCTATCTATAGTAGGTACCTATACTCTATTAGGTTGGCCATTTTGCAGTTCTTGTTATTTTAGATGTAGCTCGTGTCTTATTTATAAAATCAAAATTTATTTATTATTATTATGAATTAATATTATTTTTTTTTGGTATCGTTTTATCCACGTGACTCGCGAACAATATATATTCATGTTGGCGCTCCCGTGTAGGTGTGTTTAATATAGGTACTCGTGTGTTATTCATAGAGCTAAGATATTGATGACTTTTACATTTTTTTTCTTTAAGTCCTATACAGTTTTATATAACAATTTAGAATGTGTTTTTTTTCCTGTTAAATGAATTTCATTGCATTTTTACAAATATTACGTTAATTTTGTGTAGGTATTTAAACTCATTTTTTTTATTTTAAGCTTTTTTTAAAGCGTGTTGTATAGGTAATCCAAATTACTTACTCCAGTCCTTTGATATTGCAAAATTAATATAATTAATTGTCAACTCAAATTTGAATTTATTTGTTAATTTACTTCTTTAAACAAATTGTTACCTATTTTGTGTACAAAATGAATAAATAATAATTAATAATTAATAATAATCATTATTTTAAAATAACATTTTTTTCGATCATTAGAATTTGAGGTCCTCAGATTTATAATATAATATCGAAATCTATAGATACATTATAAAGCGGTTCTTAATTTTTTATGAGTACTCGAATACCGCCTGCTCATTATGGAAATGTTTACGTACTTGATCTAATAAACTTCTTTTGTTATCAAAAAATGTATACGTTATTTACCTGTAAACAATTATGGAGGGATTATCTAAATTGCTACGAAATTTAAAAAATACTTTTATAGTATTTTAATAATATCAGTACCTTTTAGGCATTAGTTATTCAAAATTTAATGATGCTTTTTGTTATATTATTCGAAGAACAGCCAGTTTGTGGTAAAGTTTTATTTTTTTTTATTTTGCAAAAATTGATATTATCTGAAACATATTTAAATTCTAAGTCGTTACTAAAATGTTTGGAAATAATTTTTATTTACAAGATATATTATATTATTGTATATACGCACGAGTGCTCCGTTTGCTCTACTCTTGGTATGGCACTGCATATAGTTAATTAGTAAGTATAATACCAGGAAATGGATTTCATAGGTGTACACAATTTTATTCTCTCTTTAAAAAATAAAAAAATTAAAGTTATTTTATTCTTGGTTTTAATACTTAACGTGATAAAAAAATATCTATGTATATTATATTATATATATATTGTCAAATCAGAATATGAAAATAATATTATGGAATTACGAGTATAAATCTGATGGTCCTGAAGTGATATTATAGTGTTGACTATTTTCACTACGGTACCGGAAGTAAACTTATACAAAAACTCATCGCCTGCAGATTGTTACTTGTTAGTAAATAAATAAGTTTACTTACATAAAATAATAATTTATCATATTCTTGTGTACATTTAATTTTGATTTTGTTGTAACATTAAATATTTTTAGTTAGAAAATAATATCGATTCAAGACTTACTGTTTATAGTGTCTAATAAATAAAGCATATTACCCTACCTACTACAGTTATCCAATAACACAATCGTCAGACGTCAGTACGCTGTCAGGTTCAATACATTGCGCTTCGTGTAACATTTTGTTCCGTATGTCAGTAAATTGTATATTATGTACGTATGTGACATTTGTATAATTAATGTTTATTGTGTTTGTCTGTAAATTTTACTTATTTAATAAATATTTCCACAACGGAAAATATTATGCCATATTATTGTTGTGTAAGTATTTAGTTGTAAATATATAATAATGGAACGCATCGATTTCCCAATCGTATATGGCCACGAGAGTCATGATACATCTATACTTTTATCCAGTATCTAATTTAATTACTATTTTAAAATTTTACCTTATATTTTTCGAACGACAAAATGACACACGGATATCACTCATTCACATCAAATATTGGTAGTGTCCGGTATTCACAATAATTTTAAAAATTGCAAGTAGTACGGACGTACCACCTACTAAATTTTGTAATAATTTTATGCATATTAAGAGTTATGTCGTACGATTTATACTGAAAATTAACTTTATTTTTTTAGTTTGAAATAGATGAACCTATTTGATATATATACCTTATATATTATGCCTTCATTTGTATTAAAATTCATTAGAAATGGTGTTTTGGCGAATAAATGATAGTAGTAATGTTTAGATGGTTCTAGCTAGCCCTAGCCATGCGAGTCAATGTCGCGCGCGTCTATTCCCTCCAGCCTGTCAAGCTTCGGCAATGCCCTCCATGCCCATCGCATATCTACCCCCGCACTCCTATCCAGTCAGGTCGTCTCGACAGATGACCGTACTTGACATTTTCTGTAACACCTATTGATATAAGATAATATATTGATACCTGTACGTTTTCCCATTAACAAAAATCATTAGAAAATACAGTTTATTATGTGTAGGACATCACTTTCCATTCCAACATATGGTAAATAAATATTTACTCATATGTTTATAGTTGGATGTGGTGTAATTAAGTAATATATGAGACTGATTTCACCAGGAATCATACTGTTCTTCATACTCCTTTCATCTCAAAGAGTTGTATAATATACGAAATTAAAGATAATAATATATGCCCAGAGAAAATATATTTAATTAGGTAATAAATGAATATTATACTATTCATCGATATAATGTTTACCACAGGTTAAAACTCTTGAAAATGTTATTATGAAAAGTGAGTGTTTTACTTTTAATTAACCTTTAATAGCTGCTGAAACATTGACGACCTCTGATTATTATTATTATTATGAATTTTCTCTTTCACCTTACACTATTAGGTAAATGTATAACTATTAAATCATAATCATCTATGTATTCTAAAATAAAATATAATATAGTGTGATATTTAAATGGCCTAACCATTAACAATAATATAATGAGCGATATAGGGAAATTATATTAATATTAACATGATGGAATAAGTTTTCTAATATTTTAATTATACATATAATAATATGTTTTGATATATAATATATAGAGTTAATATTATAATATAAAATATATACTTAAATGAAATAATATAACGTAAACTGAAGTGGAAAAATATATTTATTATATTATCGAAGTGTACAAACAATAATACTTTATTAAAGAAATGTGTATACATTTATTACAACTATTTTATTTATAACAATTTCTATAAAACTTATTATATAATCGTAAAATCTTAAGGTATATTCTATAACACTAAAAATATTAACAATGTTTAAAATTATTAAATATTTTTCTACTATCTTCAAAATCTAAATTATCTTATATAGTGGAGAAATATTTTTTTAATTAAACAGTTATTAATAATTTGTTCACATTGTTGTATAGTTAGCAATGGATAACGCCATTTTAAATCTTTTACAGAATTTTCGGTATAAACGATATCATGATAAAATGAACAACATGTACATCGATTAATAACCCCATATATACGAGCTTTTTCTTGAAAATTATTATCAATCAAATTTTCAATTAAATTAATATCGCATAACATAGTTAATGATGAAGTCACTAACGTTTTACAAAATTTAAATGCCTTACTTTTATTCAGATGTAATAATCTTTGAATTTCGATTAACATATTTGAATTATATAAATGTAACAATCGATAATTTTAATTAGGTTTAAATTCTTTAATATGCTCAGTCGATAATTTTAATTGTGTTAAAGGATGTATATAATTTATATATTGAACCCCGTAATTAATAAACTGTTTTCGTAAGAATAATAATTTTGTTTTTAAGACATCTCGATAAAATATTATATTGATTACATCATAGTCGTATATTATATTCCGTAGTTACCATGTCAGACTTTTCCCCAGATTGCCTCTTCGATCTTTTATCAGCGCCGTGTTCAGTTTCCATCTTGTTTTCTGCTCGCCTCTTCACCATTTGTAATATCTATATCTATATATATTAACTGTAAGTCTGCCTTGGTAGGTCTTACTAGTGCAATATATTAGTGAAGTATACTGTGGGATATACAACTACTGATTTGTCATTTTATACCCAAATTTCCAACATTAAATATGTTTTCAGTTGAACCTTTTATATCACGATCATCTATGTATTCTAAAATAAAATATAATATAGTGTGATATTTAAAGGACATAGCCATTAACAATAATATAATGAGCAATATAGGGAAATTATATTAATATTAACATGATGTTTGTTAGCAAAGTAAATTATTAAATAATATTTTAGCAATCTATAGCTTAAAATGTCACCACTGCTAAAATATATCACAAATCGAAATTCACCGTCAAAGTCATACAGGTGTCGCTATGATATATTGATATTCAATTATATTATTCTATCGAAATGAAAAATAATAAGACTATATGTGTATAACTTATAACAGCTATTAGATATTATAATGGTTTATATACATTTATAATACATAACGTATTGAAGAAAATATTATTAACTATAGGCATCATATTATTGCCTGAAATTCTACCATCACCCGAATATATTAGAAAACAATAGCCGTCTAATACTGCAATTATCAATAATCAGTCAGCACGTCTCCAATCGTATACTATACAGTACACAAATAAATATCATTCTATCTTTTAATATTTATAGTGAAATTTATTTTCAAAGTGTTTATTATTTTATTATATCAAATATTTACTTGCTATATTTTTCTTTATTTCGGTTTCATTTTAAACATTATCAATATGAACACAGTGCTCATCTGATATAATATTCGAGCGTTTAATACGATACAAGAATAATTGTTGTTATATATATTTCATTTCATTTTATAAATTACTATTAGGCAAATCTATTAAAAGTATTTTTACCAAACTATGTAATTATTGTATAATATGTATTATATTATATTTTATTTTTATTATATATTATATATTATATTTATTTTATGTATAATCAATATAATAAATTATATATATATATATATTAAATTTACTTTGTTAAGTTATGTCCATGAGCCAAAGTATGGATTTTGTCTTCTAGGATAACTCTCTTGTCATCAAAGTTATTGAACGTTAATTTGTTTGATTTTATCGTCATCAGTCGATGTTTGAAAGAACGGATGGATACATTTTCTCTCCTAACATCCATCTCCTCCTCCTCACCAAATAAACACTTTTTATGATCGTTAAACGTCATATGATTCTTTACAACATGCCTTCTAATTCCCTTGGCCTTGATTTTCTCCCTACCGTCCAAAATGTAAGCATATGATTTTGCTCGCAGCGCACAAAACTCGGTCATTATGAGCCCATCTGTTTCATCGGAAAACAGACCCGGTATCTTTTTTCTCTCCGAAATAAAACATGGATGGTCTTCCGGTAAGTTGGAAGTATCCATTCGTTCGAATAAGTTGTCATTATTCTTGAGGTCTTCATAGAAATCGTTGGTTTGGATATAATATACTAATGAATCTATAAATTATGTAAATTATTACTATATATATATATATATATTGAATTATAAGTATTAAAAATAATACCTGTATCTGTATACATGAGCTCAATTTTATCTCCATAATGTTTTTGCATCACATTGTAATGGTAATCATACATTAAACTTTTGCTTATGTCGAGAACCGCGAGACCTATATACATTAACAATCACGATAATACCTCTATATATCTAAATTATTAATAGAAAAATTACCAATATAAATAGGTTTGCAAAAATGGATGATTTTATTTTCCAATGATACGGCATTTAGGTTTTCAGAATACGTAGTGCAGTGTTTAAAAGTCGATTTGTTTATTAATTTCTGTAAACGTCGATCACACGATACAAGTTTCATCTCCATGCGTTGGCGAACGTTCTCCATCGTTTTTCCTACATGAAAAGCGTATGATAAATAATCATAACTATTATTATTTATAATAACATACCGAATACAGCATTGTTTAGTAGTTTAAAGAAATCCCGCTCAAATGTATTTTTCGCCTTCTTCCTCATTTCAGTATTCAAAGCAATGTATGATGCGAGCCATGGTGATTGTTTAAACTGGACAACTCTATGCACCTATAATAAATATAAATGTTTACTTTAATAATTCTATAATAAAGAAATGAAATATAATATTTACTTTTTCAACTATGAGACCATTGTTTAAGGCTTGCTGGAGGTTGCGATAGTGAACAATATAATTTTTTTTCGGTTCAAATGTTGCCATGAGTTTTCGCACTTTTGAACCTGACGGTATACTGTTTTGCGGTAAAAATGGTAAGTCATTATGTTTATCATGCAGTTCTTCCGGATAAGCTATATCGACTTCATAGATCCGTCCTATAGGCGATGTTGCGTTCAAATCAGCTAATCCGTCGAGAGACGGTTTAACCCACTTGAAGCCTCCGTAGGGCATGAACTGCGACATTGCCCAACCATAAAGATTGTTGCCTATAAAGTTTTAAAAGTATTAAATTAATAATAATAATAATAATAATAATACACAACATACAATCCTGATAGACAAGCCATGACTTTGGGTCTGTCGGGTTATAATCAGGTGTTCTCTCATTGTTAGGTTTCGCGTACCGCATAGTGGCCTGTGTAAGTCCTCCTCGAATACCTATAAAAGTTTAATCATATTATATAAGTGTTGAAATAAAAAAAAATAATTTCAATATACTAACCATTTTCAAACATTAACAGCATTTCGTAATCCGACAGTAATTCCAGTTTTATTGCTGTGTGTTTCAACATTGCATCGAAAGAAAACCCTGGTGCTGTAAAATAGTATGCTGGATCCAAATTGTAAGTGTTCAAGCATAAGTCTCGGAAATTTTCAAATACATCCGCCAAAAGTAAGACATCAATTTTCAAGTATAGATCCGAATACTCGCCCAGCGTTTTACAATTGAAATGACTCCATACGTCTTTAGCAAACTGATATTCGGTATCTTTTATGTGTTCTTCTGTTAAGGTGCTATAAAAGTCCTCTATTGCAGGTAAAGTTAATTGTTCAAGCTTAGCCCAATCATCCGTGAAGTCATAAGGATATACACCCTTACGGGTGACAAGCGGTAAATCTTTATTGGTAAAATATTTTGCAGTTAGGCGGAATTTTTCTAAATTTGGTGATATTAGATTGGCGGCTAGAGTTGATAAGCTTGTAGCCATAAATCTGAATGTATCCACGAATCTGATGGTAAAATTGTTACTTATGTATTTTGAAAAAGTAACGAATTTTTCCTCGCTGTTCGGAATTACTTTTATTCTATGCGAATCATAACCAAGTTCTGTCACTATAAAATGCGCATCGTAGTTTGAAAGATTATGTAGGAAAACTGGCACGTATTTTGGTTGTTTTAGACTTAAATTGCATCTATTACATAAAGTTTGTCTAAATTTACCGGTCAGATGGTCATGATCGCGAATACGGGTGAGGTTATTTACATCGCATGTGCATAAATTGCATTTAAAACAAGCTGTGTGTCTGGTTATATCTTCATCAGTCATGGTTAAGGGTATATTTGTTGCCAACAATTTTTCTATTTTCTCACTCACATCAACAATACTCTCTATAAAATAAATGCTTTGTGACATCTTGCTTGTTCTCGGTACCACGGTAAATTATGGGTTCGGTTGGTATCCCGAATTGTTTTAGTAGCTCTAATGGCACGTTTTCAGACGCCTTAACTATAAATCCATAACTCATAGGACGGTGTTTCTGCATGATTATCGTATTATCCCCTTTTTCCTCATCGGTCTTTACAAGCAGAGCTTCGAAATCGGCATATATAACTATAGGATGCCTTTGTGCATTTTGCCATGCGTTAAATTCAAGAACTGCCCCCTCTGCAGGCATTTCTGGTAGTATGGGTTTATGTGACCCGCATATTAGCCTATGGTGTTCTAGCGCAGCCTGTCCGCTTAATTTATACTTTAAATTTTGTTTGTCAAATGATGTAAAGCATCTTTTGCAAAATATTGCTTGATTTGCATGTCTAGTTTTTTGCGAGCGAAGTAGTCTTGAAAAATTTGATATATATGTATAATGACTGTTATCCCCATCTGTTAGCAGTAGTAAATCAAAATGATCTTGTTTTTCATTATCAACTACTTTCAGAGGAAATACACAGTGCACGGGATGTTTTAATGGTGGTTGTATTTTTTTCTCAAGCCCGTAAACATTCACGGAAACGTTTGGATTATTTTTTTCAAATTTGGAAATATCTGACAGTGGCGTTGGAAAAGAAATACCACCGAAAATGTATTTTTCCTCATGCTTGGTATAATTTTCATTGACACGATTTTTTTTTTTATTTTCACCTGCAACGTGTCTCGCTAATATAGCCCATTTAAAGCACTGCTGGTCTATATTTTGAGGATTGATTATAGCGCGTTTGTTCATAATAGATTTCGGTAATTGTATATACGATGAACCAGACATCGGTGTATACTTATAAATGGCTATTAGTAAACCATCTATGGACTGTAATGTAAACCCGCTACCGCGAGAAACATAAGCGTCTTCCTCGGCTAATAATTTCATAAAAGATTCTTCAACTATTGTTTCGATTTTTGTATCCATATAAATTTCTTTGGCTGATGTTTTAAATGCTCGATTTTCCGATGAATTTTCAACGTTCGGTCGATTATACGATGATTCTAGTTTTAAATTGAATTTTATTGAATTATCATTTTGAACGCGAGTTTTTAACAACTGAATGAGGTTGGTTTTAAGCGATTGAAGAAAGGTATGATAGTTTTGAACATTATTAGTATTTTTGCTGTAATACCATATAATTTTTCGATTTGCTGAAGATGAGATTTCTACGAAGCCTGGAGACTGAACTAGGTTCATGCGTGCTTTTTTCGCCTTAGCGGCCGAAGTAGAATTAGTGGTGGAAATGCGTTTGTCATTAGTTGTGGTTGTATATAAATCTTAAAAATTAAAAAAAACTAATATTAACCTATATGTTATCTATAATATTAATACTAACACTAAATCTTTTTAAACATTTTAATATTGTGTAGTATATCATCTACCTAACTTCAAATAAATTAAATATATATATGTTGAATAGTTGAATAAGTAAATTACAATATAATATACTACTATTTAAAGTATATAGTTGAAATATTAGGAAAGAATTAATAATTTTAGATAACCATTGATCGAAATTCTAAAAATCGTATTACAAGTGTATAAATTTTAATTATTTTTGTAATGATTTGTATGTAGTATACAAAACTATCTAT
This sequence comes from Melanaphis sacchari, assembly GCF_002803265.2. Classification (NCBI taxonomy): domain Eukaryota; kingdom Metazoa; phylum Arthropoda; class Insecta; order Hemiptera; family Aphididae; genus Melanaphis; species Melanaphis sacchari. The sequence continues at coordinate 2,073,240 of NW_020271143.1, read as the reverse complement.
TTCATCATATTATTTTAGATATAAATAAACTTACTGCTACTACTATATGAATCTACGCTGTGTATATAATATTATAATTGAACCAACCTTGTATAGTATCAGCCAAGTCGGTGTTCTCAAGTTCGTCCATGATTATTGTACGATTGTCACCATCGTTATTGTATAAATCGTTGGATGCTTCATTTGATGAACCCATATTTTGTGTAGTTTGACTGTTGGTTAATGCAACCGTTGGAGTGTTTGAAGCGATGATTTGTGATGTAATCGCTTTTCCATCACATTTTGATTGAGTTGGTTGAACATTTTGATTTTGTTGAGTAGGTTGGGCACCAGCAATGCCTTTTAAAATAAAGTAACTAATTATTTGCAAAAAAAATCGATTATTGAAAGTAATTAAATTATACATACCGTGAACGTTTTTTATATGTCTATTACAGTGAGACTTGTCATTGAATGTTTTAACACATATAGTGCATGAAAAACGTACACCATTGTGTTTCTTTTGGTGGGCAACCAAATTGTCTTTACGTGAAAATTCAGATGAGCACTGTATACATTTAAACATATTGATAATGTTTAAAATGAAAACAAAATAAAGAGAAATATAACAAGCAAATGTTTGATATAATAAAATAATAAACATTTTGAAAATAAATTTCACTATAAATATTAAAAGACAGAATGATTTTCATTTGTGTGTACTGTGTAATATACGACTGGAGACGTACTGACCGATAATTAATAAATGCTGGATTTGGCGATTATTAATTTCTAATACATTTCGGTAATGTCAGCATTTTAGACCATGGATTGGTAAAATATTACCTAGTAATTTACCATGTTAAAAGGTTAATCCAGATAATATTTTCAATTATTTTGGGATACATTTAAATTGTTGAAATAATAGCTTCTAATTAGGTCTTGCACGAACTAACTTTCTAAACCTTAAGAAAACATATGATAAATATTTATTTACCATATGTTGGAATGGAAAGTGATGTCCTACACATAATAAACTGTATTTTCCTAATGATTTTTGGTTAAATGGGAAAACGTACAGGTATATCAATATATTATCTTATATCAATAAGGTGTTACAGAAAATGTCAAGTACGGTCATCTGTCGAGACGACTGAGACTGGATAGGAATGGATGCGGGGGGGGGGGGGTAGATATGCGATAGGTATGGAGGGGAAGGGCATGGAGGGGCATTGCCGAGCACGGCATGGAGGGGAATGGCAGCGCGCGGCATTGACTCGCATGGGCTAGGGGCTAGGCCCTAGAACCATCTAAATCATACTACTATCATTTATTCATAAAAATATTTCTAATGAATTTTTAATACAAATGAAAGGCATAATAATATAAGGTATATATAATATAGAATAAATAATAATATGCATGATTAAACGTACAACCTGCATGACATGTTATTAATATTTTTTATAGTTTAGATAATCACCGAAACATAAAAGTTGTAATATTATATTAAAGAAATGTATTTTTTTTATTATTATTGATTTGAAGATAAGAAATTAAAAATATTGTTTTTACACACACATATATATTATATATACATATTGAGTTAGTTTCACCCCTGTTTTATAGCTTTTCTATAACTGGTATAATCACAATAAAGAGATTAATTACCTGGATAACGTGCCAAATATTGTAGAACACAATATTATTTTGTTTAAAAAAAAAGAATACATTTATTTATTATTAAATAACGTATAATTTTATTGAAACATGTTCATTCACAAAAATATTAAAGACGATAATAACTTGGTATTATCAATAAAAAAAAATTATTCCAAGTTTCACTAATTAATCCTATTACAAATAATGAATGATACAAAACAACAGTAATATTTATCTTTTATTTAATATGTGGCAAAAACTACAGTCATGCAGTTTAAAGGTATTAAGATTATTTCATATTACCTATAATATACGTGTCAACATACATAAATATAACACTTTTAATATTTAAAATTGGGATATAAACATCAATATGGCAATAATAATATAATAAAACATTATAACTCCAATTTACATATCATTAATAAACAAATAAATAATAATAATAAAAATAATAATAAAAACAATAATAAGGCCTGAGATATGAATCCGGAGAAAAGGTGTCATTGTGCTTAATACTTAAAATGGAAAATAACTGGTAACCCACTCAAATTTCTCTACCAAACTCTCCATGACAAAAAATGTTGAGTAAAAATAAACAAATATATTATCCAATTATCATTTCACTGAAAATTTACCGATCGAGGTTCACTTCTTATGATACCCAATTTCTTGTAAGTGGTAATATAAATAACGTTCCTAACAATAATTCGGAAATTTATAATACTCATTATTCCACACCATATAATAGTTCTCGTATGCCCTATTTTTTGTGTTAAAAATTTAGAAAAACATTTTGCTTATGTTTAATGAAGTTATCAGCTGACATCAAAAGATACACAAAAACATAACTTCATGCTGTAAAAAGTAATTTATATAAAATTACCCAATAACTTTACTGATAAACCAAACCTAACATCCATTACTTCATACTTGATGCCAAGCAAATTATATAATCACGACTAGAGAAATAATTGGCCATTCAAACCTCACACAAGTATAAATAAAAAAACAATGATGAACCCTAATTTTTGATCAATGTAACAAACTTCTCTCAATAAGTAACATAACACTACATGTGGCCAAAAAATACATATGTCCCCAGATACACCTTGAACATCCTCTTTGGAAGAACCAATTAGAGAAAATAATGCGCTAACTGCATTTAAAACTTTTTCGTGACCAGATGTAACAATATTGTTAAAACTACGACACTTATTAAATATAAATTCTTAGCTATAAATTTTACCATTGCATAAAGAATTTTTGTTTAAATTAAATTATAGGTTATTGACTTAATTTGTAAATCTTCTTAAGTTAACAATCATAAAAAAAAAAAATAAATAAATAATGAAAAAAAAAAAATAATAGACAATATTAAATTCAATATCAATCTTTATGGCACCATGAAAATATTACATGTATATTATACAAGTACAATATAATAAAATAATAAAGTATAAACAAAAACAATGTACTATTCTAATTATTTAAAATAATAATAGAGAAATATATATATATTATATACGTAGAAATAAATATAAAAATAAATTATAATGTTATTATAAAACAATAATCATTTAAAGAAATACAAATTACAATAGGTAAGTTTTAAAAGATAAAAAAAATTTACACAATTCTTCAATGTACGAAACAAAAGAAAACCTTTAGTAACACATTATATATATGTGTATATGTGTAACAAACACTGATACGTTTCTCTCACTTTTCGTCAAAAACGATTGGACCAACAAAAGTCGTCGTTGACAACAGACTTATATAAAATCTCACAATAAAAAAAAACCCCGTATAATTTAAAATTTAAATTCATATAATTATTAGTGCTTGTGTATACTACTACAGTACTAATACCGCTGACTGAACACAATTAATTGAGCGCTATGTAACTTAACGTAGAATAAAAATTAGGGACCCTCCACCAAATACCAATTTTTATACATAACAAATGATTTACTCGTCCATAAGAATAAAAATAGGTGATAGGTAATTATTTGCGCACGCTCATATATAGTACATATAATTATGCGTGTGAGGATAGTATATCATTATAAGTTTTGAAAGTTTTTAAGTATGGAACAACTATGACTATGATTAAATTGTATATATTATAAGTGCTTTGACCAGTGACGTTAAGGTATTAATGAAAATACATTAAAAAAAAAAAAAAAAAAAAAAACACTGACACATTGTTCAATCAATTCGGACGTGTTTCACAATTAATTTCGTCATGATTTATTCAACATTTTTTTATTATAACCGATCGCTGTTTTACAATAACACTAATCGGACCCGGCATTTGTCAAACAAATTATATTATATTAATAGATGTCTGTTGATTATTACCTATTTACTAACGTACACTACATTTTAAAAAAATGATTGAGCATTTTTCACATAATTTATGTGTGGTTAGGCGTGCATATCTAATTATTTATTTATTCACCAACCTATGATTATTACAATTAACTATAGTAAACAGTAATATTATGTACACTTAGGGCGGCGACGGTAAATTTTTATAAAAATAATAATAATAATATATTATGTACAGCAGAAAGGAGGAGCTAGTATCAGTCATTTATCATGATATTATTATTATTATAATACTATGTGGTCACTTCGATGTAGAAATTTATTTTTTATTTTTTTTGAAACTGTAAATTTTTACGTCGTTTTTTTTTTACACACACACATATATATATATATATATATATATATTTATAATTTTATTTTTTACATTAAATTTCATTGCATTATGCTATATGACTATATTATATCATAATAATCACCTCGCAATGTATGACAATATAGTATAATTTGTAACTTATTTACCGAAAATTATTTTCATTCCACATAAAAAACGTAATATATTATCATAATATTATAGACAGAGACTGCTACCGATTATTTATTTTATACTTGAGCAGTGGAAGTACCGCAACTCGTGTCCACCAATACGGGGGGCTGTTTGACGACGACGACGGGCTTGCCGTAGTCGACCCGTCCGCCGCCCATGTGGAGTAGTCGTTTTTTCTCGGCCGCTGCGGTCACCATGTCCAACATGACGTACGCGGTGCTCGAGGCGAGAAGCGTCGCCGCCGTCGGTTGTTGATGTGGTTGGTGTTGCGCCGGCGACGGGGGCGGCGGCGGGGGCGGCGATTGTAGCAGTTTTTGCGGCGACGGCGTTGACGGTAGCGGAGGTAGCGGTTGCTGCTGTCGTTGGCTTAGTGATGTCGTTTCGCAGCCTTTGACTCTACCAGGACCGGCGGCGGCGGCTGCATCGGCAACTGCGATCATCATTTGTTTGTCGCAATAGCCGTCGTGTCGGTTTTGTTGTAGTTGTGGCAGCCGTTTGAGTGGCGGTTGTTGTTTATCATCAAGGCGACGAGGTAACAGTTCACTTTCCTGTTATCGAAAAAACAAACAATAATTTAAGGCTGTGAAATCAAAATCCAATCATTTTTCGGACGTTGGGACTCGCGAGGCATATCCACCGTGGTACAGAATAAAGGGGAGGGGAATTGATTGTATTCAAAGAAAAAAAAAACCGTGTAGAGTACACGTAGACTTGTAACGTGCCCATCCCTTAATTCCCGCTATTTCGATGTAATGAATAACTCAAAGGATATTACGACATATATTATAATAGGTCCTCGCGTCGTACGATCAACTTTATATTTATACCCTATTGTCGCCGACGCATCAATTAAACTTTCACCGCGATCATTAAATAAAGGATTGAAACGACAAGACGTGTAATGGATGACATTTATTATGAGAGTACGCCACACCCGCATGACGTGTTATCTCCGTTTTATATACCTACATACGTTATAGTAAATTTTCGTTCAGCTGAATCCATTTTATGTTGTTAGCTGAAATGTTAGAGTAAATTTACCTATTATCAAATTTAAATCTAAGAATTTTATCTAGGCCATCACATAGGCTTTTATTAATATTTTAATATTTTAAGCCGAGTTATATCTATGTAAAATATTAAAACTTTAAAATTATAATATTAATAAAAGTGCATGTGATGGCCTAGATCCCTAGATATTATTAGATATAGAATCCTTACCTAAAAGTTTGATAATAGGTAAATTTATTCTTCAATATTAAAGCTAGGTAACAACATAAAAACGGATTCTGCTGAACGAAAATTCGCTATGTTGTATGTATATGTAACTATGTAAGACGGAGATAACATATATGTGTGGCATCCTTTTAAATAATAGTTAAAGAGGATGTCGAACTCGCATGCATGTTGTATCTTGTCTTCTACACGCGTAACACGATTAAGTTTACGTATCGCAGATTCTCACTACAGTAAGTTTATTAACTATAGTCAACATTAGAGTAAAATATTGCACAGTAGTGTTGATAATAATATGATGTTTTCCTCAAGTTCAAACAGTTGTTAATAGTTTGTCTGACGGTAGGTGTAATCCATATTATTAAGTATAATTTTTTCAAGTACCAGCTGTCTTATTTACACATTATATAATGGGTTGTAAATAACTTTTGTACCCCTTCTAACAAAAAGCACGCGGGTACTTGATAGACATGCCATGTACCAAAATGAAACACACGGACGTGCGTGATTGCTATGACCCTGGGATCAATATATTAGAAATTAAAATATTATTAAAAGTGATTATATAGTAAGTTAAAATAGGTACGTATATTATCCTGAAAAAATTCGGTTAGGTAAATGTTGATCAATAATTTTGTTTAAAATAACTATTGCCTAGCTTCATAGTTTATAAAAGTACCTATATATTTATAATCAACAGTAAATAGTTGTTACAGCATCATTATTATTGTATTAAAAAGATACTAAAATTGTAAATAACTCTAGTATAATCTATATCGACATTACTTATGGTTTTTGATCTACGTAACCGAATTTTGAAATAGAAAAATTTAAAGTATGTTAGAATGAAATGGAAGTGATCTGTGATCTAGTAAATACGATCTTTGTGCTCAGAACAAAACGCGGTGTCGCCTAAAGACTAAATCATCATGATAATCCAATAAAATAAAAATCACTGATTCATTTTATTTTTTAAAACGAACGGGAAGTAACTGTTATATTACTGTATTTGATACATAATATTATTACATAACACACAGCAGCCAATTATTATCAACGGCAACACTATTCCAGTCTAGGAATTTTTATAACATTATATAATATTTATACTAGACATTTTTACGAATTATATTCAACAAATTCTTTGACATTGATACATGCCATCGATTTCGTCTTATCGAATTTCTATTATCATTTTTTAAGATTAACTCGGTCATGGAAGAGCTTCACGATTCGCGTCCTCTTCGAACTTCAATCGTTAACGGTTAGAGCCTGTAGTAGTAATTACTAAAGGTGCATATTGAACAGTCCTAATAAACACTTTTCAATTTAATTCAGTCTCGATTTTTTTTAAGCACATATGAATTTCTTAATGAAATATCTTAATACTAACAAAGTCCTGCCAAACTTTGAAAAACCAAACATTTTCCTTTTCGTTTATTTTTAACAAACATAGAACTATTTATAAAAAAAATTTTAAACATAAATGGTTATAAATACTTTTTTTTTTGTTAATTTAAAAATACTTAATAAATATTATATGTACGTGGAATATACCATGTTATTAAGTTGTTTGAACTAATAAATAGATACATTTATTACTTAACATCGGTTAAAACTTTAGTGATAAACTTTTAAAGAATTTAAACTACATTTTGTTTGTAATAGTTACAGCATTTTTTACTATATTTTTCGTTTTCTTTAGCTACGATATCATTTTTTCCAGTTAAATCTGGTTAGGTTAGGGTAACTTGATTAGGAAACTAACGAACAGTGTTGGTATCTCTATTTTAACCACTACTATAAAAACACTCAATATACCTATATTCACATATATTTGAAAAATAAAAATAAATAAATCTGCAGATACTTGATTGATACATTTAGCTATTCCCCGCAATCAATTGGAATATTTTACTTTTATGCTATTATTCATTAAATTAGTTTATTATTTTTTTCCTCATTCAAGCACGGCATTCAAATGGTACGCACTTAGTGATAGTAAAGAGTGAGGGGGGAGGGGGGGACAACGCGTTAAAATTGCAATTGAAATATTATAACTTATTGAGCTACCTTCAAGAGACATAGCGAAAATTATTCACTCGCCTGTTCTTGGTGTGAGCGGTTTTCATCAGTGACAGATTCCACGGGGGGAAATACAAATTCCCTTCCACTATCTGCAGCGGTTGATGAGTTACCGCCTCCACACCGGCTGAGGTCTTTATCATTTGACTGCCGCTGGTCGCCCACAAAACAACTGATGACCGCCGCGGGAGCAACGACACCGTCGCCGCGACTGTCGCCCACCAATCGGTTTTTCGCGATGTCTTGGCAGATGCGGCTGTCCTGGTAACCGTTACCATTGGTTCGATAACCGTAACCGCTGCTCTGGTAACCTTTACTGCTGCTCTGGTAACCTTTACTGCCACTTTGGTAGCCTTTATCGCTACTCTGATAACCGTTGCTGGTGCTCTGGTAGCCGTTACCGCTGCGGCCGATGCTACTGTTGCAGCCGATGTTACTGCTGCGGCCGATGCTACTGCTGCGGCCGATGCTACTGTTGCGGCCGATGTTGCCGTGCAGCGCCGTCATTGTATTGCCGGGCTTCGCAACGGTTGTTATTATCGATGGCGTGTCCGGTAACGAAAAGAACGGCAAGACTGGTTCCGTGGGCGGAACCACCTCCAAAACTTCTTCTTCTTCGCTTTTCACGCTATTACCGTCGCTTAGACTCTGGCTCTTCGTTTTTGGCAAGGATGACGACGGTGTTATAAGCTGTAAATAGTTAATAAATAAAAACATTAAAAAATAAGGGCGAATCAATGACCGTTTTAAAAAAAAAAAAAATGATTTTCTATTGCGTTTACACCCTCTCCACAATTGAAAATAGTTGAAAAACTAAATCTTCCCCGCCTTACCGCCTTATCTCATTACTACCATTTAACTGTAAGATTTATACCATATAATTCGATTATCATGCAAAATAATTCATCTTGATCTATCAAAAACTGTTGTTTAGAAAATAATAATCAAGTATTTATAATTTTTTTATCAAACAAAATCCGTAAAAAATTGCGATTATTATTCATTTGTTATAAAAAAAATCTTGGAAAATCAATCTGTCTCGTATAGTACATTTCGAGTGTACCTCATCATTGAATAGATAATGAGTGTATTAAATTTAAATTTACTAATGTATATACGACGAACTTTTTTGAACTAGGGCTATGCGTCAGAGCTAACTCTATTTCTAGAAGGATATAGTTGATAACATAAATATTTAAATTAATGTAAATAATTTATTTTTGTTTTAATAATACGATATGTTAAACCTAACTAAACGCTGACAAAATAATTGATTATTATAAAATATTAAATAATAATAATTTTTTTACTGTAATTTACTTATGCATATTCTATACCGACATATTGTAGAATAATTGTTGTAAGTAGGTATTTCATCACAATTTCATTTTAAAGCGGTTGTTTTTAGAGATTAGCATATTTTGCCAATTATTAGTGTTTAAGCGTAGGGCTATTCGACGGTTTATTTTCCAGTGCATTCAATTAAAAGACTGAGTGATATTTAACAATAATATTATAATCACTTGGTGTTTGCTGGAAGAAGAGTCTTCGTCGTCAGCCACCGTAATGGTTGTCGAAGCCGTCGCGGGACTCCACCGGGACGACGGCAGACGCTCAGAACTGGCATTGACGCTGCTGTTTTTGCGACGATTGGACCCGGATGGATTTCCGTTGTAGAACGTGATAGTGGTGGCGGCGTCAACGTCGGTTGGAGCGTTGTCGTAAATTATGTGACCGTCCTCAACATAATAGTGTTGACCCGAGTCCAATTCGTTTTCGTCAAAATTGTTGAAATGATCCTGTAGCAGATTGACGTGTGATTAATAAAAAACTATAACGATAATAATTTAATGCGGTGACAAACTTTCGTGGGACGACTGACAGAGTTAAAAAAACTGTATAAAGAAATAAAGTTGGTGAGCGCGAGTTGAAGTTCACCACAATACGTTTTACGATGTCTATCAGTGAACGAGGGTAGTACGAACGAAGCGCGTTGTCGAAACGCATAGGTAACTATGAAAGTAAAATGACGGTAATTATATCGCTGTCGTTGTTTAAATATTATTATGCTTTGGCACAACTATAATAATAAAGTATTACCGCCCTTATTGTTTGGCTTGTGGTCGCGATATGCTATGAAAAGTTTTCGAAGGCAGTAATTTGCAGGGACCGTATAATATTATAATTATTACCTATATACTGTCATAACCATTATTGCAATTGAAATCTTACTGAGTAAAATATGTTTGACGAACCACAAACATGAATTTTGTGGTATACTTTTTAAAACGTTCCAATACCGTTAGTAAATAAGTAACTATATAAATTTGTGTTGACCCAGTTAACTGTATCCAACTTGACAAATTTTCTTATTTTCTAACTTATGAATTTAAGCAGTTTAAAATGATTTTGTAGTCATTATTTAGAATGAATGTGATACAAGTAATACATTTTCTAAGAACACACGACAGAATCAAATAAAAAATTTGATATATTATTTAGGTTATTTAACGAAAGTTTCACCGCAAAAAATAATATAGATAAATACTTACAAATTTGAAATTGATATTCAACGTGGGTGGTAGAACTACTTCTACGTTATGCATAACTTTGTATTTTCTCCAGAGTCTTATGAATAAAAATAAATATACATTATAATAACATTAAAGTGAAACGATATTGAAAACAATATAAAAGTATTGTTTTGAAATGTGACATTTACCTGTTACCCCAGTACGTGGAAACAGTGGATAAAACGATGAACAAACATGACCATATGACTAAATGAAGCGCTAGAGGAAGACCTAAAGAAAAACAATAATAATTAAGTTAAAGAGAAAAATAATAAAATAAAAAACAATTGGTCGATATATTATGATACAATAATATTATCGGTCTACACAATATCTGTTTTACAATTCTGTAATACGATGATATGAGTACAAATAAAAATAAAAAAAAAACAAAAAACGGTTGAATGTAAGTTTTACAATATTGTAGTGTGATGGTATGAGTGCAAATAAAAATAAAAACAAAAAATGTTGGATGTAAGAAGTTTTTTAGGTACATTATATACGTATGTTAATAAAATAAAGTTAAAATCAGTATGTTATTATATCTAAGGCTTAAATATTATGATATTAGTTAATTTTTAACGGACGTTAAATATACTATAAAAAATTAAAATTATACAATATTAATTAATCAATACGACAATGAAAGTGATTAGGAAACAATATCACCACTTTTAGGTAAGGTACACACTCTACTATTCAGGGTCGATTTAAATACGCGTTTAATTAATTAATGTTTATTATTAAATGATAATCTGAGAAACCGGCTACTCATACTATGTCTCTGTTTCGAGATACATTTGGAAATTACGCTTTAGTGTGCGTTAAGTATTATTATTTATTAATGTAAATGACTATTTATTTACTAGTGAATTGTATCCAAAAAATATCTTAAAAATATTTTATCCTGAATTATACTACATGATATTGAAATGTTCCATATAAGTGGAAATATTTAAGTACCTACATAAACACGATTGTGTTTAATTATACGCACAAAAGCTTTCCATTTTACGTTAGACAGGTTCCGTTTTATCAAGGGTTTAGTCCTATGTTAAATTATAGAAATCTGTCATGACCATGATAAATTTCTGCACAGAACAGGATTCCGTCTTAACAAAGGTCAGTATACAGGTTTTCCTATATACCCAAAAATAATAATAACATTATTCGATTTTAGATAATATCATAATATTATAATATAATTATATACTATAGTAGTATTTTATTTACCATTAATATTTTTGAAAAATACAATAATTTTGTCATCATTGTTAATAATTAATTTCCAACTCGAGCATGTTTAGTTTAGTATCTACGAAGTGGAGTATGCTATGCTGGTGTTCATCTATACATTTCTATTTTTTGATAATTTAGTAGATAATTAAAACATATAATTATATACGTTTTATATATATATATATATAGGCCGGAAAGAACACAAATAATTGCTTTTATTATGAAAAGTAATAATAGATATTTCTTTTTAGAATTTAAAATATGTTATTTTAATGAACTTTAGTATTATTTAGTGGTTCAAACAATTTTATTCTAAGCAAGCAACGACTATGCAAACATACCTACACCGACTACAGCCTAACATTTATTTACATACAGCTTTGGACACGATCCAACAAAATGTAATAGCTCTATAGATATTTGAAAAAAGTATTATTTTGATTTTTTTAAACATATTTAAAATATTAAAAAGACACGCGTAATATTTTACACCACTTAATTGCTAAACTAAAACATTGTAAGTTTATAACATACAATTTAACTCGATTTATTTTAGTATATCAAGATACATTATAAATAATTACACGTTTGAAGAATGTATGTTGTTTGGTTGTTCCTTATTTGTTTATTTTATTGTTTTGTTTATCGTGTATTCTACAATCAAATTTATTTTAATCTTCTAAATTCTAAAACTGTAAATTTTTATAATGTTGAATCTGTTTCTCAACCGTCGAGTGAAGTTATACATACACGTTGTAATAGTATAATAGCTTACCTCACATGGAATTCGTTGTATTAATATTTATAACTAACGTAATAAGTGTATTGCGGGCTCAGTATTTACTTTTTGCTTACTTAAAAGAATTTGAATAATTGTTGCTTATATTTACATAAATAAGAAAAAATGTACATATCTCTATAGCGAAAAATAGTACCTACCCTTTATCAGGGTACTTTAAAATAATACAGCTAACAAATTAATTGTCTTCAAGCTATAACTTCTAAGGTAATTTAAAATTAGTTGTAAAAACTGTTTGATGGAGGCTGCAGATGATTGAGGACTGGGACTTAATGCACTTTAATACGATTAATATGATTAATTATTATACATGCATATAAACGTACCCGAAAGAGCGTTAATATGGAATAATTAACGCATTCGATTAACAATAAATGTAAAAAAATCTATTTATTAAAATTTGAAATGCAATTTAAGAAATTAAATTTAAAAAAATGATATAATTAAATAGTCATGGTTGAAGTCAAGATATTTTACAACTTTAAAATGATTTTTTATTTGTCAATATTTAATGTTATCAAAAACTGAAATTAAAGAATTAATCAAAATCAAATAAATTTGCAAATGTATTATATACATTGAGAATACAAAGACCAACAACATAAGATGTTTTTATTATTCGTACATACAATATTATTTTTTCTATATCAATCAAATATTAGGCGCTTAAATGTTTGTTTATGAAATATACAAGTATAAATTCGCGAGTAGTTTTAAATTAATATTGTATATTTTACTGCACGCAGTGATATTTGTTCATTTTTAGTACAAAAAGGGCCTACTGTCGGAAATACACCAATAACGTAACGTTAAATTAAGTGGCAATATTTTGAGTAGCCCTAGGCCAAAAGCCGGAAAAAAATAAGTACTTTTGCAATAACCCAAGTTTGTACAGGAAACTGGCTAACCGAAGTTGATTCTATTATAAAAATACACTGAAGTAAAGATCTGCGGATCGACGACCCAGACCCTATCATTTTGCGGACAGTTCACAAAATTAAAACAATATACGACTTTTTTATTAGCGCATCACGTATGTCCTATATTATATAAATAAAAAATAAGTCACAAGAACCCGTAAAACTTTTTCGTTCTTCCCACGTAACAATATGCGACTATTTATAGATATATAAAATTAAATAAATAATCGTCTAGTAATAAAATTGGTACACTTATTATTAAAGATGTCGCTATTGTATAATTATGCTACTATGGTGCACATACTATTCCAATCGTATATAAATGTTATCAAAATATTATAAGTAATTATTTTTATATATTATTATTTATTATATGATATTGCATTTTTAGGTTAAATTATAATTAATTTGATAATATAATAATTATGATATTCATATATATAATAACTATTACTTACTAACCAGAAAAATGATTAAATTTATTTTTATTAGACATGGAACTTTATTTTAAGTAGAACACGAAGTTAGGTTACTGTAAGTTGTAACTAGTTTTAAAGGAATTTAATTATATAACGAGATAATGATAAACATAAAAAGTTTCATTATCAAAGAAATGTATGGCTTGTAAGCTAAGTCTACTTTAGATGGTTGATTTATTACTATTAATTTTTTTTTTTTAACATAATTTATTATAAAATTTTATACTTTTGCAAATTTAATTTAAAAACCATAATGATTAGAACAACTGTTTTTAACGTGTAAAACACATCTACAACATTTTTTCAGATTAAAAAAGGTACAATTAGAAAAAAAAAATGAAAATTATTTTCAATTCATAAGCATCAGATTACTATCTTCATGTATGTTCATGTATATTTTAAAATTAAAATCTAAAATATTAATATCAAATTTAAAAACTATATACAAGAGTTAAAATTTAAAAAAAAAATTTCAATATTAATAGTATAATATAATAAAATATAAATATATAAAAGAGATAAAAAGGAGAAAGTAGGGAACGTCTATGCTGTGCAATAGGTGTTTGTCATAGAGTAAATTACTGTAAAATGTGCTAAAATTTATTTAAATGATAAATAATTACATACGAAAAAAAGATTCTTAGTGGTGATAATGTTATCCTATATTATTAAGTAAATTAATATTTTACTATTTAATAATTATATTTCTATTAATTCAATTTAATTTACTATTAGTAAGACAATTTTTTGCCCAAAATATTGCATTATAAAATGTAATGTGTATAAAATATTATAATTTACGTTAAAAGCTTCAGAAAAAAAAAAAATAAATAAATATCTGATTTCAATCCAAATAGGAACTTCAAATGCCAACATAAAAAAACCATTTTTATATATTTTTAAGATTTTTAGTTAGAAAAGAACTTTAATAAAGTAAGAAGGGGAAAACTTTATTCAATTTTCAAGCATTACTTTTAATAATTTAATATTTTTATAAATTTTTAACTACAAAATAATTTGCAAATTTTGATAAATTTATCAGATTTTGTGAACATTTAAACTTCAAATGATAATAAAAAATGCTTATTTATTTTTAATATTTTTAAATAGTTATAATAACTTATGAGAAATATTACAATTTCAAGGTTTTTATTTTATCGATAAATTTAATATATAATATCCTATTACATTGTCAAATATCGATAAATGCTCGGCTAAAATATTTTGAAAATTATTTCATGTATGTATATCTACAATTATTTGTTTTTAATTTTAATAAAAAACAAAATAATTTAATAATAAATCGTTATTTTATATGTAAATAACCAATTTTATTAATTTTAAGCTTTAAACGCTTATGTATAATATTATGATATTATATAACTTCATGTTTTTCTTCAAGTAATAGCAACTGTTATGAGGGACCATCTTGAATAAAACTTTTAAATTTTAAGTATACATTTTTAATAACAATTTTTGATTTGCAATTTTTTTTTCAATTTTTATGAATCTCGTCAAAATTTAATTTTAAATGTTTATAATTAACAGTACTATGACCATGTATTTTTGATAGTTTTCAATTGGTATACGAACAATTTATATAAAATCCCTGAACTTTTAACCTAGAAAGTCTTCAGAAACAACAAATAAATTAAAACATCTAAAACATAAAATCAATACATTTATCGTCCCCATTAAAATCTAAAAATGTTAGATAAAAATAAACGCTTAAAAAAAAAAAATAAAAAAAAAAAAAAAATAGATTTAGGTATTAATTACTGAGCTACCAATAGTAAAAACAATTATAAAATCATTAACGTCTTCTCAATCTGTATTGTTCAAAATACGAGTTATAGACATTAACAAAAAGGAAAAATTAATGGAATAGTAAAAGTAATTTCATTTTTCAAATTTAATGATGGACGTTTTAAGTTAATCAATGCTTCCGGAACTTAACTGTAAATTTTATATAATTAATTTAACGTTCAGGATAAAATTTTATTAATCAACATTACGTTTTTGATAGGCGCGTCGTTGAAAATAACATTTATATTTTATAATCTTATATTCAGATACCTACTCTCAATTATAAAATAATATAAAGATTTATTTATTCTAAGTTTTATAATTTCAATGACTCGAAATATATACATGTTAGGTATTATTTATTTTTAACTTGATAAAAGTTTTTAGTCTAGTGTTCAAATAATTAATATTTGCTCAAATGTTGGTTTTTATATAATACGCACATCATATTTTTATTAAATCATTAAATATCCTCATACGGAAATTTGGTATATATATTTAAAAAAATTCTACATTGAAAATAAATTACCTGGCAACACACAATTGACCGATCCAGGAGTTGACCATTGACCATAATATGGCCTATGAGGATCAAGTGGATTGTTGTTCACAGCTCGTACAGAAAATGAAAACGTTTGTTGACCTCTCTCTTCTTCATTATTACAATCGGGAACAGGCACACGGAACACGTTTGCTAGGCGAGTAAAAATAAAAAAAAAAACCGATTAAATCCTATAAAAAATCTAAAATATAGTACAATGATATTTACAATTGCTGCGGTAAAAGAAATTGTTCATATTTTCTTGTAGTTGTGTTGAAGCCAAAGTGATAGGCGAAGAAAAACCGCCATTTGTAGTTTGTGAATTTGTGGGTCCACTGTGATGTGCTACAATTAATTCGTAATAATCGACTGGACCAGCCGGTTTCATAGGTTTCAGCCAAGACACAGCTACCCTAGTGCTGTTTTCGTAGTTTAAAGTTGGTTGAGGAACCCTTCCTGGTTCTATATATAAATATAATATGTTAGTATAACATTGACTCGTATTGGTATGATTTTAAAGTTTTTAACTCACGTCCTACAGCTGTTCGCACTTTTATGGGAAGTGAACGTTCTGAACAAATTGTTGTGCATGCAGTGATGGTGATTGTATAGCTTCTGTAACTTTCAAGGTGATCCAGACGACACTAAAAATAATTGTATTTTATTATTATTATTATTATTACATACCTTTTTGGATTTCATATCAAAATTTTATTAAGAATATATATATTAATATAGACATGTTTTTATAAACATTAAAATACTAACCTTTGTGTCATGAACTGTAATACGACGTTGTTCATTTATGACTTGTTGTTCGTCAAATGAATCAATCAAATCTTGTTGCTGTAATATATCGTCCAAATAATAATGAACATGGTAGTAACGGACAATACCATTCGCGAATTTAGGAGGCGACCACTGAAGAGAGACAGTCGTATTGGTTAATCCCGTGACATTTATGGTTAGATTTTGAATATCGGGTGCTGAGTATTAAACGGCATTAATTAACAAATATGATTAATAATATTTTGATAGAGCTAAAATTAAATTAGAATCAATAATATGTCAAATACGCAAATATACCTCCTTCTAGAGTGGTGTTGAGCAAAGGATCGCTATGTAACCCTTCGCCATGTTTAGTGATTAATGCAATGGTAACCATATATGTAGTATACGACTTGAGATCCGTAATGCTTGCTATTCCTCTACTATCTTGTGACATCTCACCACCAACAGTCTTATTTAACATAGGTTCTAAAATGAAATTCACAAAGAAAATAATAATGAATTTCACAACTCATCAAGTAATAATATAACTTTTTTATGTTAATAATTTTTTTAAAAAGGTAAAAATTTAAATTTAATTCAATAAATAATCATCAGTAAATTTTTTTTTGCTCCCGATTAATAATACATAATTAGAACAGATATTATAAATAACTCTATGAATTCGTAATATGTTATTTATATGTATTAAATTTGATAGTTAAATATTATAATAATGTCTTACCTTTACACGCAGAATTATTTATGGATACTACAGGACAGTAAAATATACGAAATCCTAGAACTGCGCCTATTCTGTCAGAGCAGTCAAGTTTCCATCTCAATTCCATAGATGTCGAGCCAATCATATTTACCCAGACGTTTTTTATTTTTCCGACGACTAATTAAAAAAAAAAATTGTATTCATACAGTGTTAAAATTTATAAATTAAAAACTCAATGAATAAATAATGTTTATACTTTTATTATGTAGTACTGTACATGATGCCCATACCATCCCACTACTTGTATAAGAGGGTTGATAAACACTAGTAACACCAGTCTTTAATGTGCTTTGACTGTTAGCACTTATTGCAAACTGATATATTTTCATATGATCTGATACAGTAATATTATAGCAAGATTCTGAACTTGGTATATGCATCCAGTTCATATAACCCTATACATAAAAATCATAATGTATAGGTAATTATTATTTTGTTTTAATTTTTTTTTTAGATGGGTGAGAGGGAGTTTATAAAAATAATTCTGTTAACGTGTTTGAAAATATTTAACTTTTAAGTGAATATTTCAAAACTATTAAAAATTATTTTACAATAAAATTATCGAATGTGGCATTAATAGGAAATAGTTAAAAAGTTATTTTTTACTTATTAACTCAACTAGATAAAGTGTGAATTATATTGATATATATTTATAGCTTAAGTTAAAACAATTATTATCTTATTGTTTAATTTAATCACACTATACACAATTTAAAATAAAATGAAGAAATCAATATTATTGATTGATCAAAACGAGTAATCGTCAAAAACATTTTAGCTGCTAGTATACAATACACAAATGTAAATGTATAGTAGAATGCATTTTTAACAACATATTTCGTATTATTTAAAAAAATATAAAAATCAATTTTTGTGACTTGGGTAGCAATCAAAAAATAATAATAATAATAATTAACTTATTTTTAATTGAGTTAAGTTAAGAGAATGTCAGGGCATTATTTGTTTTTTCGCCTTGACTTGTGCGAAATATGGCAAATTTGCGTTCAAGAGAACCAGCCTTGTCTTGTAAGCTTATTAATAATTATGTGAATTGACTTATTTTAAAACTTAAAGTTAATAACATTATATCTATTTCCGTATGTTGGATGTTTACGATAATTCAAGTTTTTTGCATTTTTAAACCATAATATTTTACATACTCCTAACTTGCGCATATAAAAATTGAATTGTTGTAAAAAGTTTACATATAAAAACAGATAACTTTCTTATCTTAAAGTTAGTACCTACGATTATTTCTAATATTAAAGTTAACACGAGATTAGTTTAATTAAATACCAATTCACTAGGTCACACGTGAGTTACAAAGAAAACAAATAGTGTACTGTCATCCTCTTAATACTTTTTTCCATATTAACTTTACTTCTTGAGTTAAATAGGTATATCGTTTGTTTACCATCAACTTATTACTCAATGCTCTTAATATTGACTAACTCAATTAACTAAAGTCAATAAACAATATATGTTAATGTACTTAGATTATTTACGTTCAGCTTACTAAAAATTATTATTTTATGATTATTTGTTTTTATAAATCAACGGGTTAAATAAAACCATTTAGCAAGAATAACAAAGAATATTAATACAAGTTTCAGTTTAACTTAATAGTAGTAATTATCAATGCAAATCAATTTATATATATAAGTGGGAACAAAACTAAATAAATAAAAAAAAGTGTAATATTAGTAGGTATATCAACAAATAATATATAGCAGCGTAAAATAAAGTAGAACTGTAATATAAAGAAATTACAAATAAAATGTATTATTATTAGATAACATTCTAATATGGCGTGACATATTCCTATATATATACGTAATGTTAATTTAAATTGTACATACATTACACTGGTATGGACGGTCCTTATCATTTTCACACCAAAATATAGTATAATCATTAACTTGATTGGCTGCTAATGATTTTTGACTACTAGCATTTTTCCATGAAAGTTCAAATACACCTCGTTCATCAAATGCCATTTTTGTAAATGATAACGGTTCGTCAAGTTCTAATAACACAGTCAACATTAAGACTTATCCAAACAATTTTGAATTACGTTTGTGTACTTACTGTCTGATTCGCTGGGTACAAAAATTGTTGAATACTCAGTTGATAAACCTTCTTTATTTGATGAATACACAGTAAAATTGTACCCAATGTCGGTATTGAGTCCTTCAAACTTGGCATAATTCTTATATGTTTCGTTACTGCGGTGAATTCTGTATTATGAAATAAGTTTAAATTCAAAAATGAGTTCAATAATAAATTAAAATAAATAAGTAGATTGAAAAGTAGTACTAACATGGTCTTGTTATCAGCAGATGTGGAAGTATAGTAAGCACGATACTCAAATGATTCACCACATTTCTCATTGTCATCAATATTCTGCCAATAAATGAATATGTCTCTTTTTGATTTATCGACAGGTGACGTTACACACTCAAAGCTTCCTACATCAGTTCGAGGAGGTCTTCTAGGAACTGTAGAGATATTATTTCAATATTATATTAATAAAATTATATTATTGAAAAAAATAAATACATATTATTTAAATGTTTAAATTTAATTGAATTTATTAACATATAGTGCAATATACTTATAACAATATAGATACATAAATTAACTTACTTGAAGGCTTGGTTTTCAAAGTTATACAGCCAGGAGGAGACCATTTGTCCTCCCCACGAGCAACTGAAGAACGTACATATATGCGAAAATCGTAATGTGTGAACGGGTATTTTAAATCAGTTACATTAAAATAATAATAGTCTGTATCACGTTCCCGACAATTTGAAAAAGAATTGGTTTGATTGGACGTTGATGACGAATTACAAACGTCACTCACATTTACAGACTGCGAAAAACAAATGTTACCATAATATAATTGTTAATTTTATTGGAAAATGTGTGAGTACTTACATGCCAATGTTCAGGATTGGAATCCCATTGAGACTTATATTCAATCTTATGAATTAGTTCTCGTGGAAAGGCTGTCATTGTGCCTACAGACCACCTTAGCATGGCACTAGATTGAGTTTTATCTACCACTGTTATATTAATAGGGCTCGCGGGAATAACTAAATCAAATATAAAAACATTTATTTATTTTTTACTAGATATATACGGTAAAGTTATTATTTTAATATAAAAACTAATTATAACACGTTTGCAATTCATAGTAAAACAAAATGTAAGCAGTAAATGTAATATACCATTGGCGTAATGATGAAAACGAATAGTTGTAGTTGAGTTTCCCAATATGTTGTCACCAATTAATGTAAAATAATAATATTCGTACGGTTGTCTATATATTGGCGTAGTAGAGAAATCCCAATAACAAGTATTTTCTCTAGAATCTGAATCCTTAGGACAATTTATAATAGTTCTGAAAAAAAAAAAAAAAGAATATTTTATAATAAAAGAAATATAGTTTAGTTATTAACCACGTGTATATAAATTATACTATTGTACATTACCTGCCTCCAGCGCGACCAGGTAGTCTGAAGAATAACTTATATGATGTTTTAATTGGGTTTTCTGGTTTGGTCCAATTACATGTTAAACTTACCCAATTATTAGATATACAAGAAAAATTTGTAATCATAGCCGGCTTAACTAAAAAAAACAACAATATTTATAGTGAAAAATCAAACAAAATTATAATAATTTTTATTTCTGTACAGGTAGTAGGTACATGTATAATTTACGCAAGTACTAAAATTAAAAGAATGAGATACTTGATTTTAAAAGATATAACTTCATTGTATACTTAGTGTATACAACAAATATTTAAAGTTCTTAAAATAAAACATGTACTTGAAATTAACGAAGTGTTAAGCTTATATCAATAATGTTAATAATCGTTAATAATTCACTTAACTCGTAAAAATTAAAATTAAGATAAATAATTAAAATTAAATAATCAATCAAAGAAGACACAACAGTCTCGACTTATCAGACCGATAAGAAAATAAAAGTTTGAACGATTGCACTTCAACTATGATAACGCGGTAAAATACTTGTATTTACTGTAGCACTTAAAGAATAAACTTGAACTGCAATCTTTCATCATGAGCTGAAAGTTTATTTTAATAATCGGCAAATTTATTATTATTAGATATATATTAATTCTGAGCAATTTTCAAATATTTAGAACGTGTTGGGAGGATTTTAATTTAAATTAATACAATGAAGATAATTTTTGCAATGAAACACGTGTACACATACAAGTTATACAGTTTTTACGGTTTTCGATGATTTTCATTACTAATTTATTACTTGTAATACAACAAGTACCATAATCGCAAATAAAAATAGTTAACTTACATCCAACGGCAACGCTGTTGAGGCACACCCCGACCTCAGATTCTTGCGATACCAGTGAAGGGGGTCCACTAGTTTCTAAGCTCGTCGGTGGCTGGGTGGGAAACGACGAAGAATCACTAGACTGCGTAGACAACTGTGCGTCACTGCCATTATCATAGCTAGGACGTGGTTGTTCGTCAAGTAACAGCGTGCAATAATAGGTATCCCGACCAGGCAGCGGATCGGAGATGAGCAATTGAGTCGCTGTTGAATTGATAATTGTTATGTACTGTCTGGACACGCGTTCGGCGTTCTTGTAGAAGACGATCCGCTGGCTCGGCGTAATAGCTTTACCACCGTCGGCAGTGTCATTCCGAAATAGGTTTCGCACTTTCTCATTATCAGGGTCTAAAACGCACGTGATTTCCAAGGGAACGCCGGTGCCATATTCAATGACAATATCGCCTCTCGGAACAGTTACTAAAACCATCAACACTACATTAGAATAGGCGCATTTAATAGATAAGTATCTGAATTAGTTTCGTCGATAATCGAACAAAATATACTAAATCAGGAAATATAAATTAAATTTTTTAATTACAAATTTTTCTCGTATACCTACAAAATACATACGAAGAAACACATTTATTTCTTAATTTAAGAAAAAAAACAATCGCAAATAATTATACTTAATAGTAAGTATGTATATTAAAATTAATTTCAAGATAATACGTATTTCTAATAGAAATATGTAAAAATAGAAATATAACATAGAAATTTTCTATATTGAATACCCGACTGCTAATTTAATAAAATATTAAGATTTTATAGTTTAAACACTTTTAAAATGTATTTAGAAATTTTTTTTCAGCTACAACTCGTCGTATCACCCGATAGGTGTATATGTATAACATATTTTATTCTACATAATAATATTGCAAAATTATAAAATTGATAATCTTTAATGATATTTCAAATTTAAAATGTTACTTTTTTCCTGATATATAGGTTACAATATATTAAAATTATAATTTATCACCGTTGGCAAAATTATTAGGAACACTTGTTGTTGGTCCTCAGTTTACGTAATAATTAAAATGCTCTCTTACTCCAATCATTTGGTTGGCGATTTTTTCAAATTATTAAAACGATAAAAAATGACAGAATTTCGCAAAAATTCCTATAATACATATTATATACCAATAAAATAACAAGCAACAATAGTTTATAGGTAAATAACGGGATAATAATAAATATTGTGATATCAATATAACATTTTTCCTACGTCTATAATAATTCAAAATAAAAAATTAATACACTAAATCAACAATTATACAATTATGTAAATTAATATGAGATTAACTGCAAAATGTATTTATGATGTTCTATTAGTAGGTACAGTACGATTTTAATTAGTACCTGTATGTAGGTATACCTATAGTTTTCCAAATAAGTTTTGTAGCTCGTTCGCAATAATTTACATAGACAAATCAAATAACATTAATATTTTGCGTTTATTTATCCATACATTAATCATAAATGCTAAAATTATGTAGACCACTCGAAGCCGTTGTAGCGCGCAGCAGTAATGCTCTCAATTCGTAGAACGGTGAGTGTCAAGCAGAGCATGCTGACCAGCACACTCGATATTCGAACGAAAGAAGAGTATCGGAAAAAAAATCTCTTGTAAACCAACCACATCCCAAGTGACATACTTAGTGACGAATAGTCTTCTTCGCTGTTTTCAAAATTGGCGTTTCTAATTATTCCAATTTCGTGATATCCACGGTATTTTTTTTTTATTATTCGAGCGATTCGACCACGCCAAAATTCAAACAAAGAAAACTTCATCATGCTGTCCGCAGCAGGCCAGAAACGTTATAAAATATAATGTACAATAATAATATTGTAGTGTTAAAATTAGAATATAAATAATTAGTGTCATACGCCAAAGTAGTAAAAATAAGCCATTAGGTCCAGCCAGTTGGTCGCGTTTAAATGGTGTTGTCAAGCACAACGTATTAGTATGTTTCAGTTTGCAATAAATTACAAAAGCTAATGGTTTCAATATTTTTTTTTTTTTTTTTATCTGAGGTTCTGGTTACAATGCGGTCATAGTCGGACACGACGTAGTCATTTTTGCAAGCACAGAAAAGAAAAACATATCTTTCTCGCGCATTAGCACTATAGTAAAACAAACAAAATAACTAAACATAATAAAACAACCGATTCGATACCTGAAAATCATCTGAAATCACAATACAGGTGAAAATTTGTTGAAATTAATCGTCAATAAATGAAATTTAAAGCAATATGTGACGTATAATAATATAGTACCATCGAGTATAAATTGTGCAAACATATTTTATAGATACTAGTTTATACTCAATTACTATGTTTATAATAATATTATGATGAGTGATGACGTTAAAACAGTTTTAGATACTTTTATTTTTAAAGGTAACTAAAATAACTCAAACCATCAGTAAGATGGCGCGTATCCGAGTATTAAAATTAAAACTATTTTAATGTTACCATTTTAAATTTAGTATTGAGTTAATAACAATTAAAATATTGTACAAAAAATAACATTGTGTCATATTATTTTAGTTATTAAATATTACTTATTATCTAGTAATATAGTACGGATAAATCTCAATATGCACCTTTAAGGAAGTACTACATTCCCCTAGGGATTTGGTTACAAAAATCACATGTTGTATAATATTTACTTTGTATAATATTGATAAAAGGCTTATTTTGTTTGCAGTATCTCTATTTACACAATATCAACATCAAAAAATGTTATATTTTTATTTATAGTTATATTTAATACAGATATTTTATAGTTTTTTTTACATTATATAGCTAAAGTAATACTATTATTACAATATTTTATGGTAATGGTTTTTTATTGGTGTCGGTTAATCAATATTATTATTTTTATCATTAATTTAAATCAATGAAGACACTAAAATTTATAAAGTTTTTGTGAGTAATTGATATTGGATTGCCCTGAATAAAAAAGAAATACATATCTCCTTAAAGGTTGAATAAATTAATAGATAATTGATTTATTACCAAAAATGAAATATTAAAACGGCTGTCTTTTCTCTTATTAAGAGGTACTATGTTTAAATGGTGCACTGATAAAAAAATATTGAGAATAATTTGTAATTAATGCAGTGCCGTATTCAATAATTAAAATACACATGTATGTATTTTGTACACAAAATACCATAAAAGTACAACTAAAATGTACAAAAACTATGGATAATATATTTTAATTACACATAGCGAATTAAGTTTAGGTACTAAATTAAATTATATATAATTAAAAGATTTTGGAGTTCATTTTAAAGTTATTACAGCAAATTTCTAAATAACCTCTAGGTGATTAGGTAAGAAATATCAGTTTCAATATTTGTAGATTATATGAATTTAGTCGGAGTCAGCTATTTTATACATTTTGTAGTATACATCTATAATGTTGTGATTTTAATTAATTAGTCATTTATTTTGATATTAAATATTGTGTTATATTTACTAATTAGTGAATGCTGTAGGACAATACATTGTAACTTTTAACATAATATTTTCAATATTAGCGACTAAGTGTACTGCCAAAATTCCAACTATACGATTAATAATAAATTGTATAACTAAATTATTTTATAAAAAAATGTATTTGAAATATAATTTATTTCAAGTCTGAGTCTATTTTATTTTATATGAATTCCATTGCGTTCTATATATTATTATCAAAGTACAATTTTTACTTTCATATTTATTTTTCATAGATTTTGTATAAGCCGGAGCGTTATTGATAAAGAGTTTAATTTGATTAGGTTGCGTGGAGAAGCTGACACTACAATAATTATTATAGGTACCTACCTATGCATCACCATTCATGGCTGAGAGTATTGCGAATATAGGTAGACGAAGACATCGTAATTTGTCAGGCAATGTAATATTTTTGCATCGCAATTAATAGCGTTATAATATAACCATTACTTAATAAGATATTTAAAAACTTAATATTTAAAAGCAATTCGTATTCTTACCTCCAGCTGATTTAATACCCGGGCCACAGGTTATCGAAGTGTACGCCAAATTAACTAATAATGACACCGACATCAGAGTTATCCATGGCGGTCTCGGTGGCCACCAACTGTGTCGGTGACTTCTTATGTATTGTCGTTCCCCCATGTTTACATCACCATTGCCATAAACGTATTGTTGCGTTCAATATAACCTGTAATAAATAACAAATGGAATTAGAGAAAGAAAAAAAAAATCGACGTTTTATAATATTTCAGCTGTATAGCTGCTATACAGAACGAAATGTTTACAAAATACAAAAGCATCTCCAATATTTATATTAAATACATTTACGAATCAATGAGTAATAATAGCCAACGACCCACCCAATAATTTAAAACGTCTATGTTTATGTATGTATGTATAAATATACAAAATCCACAAGGACCATCTATTTAATTTTAATTACGAAGTATTTATTTCAATCATCTTTCCACGAAGTTACGTCTAAACATAATATATTATGTACAGTATATATAATAATATAATATACGTTAAATAGTTGGATGAGAAATGTTATTATGTAAACAATCCTTCAGCCTTTTATATTTACCAATATAATATATAACAAGTTAAATTTCCGCGTGGTTTGTTAAATCAATTCATAGATATGTTAATTAATAACAATATTCCAACATTTCTGTAATAACTGATTGTCTTTTAATTATCTACCTTTAAAATATTATCAAACGTTAGGTTAGGTTATTAAATTTCGACCAGCTTTTAGGCTATATCTATTATCATAGGTTATATATAATTATTATAATTATATATATAATTTTGTAAGGAATGTTCAAATTTCTGTAGAGGATCAATCAACGTCACATAAATGTTAAAACTTCATTGTCGTAAAAAGTATTTAAGTTTAATGAATCGCGTAATATTATAGTTGAATGCCATTATGACTTTTAAAAGTTTTCTCGGAGGATTTATCACGAAGTAGTAAAAACATAACAAGCGGCATAGTTTTAAAAACTTAATCAAAGCGACAAGCTTATGGGAACGGCAATATTGTAGTTTTGATATAATATTATGGTGATATATGGTGCTTGTGTATGTTCTGTACAAATATCGGGTACTGTATTGTATGATTACGATGCCGGATAGTTTGAAATTTATTTGCTATTGACAATAAATTAATCCATACCAATACTTAGTTGAAATTGTGAAAATCCGACCTAATTAAAAATATGTATATACGTAAACTACTACAAATTACAATACACTCGGAAATTAATCACGTCAGTTTGGAGAATATACCTACTTGGTTCGTGTAAACTACACTACCACTCGTAAAATTATCATTGATTTTTTTTTTTTTTTTTAGTAACAATAAAATCACATCTTCACCAAGATATGTAGCTAGTGACTTTTTTTTAATAACTATACTAGGAGTAATAATAATTCAAAGCCAG
The DNA here is from genome assembly GCF_002803265.2 of Melanaphis sacchari. NCBI lineage: Eukaryota > Metazoa > Arthropoda > Insecta > Hemiptera > Aphididae > Melanaphis > Melanaphis sacchari. The sequence goes on along the minus strand of NW_020271143.1, from coordinate 2,045,652 downwards.
GTATTTAATAGGGTTACTATTTACTAATCTATAAATATTGCACCAATAAAAAAAGCATAATTTTATTTAGTCGTCAGCAGTCAACTAATATTTTGTTCATTATCCTAAGGTCGACTATACCGATACACTTTCAATTACAAACAAATGAATCCATGTTCAAAATGACAAGGCAAAATTAAATGACAAACTTGATATAAATATCTATAATTGCACATTCATCTATACGAGATTGTGTTATTAATTTTCATATAATTATACATACGTAATTCTTATGGAATTTACTATTGACCTTTATCGTAATAAAAATACGATAAGCTTTCGTAACAATTACAAGTAATTATGCTACATTATGTTAAATAAATAAATTCTCTTTAGTGTTAATAAATTAACAGTTATAATATTTAAATAAAAATAAATAACTATTCATTTCAAGTTTGGTAATCTTATTTTTGATTTACTGTTGGTATTATGACTATTTTTTATTAATTTGGCAAAATGATAAATCTTGGAATTTAATTTTACTAGTAACTATTATAATGGTCGAGAAAAAACTATAAGACATATTAAATGTTGAACTGCACTACGTTATTCTGTATTCGCGCATACATTAAACCTCCCAGAGTACACGTGTCTTACAAATATTTATGGGCTGGTTTATGTCACATTGTCACATACTAGGCTCAGAAATGTCTTTTTACTTAAACGTTTTTTAACGTTTCTAATATTAAAATTTAAAATCAGAAAAAGAAATAGCATTTTGTTTTAGTTTCTAAAACATAATTTATATTATGAATAAAAATTAACGATATTAAATTAAAAAAACGATATCATGGAATACCTAACAATGCAATTTTTATTCAAAAGTATATCAAAACATTTACAAAAATTAATTCATCATATCAATCAGATTTGTTATTTATAATACTAAAATAAATCAAAAAATAACTTTAAGTATGCACATACTTATACTATGAAATTTAAATTATCAAATAATTTAATAAGTCTTTTTTTAAAGTTTCCAAAAAATAAATTTAATGTAAATATTTGAATTAAAATATTATAATATGATTAACATATAACAAATTTAATTAGATATAGGTATTGATTTCAATATTTGCTACAAAAATACACATACAAAACAATATAATAAAATTATAAGCTCACCTACATTAAATTGATAAGCAGTATTAGAATTTCATTACATTGCATTGTCAAAATCAATCTGTGTTCATAAACAAATAAAATATAACTAAGTGAACCGAATTAAGTACATATAAGGAATAACCGTAATAATAATCATTAATGTTCATACACAAATACATAAATAGAGGCAAACTTTTCGTACTCCCATCAATTGAATTATTAGACATAGTTTATCAATACAAGGAAATTATTAATGTAGTACCTATTTTTCCGAAAATGTTAATTCTTTATCGCTATTTATTTATTCTTAAAATCCATATAATTTTACATATATGCCATAGATATGCACACAATTAATATAAATGATAACATTTAATAAAGGATTATTATTATTATTTATCACTTATGAGTTATGAGTACCTATTATCTATGTAACAAACTATTAATGTGATAAATACTATACCTTACTATATGACAATAATTAAACTTTTAGCATTACATAATATACAATAACGTACTAAGTTAACCTAAAATAAATTTTTGATTAGAGAATGTTACATTTTTTTAATTGCTCTAAGAAAAACATAAGTAACCTTTTATTAAACATTATATGTCCAAAGCATAAAAAAAATAATGTAATAAACAATACTTAAAGATGAAAAAAACATACGAATTCAAACAAAAATATTCTTTTAATAAAAATGTATCTATGTTAATAAATAACAAAGGTATTTCTAACATAGAATTATGTTTAAAAATTTGTAATGCATTTATTATTTGGATATTTAAATCATCGTAAAGTATATTATAATAAATATTTTACATTTTTTGAGGCATATTATAGCGCATATTTTACATACTTTCGAAGCATATATTTAAAAAATGTTTAGTCCTAAAGTTTCGAACCCGACTTTTAAGTTAATATCGACATATCGTACAGAATGGTGTGAATAAGTTCGTGGTAAAATACCTTGGAATCAGATTAAAATATTTTAAAAATTTTACAGTATATAGAAAATAATAATATTACAGCAATAATTTAATGTTTATATATAGTTTCTACTACGGTTGTTATATATTTTTTTAAATTACAATAAAATAGCTAACATCGTTTAAGTACAAATATTACTTTGAATATCCAATTTCATCGAAAAATGAAACGAAACACTTGTAAGTTATAACAAATAAATATGTCAAACTATGTATTTTTGAACTAATGTATAATGCACTGGTTTTATGAATTAAATTTTCAAGTTTTAAATATTAGAATTAAAAATGTAGTTTACAAATTAATACTTATAATATTTTATAAATAGACTAATTTCATCACAGTATTAAATTAATACGTTTATAAAAGATAATATGTCAAAATATTTTTGATATTATGTTTAACTACTGTAAAAATAACATTTAAAGAAACTAGTATTAAATCTATCAAATTTTTTGATCAAAAAAAATATTTAAAAATATTTATTAAGAGGACGTCGTACCCGCATATGTTGTCTCCGTCTTACAAATGCAGGGACAACCGAATATGATAATTTAATGTTTCTACAATTCGTATAAATGATGATTATATAGTCTTTAATTGCCCCAAACGTTCTATATGAAACTCGTGTGTTCCCGATATATAAATTTAATAACTTATTCAATTATTGCTTGTATACATTGTAATTGAGAGATTATTATACACATACATTATGTCAAAACGATTATGCAACTTACTGACTTAAAATCTCAAAACGAATTTCATTCATAAAGAGGTAAAACCGAAAATAATTTTGATGTCGTACCCGTTTTGTTACATTATTAGTTATGGTGGGAAAAGCTATAATGCCTATCATATGAAATCTAATACATAAAATGGCGCAAAAAGGTGATTGACGATCTAGCAAAGTAACTAATTTTTACACATTAAAGCTAACGACTTCATAAGAAATAAGGCGAGAAATAAGCTTAGCTACTTTTCATGCGCCATCAACCACTGATGGTTTAACCTAGATCAGCTACAGCAAGTCTTATTGTCAAATTTTAATGGAAAAATTTATTGCTAAACAAAACCCGTGATTTAATAGTAAATGTTTAGCTCCTTTGCTAGTGGAGAATGACTTTGACAGCGTTTAAAAGCTACTATTATTCTGGTGCTTGTTGATGTCTCAATCTATAGTCCAATGAAATTGCATGTATATATGTGTGAAGATATTTCTTTAATCAGAAATGAATAAAATGATAATGCTGGACTTTTTCAAAACTCACCTCGGAGAAACCCTAGATTATTCCAATAATAATTGAAGTGTTTGAAAAATTTGAACTCTAATGTAATATTCGTTTCTCAGGTGATACACTAACACAAATTTTTGGAATTGCAAGAAGGGTCAATAAATGCCTAAGATTAAAGTACATTAAAGCGTAATATTTGGATTAGTGCTTGCACGTTATACATAAAGTATATTCAGTATGTCTGCGGATAGCTTCCCTATTGATATTGAAATAATAGATTTTGATATCTTGGATGTTTGTTAACAGTTGACAGGTATAAAGAATTTTGATTTGTTTGTTGATGCCTTCAGTAATAAATGAAATTATCACATCAAAACAAGATGGTTATCGTTAGTATCCCGGTTTGAAAGAATATATATAATGTTTAGTGCACTCAAATCGTATTATTCTCAAAAACGTTCAAACTATTTAAAACATTTTGAAATCGAAACTTCATTTTGTAACTTAACTTTTAAGTCAATTAAAACTGATCAATGATGACATTAAAATCAATTGAAAATCAAAAGTTATGCGGTGGGAACTTATACTAATTCATGGAAAATTAACTGAAAAATTAAAACAAAGGGATGTTTTTATAAGTGATCGAGGCATTACTTGTTCATCTGAAGAAAGTGGTTGAATTAATTAAATCAGAGCGAGAAAACGTAGTAAGATTTACAGACTTAATATAACATATAAAAGATTGGACGTTTCAAACCAACATATACTAGAATTAAATTCATTAACATGGGTTTGTTTGTCAAAAAGAATGAAGAATTTTCAATATAAAACGCGGCGATTTTTCAAAATTAAATTTTTAAAATCATTAAACGAGAAAGAATCTTGATGAACAAATAATGTTTGAAAGCAACTTTTAAGAAACAAACTGCGATGAATGAATCGCAAAACATTCGGAAGAAAAATAGCTGCTCGATTTTAAATCATTTACTGAAATAATATTGATTACTATGTTATTAAGTGTAGAAAGCAATATGCGTAACT